>NW_026252311.1:0-333961 GCF_025094135.1 Mucor mucedo | reverse complement strand
TAGACATAATAAAAGAATGTGTGAATGCTGAGGATATCATTTAGAGAAGGATGTTTAATCCAAAGCGTATCTTTTACTAAATATATAAAGTACATCTCCAATAGGCAGTTTACACTTTTCTTCACTATTCAAAGTTATTAAAATACATATTTTGTCAGCATTTGCCATGCTGTTATATCATGTACTCTACAAGATTGTCAAGTTTCTCAAATTATGTTTGACAGCAGTGGAAAGCATACGTGATCGCAAAGTTAGCCTATAAATCCGATTAAGTCCTGCTTCACAGCATCTGACAATTATCCACACTTACAAAGCGTCCACTTTGGCTTTTAGAAAAAAAGAAAAAAAAAAGTAGCTCTGTTAAAAACCATAAGAGATAGACGGATTTCTGGTATTATGATGCTCACTTAATGAGTTATAAAATCGCAATACAACTTATCCAAATTTTAGTTCTATATTGTAAAGCGCTAGGGTATCAAAGCACCCTATGAATAATTTAAAAAAGGTTCACATGTCTGTAATAATGCTCCGTTAAACACTCTCACTAATCAATCATCTATGCACCTCAATTGATTTTTGTAAATAGGTAGCATGGTATTGAGAATAGATTGATCTATAAATTTTATTGCTAGTACTTGACAGACACAAACATTAATTTTTTCCTTTAAAAGGCGCAGATAAATAGTCTTAATGAAATGGTGGGCTTGTGGGCAAAAAAACGTACAGTCGATAATATTTTTTTTCTATGCACTCATTCAATAAAAAACTTAAAGCTCATTGTTTATAAGAGAGGCGTATAGAAAAGAGTGGAAAGAGTGGGTCCAATATCTTTTAGATATTACTTATCATTGTTGCCTTTAGATGATAAGGGGGTGTATGTTAATTTTTACCCCATTTCGCTCGGATGAGCAGCAAACAATCATCCCCTACATACAAACAAAACATTGTCTGATTGCGACATAGGCTACTTGAGTTGGTTACGTTCTTAGCTTTAAATATGTCAACAGTCAATCTTTTATTAAAAGCATTCACGTTATTGAGCCCCATTAAGATTAAACTTTTCTTGGTGGCTATGATTGCTCCTTTTTGTATACAAGATATACTTCAGGCCATGTTTTGATAATGGGACTGTGCCAAAGAATACCTGATTCTTAAATAACATGTCTTCGTGTAAAAAAAGTCATGCTCATGACTCTACAGGACATAAACACCCCTTTTTGAACTTTAGCTTTCAGTTTATTAATGCGTATAGAATAAATCCCTGATTTATACAATCTGGCACGATGCACATTCAACCAGTACCATACGACTTTAGCCTTTAATCATTTTGCTGACAAGTGTTTAGGTATCGGCCATTTTTTTTTTTTTTTTTTTTTTGACGGCCATGTTAAATCATAATTTCCCGGGTTTATAACGCATTAGTGGATAAACAATTGTACCAATGTCTATCAAGTTAGATAAGCATTATTGCTCTAGCCAGCATAAGATCGAAAAAAAAAAAACTTAAATCATCAAAGTTCTGCCATAATATACCAGCATCAGCATACTATCTCTTTTCTTTTTCTTTTTCTTTTTTTTTTTAAAAAAAATACGTTTATATACGTAGATGTAAGTACGATGTGAATGCATGGTCTCTTATAGATGGGACGCCTGTTGAAAGAATTAATACGTAGATATAAAGTACTACTGGTTTTCAATGTTTTGTTTGCGGGGAAGTTTCTTGCAGTGTTTATATTGTGTGCAACAGCTCGTTCTTGTCATTTCATTTGATGCGCGCATTCTAATAATTGATATTGACTAGTCATACAACTTGCAATCTTGTGCATAGTTTCATAAAGAGCTGGTTGTAGCAAATAAATTTATTGAAATTTTCTGTTAAATTGTAAAATTGCTTTTTAGCGTCTGCTAAATTTCTTTCTTGGAAAGAGGTTTGAGTAACTTTGCATCGTGCAGATCCATTGCCCACAAAGCCGCTCTAAACATTAAAATAAGACGGTTGAATACACAGGTTCATAAAATAGCATTATATAATATCTTATTACCCTATCTGATTTGTGTACATAAACACATAGCCGACAAAGGGAATCATCTCTAAAGCAGACGAAACAATACCAAACCGCTCATACTGCCAAAAATATGTTTCGACTCTTCTTTGACGTTGCGCAGGTGACCAATTATAAAGCTGAAAGTATCTCCGATGTGCTGAACCTCCTGTGAACAATGCTTGGATTGAGATGAAGCATAATGGTCCCAGAACAGGCACAAGGTTTAAAGGTAATGTCATCACAAAAATGGCAGGTTTCAAAAGATAGATACTCCAGGATTCATCCACTTCAGCACTAAGAATCATTAGATTCATGGGAGAAAGAAAATGATGCTGATTCAAGGTTACACCGGATCCACCTACTTGTTCAGAGACCTGAACTTTGTTATCACCTGGCATACCTTTTCGCTCTTTCAAGACCGAGTCAAACAGGCGCTCTCGCACAGATCCAACGAAGTGACTACCGAGTTGTAAAGTGATGGCTGATGTTTCCAGAAAGAACAAGATTGAACTCGTTACTGCTACTAAAATCGAGGATATATGAGGGGAGTCGGTAATCAATCCTCTGTACAGTATGGATATCACATCTCGTTGGATATCATAACCATACTTGTAAAGGGGAATGATAGCAAGAGCGCTTGTTCCGAATACTTTGAGAATAGATAAACCTATGGGTCCTGCATGGCGTTGAGGATGATGAAGGAAATGGGCAAAACCTCGAAGTGGATAAGCAGCAGTGGGTAGGTGTCTCTCTTGAAACACGTTTAACATGGTGTGGGGTGGTATCTTTAGAAACTAATACCGAGACTGATAAAAAGGGTCGCCAAGTAAGAGTAGCAACGGGGGCATAAAAATGCGTGCGTGTGACTTTTAAAAAGATCGCGCTGGGTAAAGGGCCATTTAGGCGGGTTTCAACACACATTTTTTCCCTAAACAGCTGTTTTAAAAAAAAGAGTTGTCGATAAACGGCAAAGACCCTTCTTCTTTAAATACCAACAACTGCTAACCCAGCTACACTCTGATACAAAAAAATATGTCTCTTATTCAGCAACGAGATAATTCATTCGAGGGTGACACCTTGCATGTTCAAGGCGTTACAATGGCAGCTAAAGCCTTTCGTCATTGCATCTTTATATTAGACGAGCTTTTGTCCTGTTACGATTGCTTTCAGTTCTTAGCACCTGTTCCCTTGACTGCTGTTGTATATCATACTGAAGTAAAGCACCCCATGGACTTTAAAACTTTGGAATACAACCTGTATCAAAACCGGTATCATAACTACGAGGCCTTTGTTGAAGATCTTTGTCTTATTTGGGACAATGCAAAGCTCTTTCATCGATCCTTTGACTTGATTTACCAACAAGCTGAAAACCTCAAGAGAAGATATACTGCTCTTTCTGACTTTATTGCTGGAGGCCCCAAGTAGGATTTTCTTTAATATTTTATTAGTATCAATGTTGTTAAACCCCCCCTTAAAAATTTAGACCTTTTTATCTTTCGACATCCAGCACTGATATCAGCTTAATCTTCCAAACACCACTTCCGGAAGAAAAATTACAAATGATGGCAATACAACCAGAGCCTAAGATCATATTCCCAATGTATAAAGAAATGGACCCACCTAGCAAAAGGTAAGATATATAAATGCAATTATAGATTGTTTCAGCAATTTTTTTATAACAAAAAAAAAAAAAATCACCAGTAATTTATACTTCGTCCAAGCGTTAAGCGAGCAAGATTGTAATACAAAAAAGTTGCGAGGATTCAGTAACGTTCGATTATTATTTCAGCACTTGAACGCTTCTTTCTTTCAGTACTTGTCCGAACCCAGCAAATACAACACAGTACCTTTGCCGCGTTTTTACATTGCAAAGAATCGCACGTTATTGAATGAGGCAGGTACTGATCCCGACGGCGCTTTAGCGGTATTATACAATGTACAGATCAAGCCATTGACAAGGGACTTGTACCGATTACAGGCAACTGTTGTCATATCTGAACCCATGGGAGAAACGCATGGTTTCGATGAGTCTTCCATGGACAAAAGCGACGAATATGAATTCTGTCCTAAGGCATGGCTCAAATTACGTGTCATCAAGGTTGTAAAAAATGTAAATACTGTTATCAACGCTGATATGGATCGTAGTTTCTTCAAAAAAGTTTATAACACATACAAATTATCCACAAAAATCCCAGGCGACCTGAAGAAAGTGGGTGATCATGAGATCGCAAAAGGATTTGTACATGCCATCATTAATCCAAAATCAAATCAACCAGATACCGATATCGTTGCTAGGATGCCTAAACCTCTGTCCAAAACCGAACCCGTTGCATCCTCTTCTATGCTCCCCAAGGAGTTGCCAAAGAAGCAGCCTACAAAAATGCCTGCTAAAATCACCAGAAAAAATCATGAATCACCTTATCCTGTACATACACCAACTAAATCCCCACGTTCTTCAATCAAGGGCAAAGTGAGAGCCTCTGCTTCATTAGCCATAGTAAAAGAAGAGCCTCGACAGGGATCCATATACGATACAGAAGCTTCTCCGGTGATCGAAATCAGGTCCCCCAGCACCCAAAAACCTGTCGGTCCTTCTAAAAACATCATTCGCATTACCCCACCTGTAGAAAAAAAGAATGCCGAAACAAATAGAGAAGAACCTGAAGTACGACCTACCATTCGCCTCATTGTCAAGAAACGCGAACCACCAAAAGTCATCTCCCATGATTCTTCTTCTTCGGATGCAACAGACTCGGCCGAATCAGATAATAGTCAAGGCAAGGGAATAAACTCTTACTCCATTAAAGAAAAAACAGCAGAGTCAGAAGATCCTCCAAGTCTGATACATGAGGAAAATTCAAGCTACGTCGATGCCGTGTCTACATCACCTGCGAACGAAAGGTTTGAAAATACATCACCCATGGAAGAAGAGTCCCAATTGACCGAAACGAATGTTTCCTTTGAACGATATATGGAAAATACCGATACCGATACTCAAACCACAAAAATACATGACACACATAAACAGTACTATATCGATGCGTCCAAAGAGCTTTGGCAAAAGTTAAGAGATTGTAAGTTTTTTTTTTAAAAAAAAAAGTGGTCGATAAAGATAATTAAACAGACCCCTCCCCCCCCCCTCCTCCCCACCCATAGATGCAAAAGAGAAAAATGTTCCAGTAGTGGATATCAGCACCTATTTGGATAAAACCGCATCTTACCCAAGTGCAGAAGGCTTCTTCAAGCATGTGTATTTCTTAAGGGAAGACAATCAAAAGGTAGTTCAGACATTTCGAAGGATGACAATCACTCAGCGTACAACAGAAATTGCGAGTCTATTGGCCTTGAAGGGATTACCGCATATGGGACAAATTACAGAGGTTCTGCAGGAAAGTCACGGGGAGATCATCGGTTTATCGATGCAACGCTACCAAAAGACCTTGAAACAGTACACACATGCACATTCTCATCACCGTTTAACGGCTCACCAAAAAATGGATCTGATCATTCAGATGCTGGAGTGTATCCAAATAATACATAATGCTGGTTTAGCCCATCGCGATTTATCAGAAGTAAACTTTATGGTGAACGAAACCAACGAGACATTACGTGACGGAAGTCGTCGAGCCGAGTTATTTTTAATTGATTTCGGAAAATCGACATTTACAGATCCAAAAGACGTGCGTCGTTGGTGGACAGAACATCCCAAGGAACAGCATGACGACGGTGACGGAGAAATCGTACCATTAACAAAGGAAGATCTTAGTATCTGGTGTCAACAATTACCTTGGATTCGATCCAAACCTGACCATGGATACAGGCTCTACCGGTCAGTACAAACATTACCCAGAAATCGTACGGACACGGAAGATTTACCTTGGCTCGTCAACCCTTTGTCCGAAGACATTTATTCGATCGGTACACTCATATGGAAGACCTTCTCAGAGACAGAACCATGGTATGGCATTCTAGATACAGATCTCAAGGGATTGAGAGAGACTGTCGGCGAAGATTACCTCATCGAAAGAGCACTAGATCGTGAAGTATCTGGAAAATTAAGCAAGGAGCTTTTATTGATGTTCTTGAAAGTGTCACCGGAAAATCGTAAATCGGCAACGGAGGTGTTGGCCTGGTTGAACAATATTCAAATACAAGACGGTTTAATAGCTGAATGGGAAGAGCATGCACCCGTAGGCCGCCAAAAGAGACATGCCAAGGCATTGTTTAGGTATGAAGATGAACAAGGGCCAAGTAGGGATGCTGCTCCACAACGAAAGAAACACAAAAGTAATAATACAGCGATCAACTTAACGCTTTAAAAACCAAAACAAAACTGGATCAAATAATAAATAAGGATGGTTACTTTTTTTTTTTTTTGAGAAATTATTGTATTAAGTGTATATGTATGTACAATGTTAAATGGGTAAAATAGAGACAACTCTTCCTCCGATATAAGATGTACCATATCTTAATGTGGATATACCACCTGGGATATAGGATCCAACGTACCAAAGCAAAGCAATGATTTGAATAATGGCAAAAATAATTGTCAATAACGTTTTTCGAAGCTACATAAACATTCAGATATCAGTAACTTTTTTTAATGCAGCATGGAGATAAATCCAACTTACACCAAGAGCAGCATATAAAGTCAGGGCCATTGAGCCCAAATAAGATACCGTAAATGGAATTCTCTCTTTTGTCAGCATGTGTTGCATGTGTGATAAAGGTCCACGCAGTAAAGCAACGCTCACTAAAACTAAAATACTCCCCACTTACATCATGATGTCAGCCTTATATCAGATAATTGTGTTACTAGTGTTAAAACTTTACGTGTGAATGTAGCCGCAAACTTTCCAGGGTATAAGGGTAAAAAGAAGAATGACTGAGAGAAAAGTGTGTGTCAGTATGAAACTAGCTGTTGTTTAAATAAGTCACATACCAAGGCAAAACAACCAATGCCAAGAACAAGACAAAGGGCAAAAGCCATAACTCGCTAAAGAAAGTAAGAGATTAACCAAAGGTTAATAAAAACGATACATCTTGAACAAACCTCTACTCGAGATAATTGATACCAGGGATCTTCCTCTTCCTCCGTGTTTCCGCCAAGAGGAATGTAACCTTGTACGGAATTGGATACATTCGAAAATGCATTAGATGCGGAGTCACGGAACGATTGTAAAGGTGAGGGAGTTGTAGGTAAGGCTATAGGATTGCTTCTTGACGACTGAAAATTCCGAAGAGAGTTTTTAAAGGTGTTTTCCGTTTGTGACATTATTGTTTTAGCAAGATAGAGAGAGAGAGAGAAAAAGGACTCTAAAAAGAAACTGGGCTGAAAACCGATCACTCACTCGGAGTTTTGAAGGGAACAATCAAAAGTGCATTTTTGCTTTTTTTTTTTTTTTTTTTTTTTTTTTTACCATAGTCGCAGAAGCTATCAAATCCAAAAGATTTAGATGCACTGTAAGAAATGATTTTTCAATTGTTATTATGATTAAAAGCTTTGGATGGATAAATTTAGGGACAGCTTATAGGTATATATAAAGAAGACCTTACAGACCACTTCGAGATTTGAGGAGTACATGTGTTGTCCTGATATTCTGGTTATAATTAGAGACGTAGTTTTAGGAAAGGCACACACACAAGCTTTGCAAGGCGCTATAAAATGAAAAAGGTTACATGACGAATACAGATAAAATATAAATTATCTAAAGCGATCTCTTTTTTTTTTTTTTTGGATGATTGATGGCATAAAATATGTATGTTGAGAGATATAACATAAGAAGTTGATGCATAAAGCTGTCTTGTCAATGTTTAGCAAGGATAATTTCCCATCTCAAAAGCAAATCAAATTAAACTTTGTCAAAACATATATGCAGCAAAAGATCAAAAAACCTATCTATAACTATGAAGTATAGATCCACCTTATTAAATGACTTTAAAAAAGAAAGACACTTTGATGCGCGCTCTGATCTGGATCAAGATAAGCAGTTCTACGTCAAAGTAAGACTAATATTGTAATGCCACAAGCTAGCTATACTTCTGTAAAATTATGCGATTCTCTGCAAGGTCCAATCCTAGATGAGAAATTTACCCTAATAATACAACATGATTACATTGTGGCACGTATTATTTTTCTTCACGGAGGAACCGTCATATAAATCAGTTGTTGTCAGTACTGCCGAGCTGTTCTGATACATCGTTGCTACCATATTTGAGTTTAAAAATAAATTTGGTAAAAAACATAATTCGGGTACGCGCCCTACTGTACTGTGGTTTTTCTATCTTTTACCATTATGTCGCGTATCAATCGCTCAACCAACAATTCACCCCTGACTAGATCAGAAAGACCCTTCCGATCAGCTACAGTACCTCCGACTTCTTCACAGAATCAGCAAAATAGTAATACGAGCAATACACTGTTATCAGTTAATCAACTAAGCAATGTAAGGTTACGATCAAGACATTGACTGACCTTGTATTAACTGATATACTTTCTAGATTAGTAAAAAACTTGCTAATATCCGACACGAGTCTACACCTCTACTAAATGTACTAGCAAATCCCCCTCAGGTTCCGATGGAGGCTACTACAAGTAAGTTAGCAGTAAAAAAAAAAAAAAAAGGAGAATTCGTTACTAAAATTATTCAGTTAACCAAAGCACACGAAGACAATTACGAACTCAAGCCGTTGGTGATTTCTCTGCTCAAATACAACAATATGCTATTATCGAGGACTTGTTATATGTTTTAGCGGTAGGAAACTTTGAGAGCAATTGAATGGAAAAATGTTAGACTGATTTGCAATCGAATTTAGGGCATTGATGGTGTTTATGTAAAAGGGCAGTTTCCAAAGCAATCAAACGAAGAATACATGGACGAATCGAAAAGCTTACCAAAGCAGAACGCCGACTCCTGGAACTCAGTGAGATACTATATCGACAGTACTCTTGGTAAAAATAGGTCATACAGGTTTCGGGACCACCGAGCTAATTATTTGTTGTAGATCCTAGCTTAAAACATTTGGTAGAGAAGATTCTACCTTTAGCAACATATTATGCCTCTGTGAACGATTTTGTAGAGGTCTACTCACGATTTGAATACGGCACAATTAACCATGCTCTTTGTGCTGCTATACAAGTATTCTTGAAAGAATATTTATCATTCATTGCACAGCTTGAGCATCAGTTTCAAACAAGCACAACATTCACACTCCAAAAAATATGGTTTTACGCACAAGATACATTAAAGATTATGAAGGTTCTCCACGATTTATCAATTACAATTCGATCAATTCAGATTCCACCCAAAAGCGATCAGGATATTGATGCTGTGATAGAAGGCTTGCAACAAGAAGAAACTTCGGATGAGCCACAAATCCCAGTGGAACGTAAAGGCGGTGCTATATTGAACATTTTATCGGAAAGATTAATCGGATTGAGCGGGTAATACTGTAAGCTAAAACGCGACTTTCGGCAGGATGTACTTAAGATTATTGTAGGGATCCTGATTGTAAAAAGATTTACGCTTTCCTGCTCTCGAAGGCATCCGTACCTTATTTCGAAATACTTAATGCATGGATATATCATGGAGAAATCAAGGATCCTTACAGCGAATTTATGGTTTTGGAAAAAAGAAATGTGAAAAAGGAGAATCTTAAAGAAGATTATAATGACACTTATTGGGAGATGCGCTATACGATTCGTGAAGGAGGAGTACCTGAATTTCTTGATAATATGAAGAAGCAGATTTTACTGGCTGGTAAATATTTGAATGTGGTACGCGAATGTGGTGTCAGCATTGCAGATCCTGAGGAAATGCAAAATAAAATGTCAGGCTTGGTACAAAACCTAAGTCTTAACCCAGAAAGCGGACGAGGAAACACCAATGGGCAATTTATGCCGACTAGAAGTGATGTCTGGGTGGCTGTAAATGGTAGCCAGTAAGTTATATATGAGGATGTGTATGCGAGTATATACTACATTATTGACTATGATTTAGATTTGTTAAGAATCTAGAAATCGCTTATAAATACGCAAATCAAACTCTTTTAAACCTGTTAATGAAAGACCAGCAATTGATTGAACGTTTACGGTAAGAATGATCATGCTTTATATCCCATGATATTAATATATTAAGTAGCTCTATCAAACATTACTTCTTTCTTGATCAATCAGATTTCCTCACATCATTTTTAGATTTGGCAAAGGACGAATTAAAGCTACCTATTTCGAAAATCCCACAAAATCGTCTTCAGTCATTAATGGATCTTGTTTTACGAAACCCTTCTTCTGTATCAGCATATGATTCTTTTAACGAAGACGTGAAGGTTTCAATGAGTCCTTTACGATTGATAGATCAACTTTTATGTATCATCAGCTTAAGCGGTAAAGATAATAACGGGTCAAGGGATGGATCTGAACGTAGCTACAGCCTATCTAGCAGCATGATGTCGTCCATGTCAGCACTTCCAACTAGTGACCTTTCTGGATACGAGGGGCTGGTGTTAGATTATACTGTCACATTCCCACTATCTCTCATTATTTCACGTAAAGCGCTTACCAAATACCAGCTTTTATTTCGCCACATCTTAAAAATGAAGCACGTCGAAGATTTATTATGTAAGGCATGGACTGAGCAGAAAAATACTCTTTGGAAAACACGATCAACGAACCCTCGAATTGAACAATGGAAATCCAAGATTTTCTCTCTTCGAAATAGAATGCTGAAATTTGTACAACAATTTGCTTATTATGTCACAAATGTGGTGTTGGAACCTAATTACTGTCGTTTGGAAACTCAGTTAACAACGCTTGCCACTGTTGACCAAGTGTTGCAGTACCATTCCGATTTCTTAGATAACTGTTTGAAAGAGTGCATGCTGACTAACTCTAAGCTACTTCGCGTAAGTTTTTAGTATCACTATTATGATGATTAAGGTCTGACATATCTCAAAACTAGATATTTAATAAATTGATGGCATCATGTTTACAATTTGCAACACAAGCCGAGAATTACACCGACCTCTTAAAATTACTGGAACAAGAGCAAAGTATAGGCAGGTTTGGTGTCCCAAATGCAGGCCTTGGCGAGACATCATCCAGCCTTTTCGATACCACTGTTCGGGCATTGTTGAAAATGGAAGAGACATTTATGTACCATATGAAGCTTTTGATAGAAGCACTCAATTACTACTCTTCAGCCGAAACCATGCAATTCCTATGTCTTGTTGATATCTTGGATTACAATCAATTCTATAACAACAATGTTACAAGATCTGCTTCAAGGCAAAGATAAATAAAACATTAGGACCATGTAATATTTTAAATACATGTACTGAAAAAGTATAAACTAGAGTACACATTGCGGATAAAGTTTCGGCGGGTTAGGACTGAATTCCTTTTAATGAATGGGGGGTTTTTAAAAATTAGTATTCGTCACCATCATCTGAGGTTTAAGCACAATTCCACATTAAATAAAAGGGACCAGAACATAGTATCGCCTACAGGAAATCATGTCATGTACGGTCGTAATAGATCACTCATGCTCCATCAAAGTACACTTGAGGGCCTAGAAAGATACAACAAAGTTATGCCTAAAAGCACATCTTATCGCTCAATAATAATAATAAAAGTCCAATCATAATAAGGTTATGATGTCGAATGTAGAGAAGACACAATTAAAAAGTACAACAAAGCGCCCTATTATTTAGGCTGAGATAAATGTTGCCAAGGGAAACATTGGATTGGCTGGACAGAACCCAGAGCGCTTTGATTGGGCGAGCTATAAAAAATCGATATCTATTTAGGAAATACTGATTTTTTGTACCGCAAATCATTGTATCAAAACAACACTCTTAATTTAGATGATTTTCTTCTTGTTCGGTCGAAAGCCTTTTTCTCTTTCTATTTCGCTTTCTCCTTTTATAAAAATAAAAACTTCACATCCCACAATTTCGTCAAACTGGATCCCACTAATTTAACAAAATTTGATAGTTCAACAGTTTGCGGTCCGAATGATCCTGTTTTACTGTATGTTCATTGCTCAACACGTAAACCCGATCCTGTTGTACACATTCTTCGGAAAACCACACCTAACGGCATCCCGCCTGTCATTATAGGTAATAAAAAAAACCCCCTCAAACTCTTTATTATTCGAGCTTGACTAATAATATAAAGTGACGGGAGTTAAAGTAGAAGGACGAGTACCAAAGGTAGTGGATGAACGCCCAGACAAAGCAGTTAAGATTGTTGTTCTTGATCTTCGGGATAACCAGGATATAAGTAATGCAAACGAGAATCAACCTGCTTCTAAATTCAAAAAGATGCCAGCGGATATATGGGACAACGTGTTACTGATTAAAATGGCCCATAAACCAAATCAAGGTACGGATTGTCCTATTCAAGTGAATATCCCTTCAGTCGATGTCTTCTCGGATATCCTGCCATCGCAAGGAGCGCAAAAACAACAGCAACAATTACAGCAGCAACAACAGCAGCAGCCGAACCAAATGTTGTTTAATCCAGGTATGTTTAACCCAAATATGATGTTTGGTGGGAATAATGGATTTATGATGGGACAGCCTTCCATGATGTATAACAGTCCCCATGCAAATTATGTAAATGTGATGGCTGCAGCCCAGTCTTTATTAAATGCCAACAACAATTTTCATGGCATATACAATCCTGCTGCATTTAATAATCAGCGTGTCATGTCGCCACAATTGCACCAGCAACAATTAATGTTGCCACAGCAACAACTACAGCAACAGCAACAATTGCAGCAACAGCGTCTGCAACAATTACAGCAGCAACAATTACAGCAACAATTACAACTACAACAACAACAGCAGCAACAACAACAACAACAACAACAACAACAAATTAAACGAAAGCCAGTTCAATTACAACCGCAACATTATATGAGCCCCCAAATTGAACAAAGACTACAAAGAAAAGCGACTATTCCTCCGGCTGCAACACCACCAAGAGATACTCCGGCGAGCTATTTGAAAGCTCCAGCTGTTGAAAAGGAAGCAAAGAAGTCGGTTACATTTGCAGAGGAGCCGACAGTGTTTGAATACGAAGCTCTTGACCCTGAATCCGACACTGAAGATGCAGAGGAAGATGATGGGAGATATTATGAAGAACAAGTGCACCATTATCCCGAAGACGAAGTGGAAGTGCACCGTCATCATCATCATCATCAATACGATGAAGCGTATTATACCCCACCAGAATATAATAGATACCAAAGATTAGAGCCTGATATGCGTAGAAGACCTCATGAGTATTATGCTGAAGATGATGATATTTTGTATAGAAGGGACTATTTGAGCCGGAACCACTCAGTGAATAATCGCAGTAATAATCAACGAATTTTATAGAAATCGCGCTTGTGTACGCGACTCCCTATTTTTTTAATTTTTTTTTTTTTTTTGCAACGTCACACACTTGCAATTTAATTTTTTTTTCCCTTTGGCCCTTTTTTTTTTGCTTTTTTTTTTCGTTCATTTATTTTCTTTGTTGCAAAGTCTTTATACATTTATATATAGTTTTTTCATTTTCTGTGATAGGGTTACCATACAAAGCGATTAAAACATATAATAAACGACATTCGACGATACTTAATACATTCCTTATATTAACGACCTTATAATGAATACACAAGCTGTAGGTTTAAATTCAACCCGACCCTTTTTTTTTTTTTTTGGTTCATTAACTCATTTTTTTATATATAGGAAAATATTAGACGAACACTTGATGTTAGTAAGGGAGAAAACGCCGTAATGAGAAACGAAAGCAGTTTTCTAAAAGAAGAAAGACTTGGAGGAAGCCAGACCCAATATGTAAAGAGCTTCGCAGCAGTCAACGCTAAAAAGGGGCTGGGACTATCACAACAAGGATTATCGCAACAAGGATACGAAGCCCGTAAAGGTCTTTCTGACAATAGCAACAAAGTAATGAATAAAGCCAGTAAAGCGCCAGAGAAAGTAGCGGAGAAGGAAGAAGCTGCCCCAGTACCAATTGAAGATACCCAGGAATCCTTAAAAGAGGAATTTTTTAAGGACAATCAAACAAGATACAAGAACGATGAACCTGAATTAGAAGGCTTCCGTGACATTGTTCCTATTTTACCAATTAAAGTACCTCAACATTTGCGCCATTTGTATATCAAGAAGCCTGTATTTAATACCAAGTCGACATCAGGAACCACATCAGGAAGCAAGAGACCTAATGAAGAACCTCAACCCGAAGCCGAAAAGAAATTACGATCTACAGAACCAACAATGTTCCGACCTGATGCACCTGCTTTGAATCTCAAGTTAAACGAAGAAACTCTCGATTTGAATAAGGAGCAAGAAACGAGAGCCAAGTTAGCCATGTTGCAAACTACACAAACACTGAAAGAACACCAATGGAATGATCCTATGCTTGTTGCGGAATATGCTGGAGAGATCTTTGGTTATTTATACGATGCCGAGCCAAAATGTATGGCCGACCCTTCTTACGCGATGATCTCACAACACGAAGTTACCTGGAAGATGCGTAGTGTCTTGGTGGATTGGGTGATTGAAATTCATTGCTTGTTCAATTTATTACCAGAGACTTTATTCTTAGCCGTGAATATTATTGATCGATTCTTATCTCAACGTACTGTCGTACTTGGTAAATTACAATTGGTTGGGATCACTTCTTTGTTTATTGCTGCTAAATTTGAAGAAATGATTTCTCCCACCATGTTTGATTTCTTACACATGACGGATAATGCTGTGAAGGATGATGAATTGATCAAGGCAGAACGTTTTATCTTGCAAGTCTTGGATTTCCGACTTTGTTATCCTAATCCTGTGAATTTCTTGCGTCGTGTATGTACAGATGAGTTAAAGTGTGATGTGCATACTCGTACTTTAGCAAATTACTTTATGGAGATCTCTTGTGTGGATCACAAGTTTATTGGTATCCGTCCCTCTAAAATCGCTGCTGCCTCACTCTGGTTATCCAAGAAGATGCTTGCTAAAGGTAAATGGAATTCAAACTTCTCCAAGTTGGCTGGTTATACACCAGAGGATTTAAAACCCACCGTGGAGGCCATGTTAGATTTTCTGTCTCAGCCTCTTACCCATGACGCCTTCTTCAAAAAATGGTCATCCAGTAGATTGTCCAAAGCAAGCATATTTGTTCGTGATTGGGTGAACAGATATTACATCAATGAATAAATCAACAACAACCCTCTCTTCATAACATATCAATATTACAACGCAATTTTATTTCATTTTATTTCCCTTCCTCCTCCCTCAATAACATGAATTAAAAGAATAAACCTCATGTATCATAACTATTCTCAACATACCACATTCTGCGATCGACTGATAGTGTGTGATCTACCCATCGTTTTTAACCTGATTTAGTGTTATTAAGACAACATTTGAAAACCAAATAATAAATATTTTGTACACTACTGTCTCTCTGTATCTTTTTAACGCATAAAGAAATTTAAATCGGGCTGGCACTACCATCATGTTTTAGTTACATAGCTTGAAGTTCTTATTTTGGTTATCTAGCATAGATACAACAGGCTTGAGTCGCCCAGTAACTGATGCCTCAAAGAGGGTTCCCAGTCATTAGTTTTTCGGTTCTCTTAGGGACAGCCAAATTTTCTTAGGGACAGCCATTTTTCTTAGGGACAGCCATTTTTCTTAGGGACAGCCATTTTTCTTAGGGACAGCCAGGGTACGCGTAGTCGTAATGTTGGGATTATGATACTTTTATAGACATCAAGAGGTCAATAGAACTTAACAACTTAAAATATATACACATTTATCACAACTAACATAGTTTAAATCAGTATGTGTGTTTTACAGCTTACTTTCAGCTTCCCGTTTGGACTTTACCTTAAAAATTCCGCGTAAGATTAAGATCAAACGAGCTCAAAGGCGAAAGAGTGATGATAGAATTGTCAAAATAAGTATAAATTGCTTAATATACATTTATTCGTATTTTTTACATTTTTTTTTTTATTGTATATCCTTGTTCCCATGTCTACAGAACATCCAAACCATAGATCTTACGTTGCGACTACGTGCACTTTGGCTGTCCCTAAGGAAAAATTGGCTGTCCCTAAGAAAAGCGATATTTTTTCGAGCCAGTAATTGACTATAAATCAGTATTCTGATCGTTATTGCAGCTGATTTAATTTGAGCTGGTAATCTTAATGACATGAAAAAAGGGGCCGATTCAGTTATTTTAAATAGAGGCTTAAGGCTTTCAAAGAGATACGATGTATGACCAGAAATGATCAGTGAAATAATAGGGCTGCACTAATAAAGGTAATATACTGGAAAATGTATATATTTTTTATGAACCTCCGTCATATTTTACTTTGTTACAGTGTCCGAAAACTATTTTCAGTGTATTCTTGAAGTAAATTAAGCTTAAACTAGATTCCAATCATTCTTTATTCAGCGTAACAAGCACGGGTATCGATCCGAAAACGCAAAACCCGCAACCGCTCGTCCTAAACCTTCTTTATTGCTGTCACGATTCGGACGGTGAAAAGGTTTTTTCGGAATGAAATAAGTGTATTACTGTCAACTGTTGGTGACAGCAACAAAAAAAAGGCATCTTTTGGCCGTCCGTGATGCTGCATCTAAATTAACTCTATTTATTAAAATGAGTCGTTTTAATAAGGCAGCTGATTTATAATAAAGTTTGAAAGCACAGAATGCAATTTATTGTTCTATTTTACAGGAAACATGTTCTAAATAATGAAAGCTCCTAAATGACAACTGGAAACAGTGTTCTAGAACAGCTCAAGCTCAAATGGGATAGAAACGTTATTAAAATAGACTAGTGATTGGAATAAGTGAGACATTCTGTAGTCGACGTCGCTATCAATTAACTTACGTAGACCCATGAGAGCGCCCAAATTACTCATTCTATTCTTATATTAAAACAAGTGTAAATTAAAATGTAAGGGTCAGCTACATCATCATTACCATATTAGCTTATTATAATTTTCATTGTTTTCTGGTTCCAGAAATTCCTAATCAAACAAGCTTTTTTTTTTTTTTTTTTTTTCTATATTGATTTTGTGTTTTTTCTGCATACATACTGAGTGAATAATAAAATTCAAGGGATGAACAGGTTGACTTGTATTGATAGTTTTACCTCTACGCTATATATAAATTGTTTCGTGAGCGCGGACTATTGCCGATTTTGTTACAGAATACTACGGCTTATCTATCTGCCTCTTTTGCGGAGAGAATGAGAACTCTAACTGTTGCTGCGATTCTAATTGATTGTTTGGGAGCAGATTCGATATATTTCTCGTGCGGTCATGAAATGTCGGGAAAAAATGTATAACAAAGCTTCCCTCTGTCTCTCTCTCTTTGTGAAACCGAAGAGTTCAAGATCTTTTAATAGACATTTGATCTACCTATTTTCATCAAGATCGCCTCTTACTTTGTATAACTGATCTTTTTTTAACTCGTGCATATTCCCGGGTAAAGAAATAGGAGACACGTCTTTTTTTTTTCACTTTCCAGATCAAATTTCGTTTTCATATATGAACTAATTTCGTTTTCATATATGAGCTAATTTTGATACCAAGTTACGCTATAGTAACCCAATAACAACAATAAAAGGTAATTCAATAGATTAAATGGCTCATATCATTCATACTAAATGTTCTTATTTGAGATTGCATCAACAAGAATCTGCTAGAGTTTCTTGTAAAACAAGGGCGGACAGCCAAAAAGCTAGAAAGTCATCGTGGGTTGTTACCTTTTGTGAGTTATATGCGTTCCCACTTGACAAAGTCATGCCGCTGGGGGCAAACAACATTAGTCGAACAAGACTCTTTTTCTGTCTCGGGTTTGACTCGGTCAAGGAATAAAGAGTCTTATTTATTTTCGTTTAAATTGTAAAGCGGCTTTTTAATGTGTACTACGAACTTGTACCGGGAATCACGATTATTGAATTACTCCCCCCCCCCCCTAACCATTCTTTTTTTTTTAAAGCTAAGCCTATCTATCGATACTTGCAAGAGGTTTAGGAAACGGATAAATTTATGCCGGCATCTATTTTTATGACAGGTCTTGGGCATTTTTTCTTTCAATACCTGGTAAAACAAACACTTTCTACGTGGGATTTTACTGTGTAAAAGCAAAGACATTAATGCTAGCTTAAATGATACATTTTATGGAAAGCGTTGCCTGAGCTTATCTATAAAGAAAAGTATTTGTTGCTTTCTACATACAGGGCGTGCATGAAGAAGGGGGGTATGTTTTTCGATAAAGAAGGTTCTTTATGCTGCGTCCCGACCTGCATACTCTTTTAGTGAAAAAAAAAAAAAAAAATGACCAGGAACCGACAAAATACAGACAAACCCTCGATAATAATCTGGTTATATGGGTAACAAATTTGATTGTTTGCTGAATGATATCACAATAAAGGAGGTACACATGTGGCATATTTCAAGAGTAACCTAACTTCCCCCCCCCAAAAAAAAATGACTACAAGCTCATTTAACTACGCAGTAAAGTCTTTATTTAAACTTGATTGTTTCCGTAGTCTGTGATCATGATGATATCGCAGCAAACCCTTCGTATATAATAAAACCATGGAGAGAAGGGACTTTTCAGAGGCAAAGTATTCACAAGTTTTTGTTTAAAAGGTCCTTTAGAGTAAGCTAACCCGGGGCTTGGGGCGAAATGGCTCTCTAGTAAGCAAAGCGTCTGAGATGTATTAAGCTAACAATTGAATAAACATTACAGAATTCAGTGTGGCAAAAAAAGAATATGTTTTTTTCTGGCGGTTAGTAGAGGCTATACCAAAATCAAGTATGTGTCAAGTATTCGTTGCCAAAGTGGATACAAGTTTGGGTTCCCATTTAGACTTTAGTAAAATATACTCCGACTTGCAATTTTGTTGGAAGGACGTGCTAGACTTTTCTTACTTTGGTATAGTTAGAATTTGTTTGATATAAAAAAAAAAGATGATCTAGTCCCGAGATGGAGTGAATAAATGAATAATATAACATCGCATGAGAAAAACTAACATTATTAACCAATGGAAATCAATATGGATGAAAAGGGAAAAATTATCTTTTTTTAATAAAAAAGGATTTGTGTGTATACATATAATGGAAAAAATTAAAAGAGTAAAAAGAAAAAAGAGATACATGTAACATTCTGCTTTTTTTTCAGTGCTCATCTTTTTTGTTGTTTTAATACATTTTTCTTCTTTTTCCCTTTTTGTTGTTTTAAAAAGAAAAAGGGGGGGAAGAAGGGGAGGGGGAGGGATATCTTTTTTAAACAAGAACCAAGAGACCGAAAAGGGCAGCAATGAAAAGAGGACCGTTCAAAGAAGTGTAAACGGAGGCAGCAGCACTGGCAGCAGGAGAAGTAGAAGCCTTGGCAGCACCAGGAGTGGTAGCACCACTAGCAGAAGAAGCACCAGTAGAAGTGTTAGTGGTACTTCCAACAGCTTGGTCAAAGGTAGGGAAAGTAACAGCAGATTCGACGTAAGGTTGAGTAATATTCATGCAGGTGGCGACATCCATAACGTGAGAATAGGCCTTCTTGATATCAGGGTAATGCTTCATGAAGAATTGCATAGTCATATCGTTGATTTCGTGAGACAAGACAATGTTACCAGAGTTGGCATAGCTACCGTTGGTACCCATCTTGATGTAGGCTTCATAGTTATCATCAACAGTTTGTTCGGTAATACCAGGTGTGACATTGGCTGCCCAATCAAAGGTATCCAAGGTCCAGAGAATAGCAGTTAAATCCAATTGAGTGGCAATCCAACGGACACGATCATCCAAATCACCAAGTGCCTGTAATAAAGAAGAAAAAAATTAGTAAGCTGGCTATGCAGACACTCCTTTTTATATATATATGGAATACATACGGGACGCCAATGTTTGGGAGTAACACCAGTAACATGCTTGATAGCCTTTTGAGTGTAGTAAAGTTCGGCAAGGACTTCTTGGTTAGTCAAGGTGGTCATCATCTTGTGAGACCAGGTATGGCCAGCAATGTGGTGGCCATCTTTGACACCACGAAGGGCACCGTAAGGCCAGTTGACGACGTTGGAACCAATGTAGAACATGGTAGCCTTTTGCTTCTCCTTTTCCAAATAGTCATAGAAGGCATTGTGAGAACAGTTGGGACCATCATCGAAAGTCTATTGAAGAGAGTTAGAAAATGTTATATCTGCAATAGAAAAGAAAAGGTCTACTTACAATACCCCAGACATCGGGTTCAGGACAGGCGTAGAGATCAGCATTGATACCAGCAGTCTTGGGAGTCTTACAGGTAGAGGCAGACCACCAACAAGCGGGATCAGTAGCACCATCATAGCCGGTCATGTCAAGACCACCGGCAGCGTTGAGCTTTCTGACGGGGAAGTTGGGAGCCTTTGTCCAATCAATAGAGTTGTATAAGGCTGTGAATTCGGCAGAGGTGTTCATACCGTTGGAGGTAGCAGGACCCCAAACAGTAGGCCATTCAGAGGGGACAATGGCGTTGGGGCTGTTGTAGTAGGTACATTGAACGCCTGAGTCGAGAGAGGTGGTTTGAGGAATATCGGGAAGTACAATGTTGAGGGGATCGACGGTACTTTGGTAGTTAGTGGTGACTGCATTGGCGCCCATGAAGGCAGTAGCAGCTGCGAGTGCGATTTTCCAGACCATATCTTTATTTTATATTGAGGTACAAGGGAAAAAAGAGAAAAGTAAAAGAGAGTGAAAGGGGGGAAAAAGAAGAGTTCAAGATAAGGAAAAAGGAAAAAAAAAAAAAAAAAAAAAAAAGTTTGGTCCCTTCTTATAATAATCAAAAAAAAAAAAAAAAATTGAGTTCGGGATTAAGAAAAATTTATTTATAACATAATAGAAACCCAACCCATTAATTGGAGTTCCAAAAAGAGTGTATACTTTCTTATTATGGCACATTATCCATTGGAACACCAGGTTTTTTGCAATCTACATTTGGTGTAAAATAGTTACAAACGGGTAAAATAACTAATAATGTGAGTGTACAAGGTAACACCAAATCAAACCAAATAATAATAATAATAAAAAAAAAAGGCGATCTGGACCTGCTACTCACGCTTTTATTTCATTTTTCTGTTATATGTTCACTCCTTTTTGAATTTTTATATGCCCCTCTCCTCCTTATTAAGTATACAACAGAAAAAAAAGAAGCAAAAACTCCTATTTCGTCTTGAAATTGACCATCCTAGTAATACAGTGCAATGCATACTAACTGATATCAGAAAAAAGATGATGTCTCTACCCGTCGGCGACTGAACAATACTCAACATTGGAGTCCCCCCCCCATAGTTATAAATAGTTTTTTTTTTTTTGGACAACATAAAGACTCAGTTTCCTGGACTTGCTCATTGCCTTCCCTCTGTTTTGACATAAATCTGTCTATAAATATAGACAGGGTTAGAAACAATAGAGCCGTGGGTCATGAATTTCTTTTGTTATTCATGTTTGATCCTAACCAAAACAACTTGATTTCTCTTCCGAAAATAACAAGTCATTTATATCTGTTAATTTTTTCCCCGTAGTTGCACAGAAAGACTAAAATTATGAAAGGAATACTGATTGTCATTATGAAGGGTATATCAAATTTTACATTTTTCTGATTGTGTACCTGAATTTTTTCTATGCATCAGAAAAAAAAAAAAAAAAAACGAAAAAATTGTCCCATGCACGTCATTGCGTGTCTGAATGGTAGATCTTTTTGCTAGTCGAATTAGGATGCACCGCCAAGATAATCCCAGGAAACAAGAAACAAAAACACGGTTATCTGATACATATAAATCTTTTTTTTTTTTTTGGAACTCACGCTAGTAAGACATTTTTTTTTTTGTGCGTGAAATATTATGCTTTAATTAACGTGCGGCGGTGGGTTGCTCCCACTCATAAGTTTACCGAGCATGTGCGTTTTGTTACACGGCTAATAATTGATCGTCACTCACTCACACACCGTTTAAAAATAAACATTGTACGACATTGCCTTTTCTTTAGTATTGTGCGCCTTTAAGCAACAAACAGTATCCGGATGTCCACCATACAACGTTAAACAGATTTCTTCGTAACCATGGGAATCATCTAGTTACGTGCTGCGGATTTTTTTTTTTTTTTTTTTTTTTTTTTTCGGTTGACACAGGACGTTTGCAGAAATTTACAAGATTACGAAAATTAATTAATGTTATTTTATTTCATTGAATAGCAAAGTTTTGAAGGAGTTTTTGTTTTGGGAGGGAGATTTACAGAAAAACAGATTTTTCTTCCTTTGTGTCCCAATCACATGATGGGCATTCATCGCTTTTTACACAAGACCCACAATGGCTACACCATCCAGTGTTTACCAATGCTGACGGATCTGGCTGTGGAGTCCACCCTGTTCTAAAGATCCAATGATTCTCCGGAGCTAATGATTTGAATTTAATCTTTAGTTTACGAAAAAAAAGTCATTTCGTTGTTGTAGTTAAATCTTACCATTGATATTGGTATTTCTGTGATATTTGGGCGGTACAATCCAAGGTAGATCGATAAAGGTCATTGAATCCGAAGATTGGTTCAGAGTAACATGGCTTACGGTAGTACAAGAGCATTTCTCTGGTACGGTTATTGTCTTCTTTTTTCGACGACTGCGGATACAAATCGGTTTCAACAGACATTTCAACATGTCATGGAACCTTGATGTGTTCCCCCGTGGTTTTGGTTGTGTTGGCTTATTCTCTGTAAATATCGACTTGAAGCAATAACTGCATTGAGCCGAGGGTTTATGGTATGTATCTAAATGAGTAAAAATAGTATCTTTAGAAAACAAAAAAGAACAAAAAAAAAATAAGAATAGCAACAAACCATCCGAAAGCATATTGAAAGCGGATTGAAAGAAAGAAAGAAAGAAAAAAATGAAGAGAAAGAAGAGAAAGGGGTGGGAAAGAAAAAGACAAGGGCGTTCATTTTATTTTTTTAGAGAGGTGATTGTCTGTCAATAACGTAATAGAAGGCAAAGAATTATTAAGACAAAAAAGGGAGTACATATATTGCCCTCCTTTTGAAACATTCCGCCTATATCATTTTATTATAAAAAATGATATTCATTACTTAAACACATCAACTTCAATCTTATGCGGCAGATCCGAAGACCAGCGTGACACAAGATCTTAAACTCCTACCCTCCCTGACATCATGGTTTTACTGTTCACCTTTCTCTCTAATCAACCGGATCACCTTTTATGACTAAAAGTAATTAAAGCAGATTCTCTTTTATGTAAACATTTTGGCGCAAAAATAAAGTCAAAACATGGCGGGGGCGCGGAGGAAGATGGCGAGCAGGCGGGGGAGAGGACGGGTGCGGGTGGTTTCTGGTCTCCAAATAAATCAGGGTCCAACTCAAAAAAGCGATGGTTTCCAAATCGTATGATGAAGTGAAACTATAAAAAAACGATTATCCACTTGCCTCTAAACATGTAAATTTTTTTTTTTGGGATTTTCATCATGCAAAACTTACGCCCAATTTCCTTTTTGGCGCTGTAGCCCATTTTGTTTCATCTGATGACCTAAGCGCTGAGTAAATAATACAACCTTACTGCTACTTATTTTTTTGTTTTTTTTTAAAAAAAATCATGACAAATATTCTCATTGGTGCTACGGGTAGTGTTGCCGCTATCAAAGTACCTTTGCTTGTTAGCCTGTTGAAACAAGTGAGATTCGCCTTCTTTCTTTATGTCTAGCATTGACCTTTTTATTCATAGACGCCTAATGTTAATG
Source organism: Mucor mucedo (assembly GCF_025094135.1). Classification (NCBI taxonomy): domain Eukaryota; kingdom Fungi; phylum Mucoromycota; class Mucoromycetes; order Mucorales; family Mucoraceae; genus Mucor; species Mucor mucedo. The sequence continues at coordinate 310,116 of NW_026252311.1, read as the reverse complement.
TGAAAGTCGTCCTGACCGAATCAGCTTATTTCTTTATCAAGGACGAAATCATTGATTGCGATGTTTACAGAGAGAAGGATGAATGGAGTGTTTGTGTTTTCAATATCTTTTGTTTTTCAAAAACAAGGTTATTCACCCTTTTTAAAAATTTAGACTTGGGATAAAGTGTCAGATCCAATTTTACATATAGAGGTACTCGTTAAGCATATCTCATCACAGCCTAGATACTGAATTTTATACAGCTTCGGAATTGGGCAGATATTGCAGTGATTGCACCTTTGGATGCAAATACCTTGGGAAAGATAGCGAATGGATTGTGTGACAATTTATTGGTAAGAGAGAGACAAAGAGAGCATGAAAGGTGTAAAGTTTTATTTATTCTATGAGCCTAGACATGCGTGCTTAGAGCATGGGATGTTAAAAAGCCAGTCGTTGTTTGTCCTGCCATGAATACAAGTATGTGGCACCATCCATTGACCTCAAGGCACATGGATGTGCTGCGCGACGTTCTGGGATATCACATTGTGGACCCCATCAGTAAAAAATTGGCCTGTGGAGATACAGGTATTGGTGCTATGGCTGAATACAAGTATATTGCCGAATACATTCACTTGATTACATAAGTCGTTCAAATAGGCGCATTGCAGCTTTTATCTCAAGACATACATTTAATTTAATCCTTTTTTTCCTCCTCCTACAATAAAATCAGATTTGTTTTTGGTTTGATACAGACGTATCTATGAAACTGTGTTCTCTTGCCCTTCAATCGCTTATCACACCGCAAAAAGACTCATATACTGACCTTGGTTTCTATCGTACTACACCAAGCAGAAATTTGCTTTTTTTTTGGATAACTCGAGATTAATTGGGGGGGGGGGCTCATGACCTGTTTGATCTAAATAGACAACGGTGTAACACACTTGTCTCCAATCTGTTCATGAGTTTTAAGATATCTTACTACACAAATTTAAGCATTGCATTCAGACAGCACAACTTACACGGTCCTCTGTTTGGGTATTCTTGAAAGTAATATTTAAATAAGCGCGAGTCAAAAGAGAGAGGACATTCATCAAGAACCTGTCATTTGTTGATCCACACATAATTGGCAAAGTACCTTTTCCTCTCAGCAGACTTGTCGCCAGTACCCGTAGATTAAATTTAGCATTTATCAGTATGTGCTATTGTTTAGTTTTCTATTTTTGGCGTTAATCTTTCTTGCAGTCCTTAATTCACATTTTTAACTAGTATTTTTTATTGCGAGATAATACATAGGCGGTATATTAATAATGGATATAAAGTAAAACTTAAGAAACTCTTTATCAAGACTTGTTGTCTCGTGCACCTTCTGCTAAAATTATAATGCGTAATTCAAATAACAGCGTCGTAGCTAGATTCTCTATCCCCTGATTCATAATAATCTAGTTCGTCTTCTGCAGCAGAATCATCATCCTCCAAGTCGTTCAACGTGGATCCGGACAAGCCTTCCTCATACGCTTGAAGTTCATCCTCATCCATAGTATCCACATGTCGAGCGCTTTTGTAGCCCAAATAAGCCAAATGATGATCCGGCTCTTCATATTCTTCTTCTTCATCATTATATTCGGCCACTCTTTCGACCTCCATCTGTCCCGGTTCGTCTGCAGAATCAAAGTTTACATTCCAGACTGTGTGTGCTCTATCGAAACGCTTTAAAAGTACATCACGTTCGGCTTGAAATCTATCCAGCTCTTTAGAAAGATTGATGATGCTTGTTTTGGGAAGGACCACAAGGTCGACATTGGGGTTTTCGTCCAATCGTAATTGTATTAAGTCCTTATTTTCCTTTTTTAATCTGTTCAAATGATTTTGATGGATTGCGAGCATCTGAGAAGTTGGATTATCTTCGAATGAATGCACATGCGTACCAGAGGGTATATCCTGTGTGGGTAAAGGTGGCGGTGACGGTGATTGCTCTTGTGTGATGATAGGTGCCACGAATGGGTATGATTCTTGTACAGGCGATGGAAGTGATTCCTGTTTGATGGGGATTTCTTCTTCCCGAGTATTCATACGAGAATTAAGTGAGAAATGCTGCTTAACTTCATTCTTAAATTCCGTGAAAGCTAATCATAATACCAATTAACTTATACATCTAAATAATAAAATAAAATATGATTTCTAAATACCTTCGAGAGCTGATTCCTTATCATTGTAAATGTTCTCCAAGAACTCGGTGATTCTGGCGCCAGATGTGAGCTTTTCATAAGGACCGTTTTCGACGGGAGGAGAAAAAGTCATTGACAAAGTCTTGATGTAAAGTTTACCCTCTTCAACGAATCTATTCTGGACGTTACGAAAAAGTTCTTCGAGCTGGGAAATACGCAGCGTCTTCATTTCATCATTAGTCGTTTCAGACTCGGCTACTTCTGCTTCATCATAGAGACGTAACTGAGATGTCAAGATACCAATATGTCCCTTAAGCATGCTTTCTCTCTCGCTGCTTAACTTGTTTTCTTCACACAACAAGACGTTTTCCCGATCTTTCTTTAAAATTGCAACTTTGACATCACGGACGTGGTTCTCCATCAATTTTAAAAGCTCTGTTTTATCGAGCAATTCTTTTTCCAAGAATGTCGCTTTTGTCTGAAAATAGTCTGCTTGGTCTGCTTGCTTTGTCAAGTTGTAGACTATTGTGCCGGGAACGGTGCTCAAGTAACGTGTCCAAGAGTCTCTCTCTGCTCGAAGATTAGCGTTGTCAATATCTACAGACAGCTTCTGTTTTTCGATGTCTGATAAGCCTTTCAGTCTTTCTTGTAACGAATTATTTTCTTTTTTCAAATATTCGATATTCTGGTTTAGGCTTTTAAAGTGCTGTAATTCCTCCTCGAGTTTTTTATATTCTGTTTGGATTTCAGCTAACTTATTACAAACATCTAAAGGAAAAAGGTTTGTTAGGATACATATAGAAGTAATAGTGGTACTGTGTATATGGGAAGATGTTTACGTGTGTAGTCTGCTGTAAGTGAGTCCTCCAAACCATTTGTTGTGCCTGTAGCCGATTGAGCAGCCTGACTTTCCAACTCGGAAACTCTTTTTATTAAAGCAAGTTCTCTTGCTGTGGAATCTTTAACCCTTTCTTCCTGGAGCTGAAGCTATACAATAGAAGAAAGTCAATAACAATCTCAATCCAGCATATGTTTCTATAAATATTACGTCGTCTTTAAGCTTGACAGTCAAATTCTGGTAGTATTTAAACGTCACATTATTTTGTGCTGCGCAACGTTCATTTTCTTCTACATAATTTTTATGATAATACTCTTGTCGGCTGACTTCATATTCGAGTTCCCTCTTTTCGATGAATGCCCTCCTTAATTTTTCCTTTTTTTTAAACAAAAAAAGTTTTTTTATGAGTCTCATGAAGGTGGTATATCGCTAAAAAAAGTTACCGTATTATCATTAAACAGTTTTTTTACTGCAGTCAAAGTCCGGGTTGACACGGCTGCGCGTTTTCGATTCAGGACAGCCAGTGCTTTGTAATTCTATAATTTATGTTACTTTTATCTGTCAAGGTACTATCGATGATATAACTTACGTTTCGCTCACTGATGAGCTTTGCAATTTTTTTTGTGCTGTCTTTGATTGACAAATCATGTGAGATTGTTGATCGCTCTACTTGTAGACTAAGATCACGTTTCTCAGTTTCAAGTTTTTCCACCTTCATTTGTAATTGATGGATTGTGTCTGCTAAACAAAGTATGCAAGTGGTAAGTTTTTTTTTCTGAAGGAAGGAAGTGTTTCTTTCTTTTTTTTACCTTTGTTATTCTCCTGATCAACTGGTTCATACCAGGAGGGTAAGTACGATCGAATAGCGCTTGTCAATCGCTTTCGCTTGTTGGAGTTTCTCTATTGGATTCCATTAGTGACACGCATTTTTTTTTTCATAAAACAGGCTTTAGTTACATCAATCATGTAATTTTGTTTTACTTGATTCGATAGAAAGTGAATAAAGAGAAAAGCGAAAGAAAAGAAAAGTAAAAAAAAGGTAAAAAGTCAAAATATTTATAGGGAAATCTGGGTTTAAAAAGGTTATTGGCAAGGATAATTTCGCATGAAAAAGAACTCGGCTGTCAAAGACTAAATTCTTACACTCAGCATGATTAGATAGAGTGTAAAATAGAAAGCTCTATTTGATGACTAAATCTCAATAATATTTAGAAGGAAAAGTCTCACTGTAAATAATACCGTGATACAGCTATAGTGATACCCAGCTCAGAGTCACCAAAGGCAACTATGACGGTTTGTGGTGAAAAAAATAAAAAAAAAAAAAAAAAAAAAAAAAACCAATTTAAACATCAAGGTTTTATTGAAAGAGATAGGCGAACCCTACAATACCTTTTCATAACTAACAAACAAAAAATTCTCTAATGCTGGAATCATGGGTAGTGTAGTGGTTAATGCTAAAAAGAATGCGCTTAGAAAAGATCTTCACGGCCTTAATTTGAGAAGACCTATCGCAGAGAAAAAGCCTTTTGTGAACGAGTAACAGAAAAAAAAGACACGTTATCTGGACCAACAAACTTGCAAATCGTCTTGTCCTATCCGAGTGCGACGGGGGGTTCGAAGGATTTAATGGTTTCTAATCGCTTAAACCCCATTTTTAAGATTGAAAGGTCTTCATTGTCGATTTGAGGAACATGTTCGACTGTCGAACGAACTTGATTTTTCAACAAAGGCCAGCGATTTAGCAGCAATTTTTTGGAAGCAGGTTTGTGAACCTGTGTGATAAATATTTATGACATCTGTACAGATGGAGGGTTTGTATTTCATATTCATATCACCAGTTTTGCATATATTGATACCGACTAGGCCTTTTAAATCTTTCAATTATACATTCGTGATAAATGCGGTGAGAGGTATGAATATATACTGTTTTCTTGAGGAAGATCATACATGTATAAGCTAAAGTGCTTGCACTAAAAAGTAAAAAATCTGGGAGCTGCATGCTAAACAAAAATGATGCTAACCATTTATTTCTACTCGGAGGATGCATACTGTGAGTATGACCATAATAAGAGGATGTGCGTGTAGACCCACCAGGTTGGCATTGAATAGTTCCAAGGTCTGTTTTACTAAATGAGGCAGATACATCTTTTCGCGACAATTTCTGTAACTTTATTAGGTACTTCCTTTAAAAAACCAATTGTCTGCTTGGGAACGAAGTGCGTTAACTAGTATCGTTAATAACCTCACAATTTTTAATAATAATAAAAAAAAAGCTAAAGCCAGCTTTGTGTAAACAATTATTGGGGGGTTGACTCTCCGATGGCATACACACTTTTTTTACCTTGGAGATAAATATTTATTTTTAGGTTTTTGTTTATCCTCCATTCAATCTACCTTTTATTCCATGGCCACCAAGATGAAAATGAGAGCAGTATTTAACTGTTCTGCTGATGAGCCCGGAGAGATTTCTTTTAAAGAGGGTGACATATTAATCGATGTTGAGGAATCGGGCGAAGATGGTTGGTACATTGGAACAATAGAAAATAGTTCTGAACGAGGTCTATTTCCCTATAATTACGTCGAACGTATATCCAATGCGAGCAGCCCCAAGACTGCCAACATTACAATACCAGCAAACAAATCAAGTCCAACGACAACAGAAAAGACCAGCCTGCCTGGATTCCCCGCTCTCGATGCCTTTGAGCTCGCCATGTCTAGCAAAAGCTTCAAATCAGCCTCTTCCGCACCCAGCATAAGCAACCATCCTCCCATCGTCAAACCCAAATTAAATACGAGTATCAAGAGAATAGCAACACCGCCCACAATTTCAGAAAAGCCCATGCTTTCACCCACTCGTTCTCGTTCTTATTCAGCTTCCACTGCTCTTAGCAACAAAACCGTATTAAAACCTTCTCAATTAGTAGGTAACACAAAAGGTGCGCTTGAACTCGCTCTCAGTAAAGGCCCTCCACCACCACCTTCCAGTCTACGCTCTAGCTCCTTTTCTTCCTCTTCCTCCTCTAAAACCAGTGCGGTACCACTGGTTGGATTATTCAAGTCACCCGACATCGGTCAGAATGATGTGGAAGATGAAGATGGTTACCAAATGGTAAAACCATCGCAACTTCGTCAAAGACAGCAGCAACAGGTGTTACCTCAACAGATGGCGTCTACATCATCTAAACCTGTCGCGTGGAAAAAACCCGCTTTGGTGACACCCAAGCTCTCTTTATCCACAAAGGCGTCGGATCCACCTGGATCTTCTAAGCTTGATCTGCCGTCCAGTAATCCCATGCCTCGGTTACCATCAAGACCTGTATCCACAGCCAGTCGAAGATCCCGTCAAAACCATCGATCCAGCTCTACAAAGACGACGACGACTACGACAACAAAATCGATACATACGCCACCAGTGGCAGTGGTAGTAAAGGAAATTGAAAAGACAGGCGTGCCTCCACCCATTTTGAAACCAAAACCCGTTTTGAATGCCCAACCTTCACTCCCACCCAGACCGGTTTCCACGAAATCTCGTAGTACATCTAATCCGCCACCGATTCAACCCAAACCCACCATGTCATCTATTGAAATCTTACTGTCTAAAAATGCCGAAAAAAGGGACGCGGAACCCGCGCGTACGGGACCTAAGCCTCTGGCGATGTCTCAACAGGCCAAGCCAGCAGCAGTAACGAACAAGGCCGCTGCAGCGTTACCTGGGGTGGTGGCGAGCTATGGTAGTCGACCTAGTTTGGATAGCTGGCGATCGGAGGATGCGAACGCCGATGTGAATTTGAAGCCTTCGTCGTTGTTAAACCGAGCACGATCCGCCACGAATCCTAGCAGCAATACCAGCGTGGATTGGTCTACAGTATTGACGAAACCCAAATCCAGCAGTGTTTTAAAGCCACATACGATGGTCGATAGCAAACCCATCAAGAAGGCAGCGCCTCCACCTCCGCCTTCCAGAAGTCGCAACAAGTCCAATGTGATCGAGGATGGCAGTCGACATCGGTATGAGATTCTGTTTGATTCGATTCAGGATGATGGGTATGTGGATGGTGAGACGGCGCGATTTATCTGGCTCAAGAGTAAATTGTCCAATGAAGAGTTGGGTCGTGTATGGAAGGAATGTGATCCAGATCACAAGGGTTTATTAGATAAGCATGCTTTTATAGATGGTATGGGAAGAATTGATGCAATATTATTGAATAAACAAACAGTATAACAAAAAAGTGAGTTAAAAAAATTATTGATTACTGATATTATTTTTTCTGGTCTTGACTTGAAGGAATAATTTGACAGGTCGGTTAAAGGCTTTACTGATTTGATCTCTGGCTTCCTCCACCACACTGTTGATGATTCGACCATTGGTGCCGACCACGATCTTTTGTTGACTATCACGTTCTACATAAACGTTTTGATCGATACGGAGTGTACCGTCTTTTAATACGGTCCATCCAGCATTTTCTTGTTTCAACATGTACGGTATATATTGATGGAGACGTTTAAAGAATTGTATACGAATCATTTCTTCCACTCGTTTTAAATCCGCCATCTCGGTCTTTTGTTCAACGGGGTAGATCCATGGTTTAGCAGTCGAATGCTCAAAAAGAATATTCTAAAAGAGATTTTGATGAGAATCCTATTCGATAAAAAGGAAAATGTTGAGGGGCACATTTACCTTGACTTGTGTTAATCCTTCTTCGTATACTGCAGAAATATGTAATGTGTTTTTGAATTGAGTATATCCTTGCACGTATCTCTCTTGAACTTCTGAAAGTGATTCGCGATCCTCATAAATCAAATCCATCTATGGTCTACGATTAGTCGTTTTCATAAAAAAACAAGCAGGCAACGTGTTTTATCTCGTACCTTGTTGAAAATTAATGTTGCAGGAATATTCAAATCCTTGAGTCTTTCCAACAAAAAGTCTTCTGTTACACGAGCTTTAGGTTGAAGAGATCTTCCAGCATCCACCACCACAAGCACTATAAGTAAGGATTAGAAACTTTTTTTTTCATCAATTCTCATGTTTTTTTGTTGTATATAATTTACCGTGATCCGCTTCATCTAATGCTCTCCAGGAGGAAGTAGAGAGTGTACGGTTCATTTTGGCATGATTGTGATCTGGAATGACACCTGGTGTATCCAAAAAGACGACTTGGTGATTGTTTTCTGACAGTACTGCCAAGATTCTCTCACGGGTTGTATGTGCTTTTGGTGAAACGCCTGATATCTATGAGAGGAAGTTAGTGAGTAAAAGACCCCCAATGGATGTATTTTTTTGATTTTTACTTCTTCTCCGACAATCTTATTGACAAGTGTGGATTTTCCTGCATTGGCTGCACCGATCACTGCTACTTTGATCAAGTGAGGGTTTTCGGGTTGAACGATTTCCTTGGTGACCTTGACTAATCTCTCATTGATACCTAAGATAGGAATAAATATATTTTTCTTTTTGCTGGCAAAATTTCGTCAAAGAAAGGTTACCTGCAGGTTTTCGAAAATGCAAGTTTTGTAAACGGGCTTGTAATTGTGCTTTTTGTTCTGGGCCAAGTTCTTTATTGGTAGTGGTTTGTTGGATTTTTTTGGGCTTGGGAGCCTCGGATACTGGGATTCCGGCACGATGCTTTGCTCTTGTCATGATTGCATAAGATCGGTGACATTCTAGTATCGATCAGAAGAAAGTGTTAGAAGAATTACTGTATGGTGTACAAGAAATCTTTATACCTTTAGGTTTAAGAGTCAACAAGTTTTTTATTAATGTACGGTTCATGTTACAATTAGCTGTCAAGTTGTAAGAAAAGGGGGAAGAGGGGGGTCGGCTTTAAAGAAGAAAAAAAAGCAGGGCGGGGATTCTTTTGTGACCTTTTTTCAATGTGTGCGCCCACCAAAAAAAAAAGAAGGTTTTAACGACAGTTACAAGATCATACTGTAACTATGGGAACAGGGTCTAAAAAGATGTCAAAGTTTAAATTCGACTCTATTTTTTTGATGTATAAGCAGTTTTAAAAAGAAGAGAGGGGGCAATCCAAGAAGATAATTTGACATTCATCAAATGTGTATGACAAGTGTGAATGTAACTCAGTTATTTTTGTAAAAATTCGCCCCCCGTCCCTATTGCTTTCCCCTTTTTCTTGTTTTTTCCCTCCCTTTTTTTTTTTTTTTTTAAACATTGGAGTTCATCATCATGTTTCAACCAAAAGAGAAAATTAAGGTGCCACGAAGTTTGAGAACAGCTCGACTGTCCGTTGTCAAGAATAAGATCTCTACACCTGTTATTCAAACCACCACCGTTGCACCCAAGAAAGTCATCAAGGCTTTATACGATTACCAGGCACAAAGTCCCAACGAGCTATCCTTCACCCGAGGCGATTTCTTTTTGGTGACCGGTGCTGAAGGCGAAAGCAGTTTTTATGAAGCCTTTAATCCAATTACAAATTCACGTGGTGTCGTACCTGTGCCCTATTTCCAAATTTTAGAAAAACATGAACGAGCTATGGTCGATTCCGTCCAATCCCATCATCATAAAAGAGAGGACGAAGGTAAAATCCAATTCTAATGATATATATATATGTGTGTGTGTCTGATCGATCATCCATTTATTTTTAGCCCACGCTAAACCTCAACCGTTGTACGGCATCGTCTTGTATGACTTTCAGGCTGAAAGATCAGACGAATTGGACGCCAAAGCAGGAGAACCGATCATTATTATCGCCCAATCAAATTCAGAATGGTTTGTAGCCAAACCCATTGGTCGCCTTGGTGGTCCAGGTTTGATCCCTGTCTCCTTTGTAGACATTCGAGACGCTTCGACGGGACGTACAGTAAAAAACGACGTGATGCATACACCTTCCAATTCAGTATTTCCAAACGTCGAAGATTGGAAGAAACAAACACAAGGCTATGAAGCATCGAGTATTTCACTTGGACAAATCGAAAGACAGATGCAAACAGTGGCAATCTCGGAGGAAGAGGAAGATCCTGTGAATGACTATTATAACATGAAGGATAGTCCACACCCAGACGCCATGTTGAATAATTATGGCATGACACATCTTGTGAATACCTCATCTTCTTCCCTGATCGATTCCCCTATACCTACATCAACCATTTCCGCCACCAGAAGACATACAGATGAAGGCTCTATGGTCACATCCGCTTACATCGATTCACATATTCTGGAGGGCGATCAATACTGGTTTATTGTATTTGCTACTTTGGCTAATGGAAAGCACCGTGTGTTATATCGATTATACGAAGGTAGAGATTTTCAACGTTTATCTCGGACAACAATGGATGAAATCCCTAATATATCTCTTTTTAATTACCTACAGATTTCTATGACTTTCAGATAAACTTTTTGCAAGAGTTTCCAGCAGAGGCAGGCAAACAAGATCGTGATCGAATTTTGCCTTACATGCCGGGACCGTTGGATTCAGTCAATGATGATATCACAGGTAAAATATTGTTAAAGTTGTATGGCTTTTTTAAGGTTACTCATGTTACATGTTATCATTCAGCTGATAGAGCCCGGGATCTATCAAAGTACTGCGACGACCTTATCAAGTTACCTCGATATTTGTCTGAAAGTGCATGGGTTCAAGATCAATTATTTGGTATTCATGAAGGTGATATTGAGACGGATTTGGATCCTGGTATTGGTCGACGAAACGACTCACCCATTTTACAAGCCTCGACAGCTGCACCGCTAGCACCAGCACCGTCATCATCATCAGCAGCGGCATCAGTCACGGGGGGAGCAACAAAGAGTACGGTAAAGGTTAAAATCATTTACAAGGATGAGATTTTTGCCATCAAGATACCAAGCTCAAGTACATTTGAGATTTTAAAGAGCAAGATTATTGATCGACTTGGTTTTCATGCTCAGCTTCAATCCAAGGAGCCCAATGGTTTGGTAGAATTAAATCATGATATATTCGAATCCGCTTTGAGATTAGGAAAGTTAACCGTAGTTGCTTCTTAATTTTTTTTTTTTTGTTTCCTTTTTTTTTACCTTACTATTATCTATTATTACTACTACTACTACTATTTACCTTAAAACTGATTATTTGTGTACAGTTTTATCAAAAATAAAAAAAAAATACACATCCTTGTCCTATATGCTCATGCACGAGGACATAAAAGAGCAGCTGTTTCAGCAGCGGCTTTTTGTACTTTAAAATTCGCCAAAAAAATATCAGTTTCATTGAACGATAGATACTAACGCGGTCTTTCTCATCCACGATAAATATTCATTGCAAGCAATGTAATGATTGAGCATATCCAATGACACTTATCACTTTCATAGCCATCATGACTGAGTGATGAAGACAATGCCATTTTAAATGCCTTTTGCAAGATACAGCTAGAGAGTACAAGCGGATGGTACGTACCTGTGCTACATACACCACATAGGCTCATATTTATTGCATATTGAGGAGGGGGGGGGGGTTACGGCGCGCAAACGAAGCAGTAAAAGTCCTTGGTATGAAGCCATTGTTAGTGTCGGGCTGGGTGATTTATTCCTTCATTTTGTAAAAACAGGTTTAGCTTCATATCCCTCTTTTGGGTTTACCTAAATACTCATACTTTTAAAATGAAGGTAACTTAAACAAGGGGTAGACAGGGTAACGTATGAAAAGCAAAAAAAAAAAAAAAAAAAAAAAAAAAAAAAAAAAAAAAAAACTTGTATCGTAGATTTAGCGAGAAAATACATGGGCGGTATATTCATAATGAATATAAAGTAAACTTAAGAACTTCTTCTTCTTCTGCAGCAGTATAATACCATAAGTCATCCAACGTAGATCCTGACGAGCCTTCCTCATATGTTTGAGGTTCATCCTCATCCATAGTATCCCCAGTTCGAGCGCTTTTGTAGCCCAAATAAGCCAAATGATGATCCAGCTCTTCATATTTTTCTTCTTCATCATTATATTCGGCCACTCTTTCGACCTCCATCTGTCCTGGTTCGTCTGCAGAATCAAAGTTTACATTCCAGACTTTGTGTGCTCTATCAAAACGCTTTAAAAGTACATCACGTTCGGCTTGAAATCTATCCAGCTCTTTAGAAAGATTGATGATGCTTGTTTTGGGAAGGACCACAAGGTCGACATTGGGGTTTTCGTCCAATCGTAATTGTATTAAGTCCTTGTTTTCCTTTTTTAATCTGTTCAAATGATTTTGATGGATTGCGAGCATCTGAGAAGTTGGATTATCTTCGAATAAATGCACATGCGAACCAGAGGGTATATCCTGTGTGGGTAAAGGTGGCGGTGACGGTGATTTCTCTTGTGTGATGATAGGTGCCACGAATGAGTATGATTCTTGTACAGGCGATGGAAGTGGTTCTTGTTTGATGGGGATTTCTTCTTCCCGAGTATTCATACGAGAATTAAGTGAGAAATGCTGCTTAACTTCATTCTTAAATTCCGTGAAAGCTAATCATAATACCAATTAACTTATACATCTAAATAATAAAATAAAATATGATTTCTAAATACCTTCGAGAGCTGATTCCTTATCATTGTGAATGTTTTCCAAGAACTCAGTGATTCTGGCGCCAGATGTGAGCTTTTCATAAGGACCGTTTTCGACGGGAGGAGAAAAAGTCATTGACAAAGTCTTGATGTAAAGTTTACCCTCTTCAACGAATCTATTCTGGACGTTACGAAAATTTTCTTCGAGCTGGGAAATACGCAGCGTCTTCATTTCATCATTAGTCGTTTCAGACTCGGCTACTTCTGCTTCATCATAGAGACGTAACTGAGATGTCAAGGTACCAATATGTTCCTTAAGCATGCTTTCTCTCTCGCTGCTTAACTTGTTTTCTTCACACAACAAGACGTTTTCCCGATCTTTCTTTAAAATTGCAACTTTGACATCACGGACGTGGTTCTCCATCAATTTTAAAAGCTCTGTTTTATCGAGCAATTCTTTTTCCAAGAATGTCGCTTTTGTCTGCAAATACTCTGCTTGGTCTGCTTGCTTTGTCAAGTTGTAGACTATTGTGCCGGGTGTTTGATGAGTAAATTCGGGAACGGTGCTCAAGTAACGTGTCCAAGCGTCTCTCTCTGCTCGAAGATTAGCGTTATCAATATCTACTGACAGCTTCTGGTTTTCGATGTCTGATAAGCCTTTCAGTCTTTCTTGTAACGAATTATTTTCTTTTTTCAAATATTCGATATTCTGGTTTAGGCTTTTAAAGTGCTGTAATTCCTCCTCGAGTTTTTTATATTCTGTTTGGATTTCAGCTAACTTATTACAAGCATCTAAAGGAAGAGGATTTGTTAGGATACATATAGAAGTAATAGTGATACTGTGCATATGGGAAGATGTTTACGTGTGTAGTCTGCTGTAAGTGAGTCCTCCAAACCATTTGTTGTGCCTGTAGCCGATTGAGCAGCCTGACTTTCCAACTCGGAAACTCTTTTTATTAAAGCAAGTTCTCTTGCTGTGGATTCTTTAACCGATGCTTCCTGGAGCTGAAGCTATACAATAGAAGAAAGTCAATAACAATCTCAATCCAGCATGTGTTTCTATAAATATTACATCGTCTTTAAGCTTGACAGTCAAATTCTGGTAGTATTTAAACGTCACATTATTTTGTGCTGCGCAACGTTCATTTTCTTCTACATAATTTTTATGATAATACTCTTGTCGGCTGACTTCATCTTCGAGTTCCCTCTTTTCGATGAATGCCCTCCTTAATTTTTCCTTTTTTTTAAAACAAAAAAAGTTTTTTTATGAGTCTCATGAAGGTGGTATGTCGCTGAAAAAAAAAGTTACCGTATTATCATTGAACAGTTTTTTTACTGCCGTCAAAGTCCGGGTTGACACGGCTGCGCGTTTTCGATTTAGGACAGCCAGTGCTTTGTAATTCTATAATTTATGTTACTTTTATCTGTCAAGGTACTATCGATGATATAACTTACGTTTCGCTCACTGATGAGCTTTGCAATTTTTTTTGAGCTGTCTTTGAGTGACAACTCATGTGCGATTGTTGATCGCTCAACTTGTTGACTAAGATCACGTTTCTCAGTTTCAAGTTTTTCCACCTTTATTTGTAATTGATGGATTGTGTCTGCTAAACAAAGTATGCAAGTGGTAAGTTTTTTTTTCTGAAGGAAGGAAGTGTTTCTTTCTATTTTTTACCTTTGTTATTCTCCTGATCAACTGGTTCATACCAGGAGGGTAAGTACGATCGAATAGCGCTTGTCAATCGCTTTCGCTTGTTGGAGTTTCTCTATTGGATTCCATTAGTGACACGCATTTTTTTTTCATAAAACAGGCTTTAGTTACATCAGTCATGTAATTTTGTTTTACTTGATTCGATAGAAAGTGAATAAAGAGAAAAGCGAAAGAAAAGAAAAGTAAAAAAAAGGTAAAAAGTCAAAATATTTATAGGGGAATCGGGGTTTAGAAAAGGTTATTGGCAAGGATAATTTCGCATGAAAAAGAACTCGGTTGTCAAAGACTAAATTCTTACACTCAGCATGATTAGAGAGAGTGTAAAATAGAAAGCTCTATTTGATGACTAAATCTCAATAATATTTAGATGGAAAAGTCTTACTATAAACAATACCGCGATACATCCATAGTGATACCCAGCTCAGAGTCACCAAAGACAACTATGACGGTTTGTGGCGAAAAAAAAAAAAAAAAAAAAACTTCCACTCTCCCTTTAACAGAAGACAAAGTTCTATAGTATTTCTTTTGTCATTTACTACTTTTCTTGGTATCTACACTCGTTCTCATTTCTCAAGTGGCTAGCAATGCAGGCGTTATAGTTGCTGATGTTAGTTTCGCTGATGATCTTCAATTCTTTACAAAGTTAAACCTTAAAAATAAGTCGACATTCCCCCTTCATGCTAAAGTACTTGCTGATTAACGTTTTTACAATAATTTTGTCTTTGTGTTATTACATAAATTTTAACTTACCATAACTACCAGGTGATTCAAAAGAAGTTCTGGCGGGGTTACTGTTTTTTATTTAAAGGACCTCTATTTATCGTAATGAGGGAAGAAAATGAAAAAAGAGCTGAAATTCAGAATCGAGGCAAGGTAAAGCACAAGTAGACGAACTTACAGTTCTCTTTATTGATGAGATTATGACAAAGGAAGCAGCTGAGTGATGGAAAGATAGAGACCATGAAGTGATAAAGAGTGGATTTAATGGCGATTTTCTTATGAATACAACGGGTACAGTTGTCGATGACAAAAGATGGCTAGCGATAGTTAAATATTAAGGCGGGGGAGCTGGGTAACATTGATCTCGAATTAAGCATTTCGCCCACTTGTTACACGGCAATCAAATTCATGCACTTGGTGTATATGCACTTATTTTTGAGCACCAAAACGCTCCTTCGCTACGATTATTTACACTGAGAAATGAGTAAACCAAGTCAAGCGCTTTCTACAAGTAAAAAGGATCAAGGAAACAGAATACATGGACGGAAGAGTGTCATTCATAGAAAATATTTAAAATGACATGGATACTATAGAAAAGGAAGGGTGTGCGTGTTTCTGATATGCTAAAACGCGCCATGGAAAACATGAATACTCAAAATTTTGTGAATGATTATTTACACAATTTTTTTGGCTTTTGAAAAGTGTAAAAGCAGATCAATTTTGAGGTTATACCTTGGTGTTTACTGGGCGGGACTGCCTGAAGGTATCTGGCACTCCCTGTTCTTTAATATTTTTGGGATTAACGCTGGACTGACAGCTAATAGCTTAAAAACAGGGAGTGCCAGAGTGCCATGAACAGTCAAGCACTGGAAGTTTGTCTGCCATAAGATTACTTTAGTATTCATACATACGCCAATGGTATCACGTGAGATTTACCGTTAGTGACTTCTACAAGGCACAGATAGTACTGTACATCATATTAATGGGCGTTTGAAGGCTGTCCTTGTCCTCTTTAAATAGATCGCGAAGAACAGATGATGGATATTTGAATTTTCAAATAGAAATTAGAGTTTACATAAATTAATTTGTAATATCCTTCGCCACTATCCATAACTATTATCTTAAAAGGGAGATCATGGCGCGCACACAAAGCAGCAAAAACTCCTTGGTATAAAGCGCCATTGTTAGAGTGTCGGGTCGGGTGGTGTATTCCTTTAATTTGTAAAAGCGGATCTACTTTCATATCCCTCTTTTTGGGTTTACTTGCATACGCCTACTTTTACAATGAAGGTAATCTAAACAAGAGCTGGACAAGAGTAGACAAGAGGTGGAAAAATTAAATTATAAAGTATGAAAAGCAGAAGAAAAAAACTTGTATCGTAGATCTAGCAATGTCGATTTATAAAAACAGCACAGATCATGTATCTAAAGATTTACCTGACTAAAGATAAACACACTTTTCTCCGTATATGTCAGATCTAGCTTAGCAATATCTTTTTGCTCGACTTTGTAAAAGTCTTAGCCATTGCAGATGGCACCTATAAGCAAATGTTCAGCAAACAGACCCAAATTAAAAACAATGAAGGGCAGACAATCACATGGAAATAATGTAATTAGTTTTAATGAAACAATTGTAGCATTAGTAATACCACATTATTTTATATATGCCTTGATCCTCCATTGTAAAAACTTTATAGGAAAGACCGTGGGACATTTGGTATGACACTATGTAATCAAAGTATCAAACAAATATAATTGAGAGTTCGATAGAGAGCTGTTTACTAAAAACTTGAGCAGACACTCTAGATGATGAGGACATGTTGCTGTCAAACTTGACCACACAAAGGCCGGTGGTTTATATGTTCTTAAGTCAAGCAGTAATACAGTCATGTAAATTGTAATTAGCAAATAAAAGTTCAAGCACATCAAAAAGCCTAGTTTGGCCAAACTGATCGTGTCGCATAGCTATAGATACTTAATTATAAATGTCATATTTTCCTCACCAAAAACAAAATACCAGTACAAAGTAAGTACTACCATATATTATCAAATAAAAACAAGAGGTATTATAATCATATTTCGAATGTAAAAAAAAGTGCTTCTCGTATACAACAATAACATTTCATACGTGGGGTGTATAAATTTAGTTGGGATGACATGAATTCGAGTGCTTTACCTATGTCGAAGGAAATTATCTTGTACGCAAGTGAAAAAAAACAGGCATGAAGCATTGTAAGAGGTTACATTTTTTTCTTTTCCTTTTTATACATGCCTTTTTCTTTTTGGTAAAGTCTGCGCTCATTATCACTCTAATTCTACTCATGTGTTTGGAGATCTTAAGACGTATGTCCATGATTCCAACACGAAAGTTCTCTTCAGTAATTTGTATCTCCTGGCCATCTTTATGAAAAAAGAGATCGTTGAAAAACACCTCTATTTATGATGGGATGTCAGATATTGGTGAGCTTTGTGTCATCGTGTTGTAAACCTGTCTAACAAAATATGTGTTAAAACCACCTTCAGTTTCCCGCAGTAACACCAATAAACCTCTATTCTATTAACAAGGGTGGAATTCAAAATATCAATACCTCTATAATGGGCGGTGTACTCGTGTTCAGGATTGTTGACTTTGAACTTTGTCCTTTCAAAAAATAAATATTTACATATCCCTGCAACTTAATTACCTTTAAACAAAAATGCCCCACAATGGCCGTTCTCATTTACCGTGGAATGCCTGAATTTCCTTAATGAAACTTTCTTCTTTTAAACAAGTTTCATTTTCTAATCACTTTTCTTTTATGAGAATATAACTGAAAACTTCCTTTTATAGAACCATTCAGTATAATTTCAGTATCTTGCGTCGTTAGAAATCAAATATTAATTATGCACACATCAATTAGTCTGGCTTAAAGATTACTTTTGTAAATAGTTAATATAAAAAGTCGCCTCTCCTGTGAACCAATACACATATGTAGTTATTACAACTATCTATGTAAGGAAACTATTTACGAACTTAACACCGTAAAAGACTCCCTTTTTATCTTGAAATGATCGTTAGGAAGCATCTCTTACGAAAAAAAGAAACCGACCATTCAATAAAATGTAACTTGGTGCAACTTAACGCACAAAAAAAAGAATAAGCAGGTTATGTCTAGCACCCATAAAATGTAAAATCATGATCGAACTGATAGAAACGTCTCCCCTTAAAAATAAAGCCCTATTTATTTTTTTGAAAAGTGACAGGTACCATTCCTTCATATCATCCTATATCAAGACAATGTTACATGCTTTTTTTTACTATTTATTTGTTGTATAATAGATACTCTGGGGGCATTTCAGAAGTAGATTATACATGGTGCTATGTCTGAATAGGTTCAAGGATAAGTATCCGTATCGTTCTTGTATTATTTTCCACCAATGTAAATGTTGTTATGTTTGACTCCAAGGTGCAATTTTTTCAGGAGCCTCAGTGTTTGGATGAAAAGGTGTATTTCGTTTTTGGATCAGATATTAACGGTAGGCTTCTCTTCGCTCTATAGCGTCTCACCTTTGGGACTGAACAGCTGCTTCAAATGAAAAATTATATGGCATCAAGTTCGTACGTGTTTATCATTTCAACACCTTTTCCATCTTTATTTCCATTCTCATAATATATTATAAGGTATAGATTAATCACTCATTTAAAACACTAAAACGACAATAACAAAAAGAAAAATATGCCACTCAAGTGCTATCTGGATTGTGACAAGTAGAATCTTAAAGGAACAAGCAGAAATTTAACAAGGCTGTCACTTTACAAGGGAAACAATGGGACAAAGAAACCGCTTGTAAACCATTAAAACCTCTTAAAAAAGAACAAAAACAAATCATGATACCACACAATTTATAATAAAGGCACGCTTCTTTTGTTAATTTTTTTTTTTTTTTACCATGGAAGGTTCATGAACTTACTGCTTTTGGATATTGTTTAAATCGATTTCTAGAAAAATCGTGTACATAAATTGTGACATATGTTTTGCAATATAAATCTTGGTATTTTGTTTTTCAGTATAGGAACGCTGTGTGTAACCAACCAGAAAAATGAATCGATCGGTTACACTAATGGCAAAAGTATGTGCTATTGTTTAGTTTTCTATTTTGGCGTTAATCTTTCTTGCAGTCCTTAATTCACATTTTTAACTAGTATTTTTTATTGCGAGATAATACATAGGCGGTATATTAATAATGGATATAAAGTAAAACTTAAGAAACTCTTTATCAAGACTTGTTGTCTCGTGCACCTTCTGCTAAAATTATAATGCGTAATTCAAATAACAGCGTCGTAGCTAGATTCTCTATCCCCTGATTCATAATAATCTAGTTCGTCTTCTGCAGCAGAATCATCATCCTCCAAGTCGTTCAACGTGGATCCGGACAAGCCTTCCTCATACGCTTGAAGTTCATCCTCATCCATAGTATCCACATGTCGAGCGCTTTTGTAGCCCAAATAAGCCAAATGATGATCCGGCTCTTCATATTCTTCTTCTTCATCATTATATTCGGCCACTCTTTCGACCTCCATCTGTCCCGGTTCGTCTGCAGAATCAAAGTTTACATTCCAGACTGTGTGTGCTCTATCGAAACGCTTTAAAAGTACATCACGTTCGGCTTGAAATCTATCCAGCTCTTTAGAAAGATTGATGATGCTTGTTTTGGGAAGGACCACAAGGTCGACATTGGGGTTTTCGTCCAATCGTAATTGTATTAAGTCCTTATTTTCCTTTTTTAATCTGTTCAAATGATTTTGATGGATTGCGAGCATCTGAGAAGTTGGATTATCTTCGAATAAATGCACATGCGAACCAGAGGGTATATCCTGTGTGGGTAAAGGTGGCGGTGACGGTGATTTCTCTTGTGTGATGATAGGTGCCACGAATGAGTATGATTCTTGTACAGGCGATGGAAGTGGTTCTTGTTTGATGGGGATTTCTTCTTCCCGAGTATTCATACGAGAATTAAGTGAGAAATGCTGCTTAACTTCATTCTTAAATTCCGTGAAAGCTAATCATAATACCAATTAACTTATACATCTAAATAATAAAATAAAATATGATTTCTAAATACCTTCGAGAGCTGATTCCTTATCATTGTGAATGTTTTCCAAGAACTCAGTGATTCTGGCGCCAGATGTGAGCTTTTCATAAGGACCGTTTTCGACGGGAGGAGAAAAAGTCATTGACAAAGTCTTGATGTAAAGTTTACCCTCTTCAACGAATCTATTCTGGACGTTACGAAAATTTTCTTCGAGCTGGGAAATACGCAGCGTCTTCATTTCATCATTAGTCGTTTCAGACTCGGCTACTTCTGCTTCATCATAGAGACGTAACTGAGATGTCAAGGTACCAATATGTTCCTTAAGCATGCTTTCTCTCTCGCTGCTTAACTTGTTTTCTTCACACAACAAGACGTTTTCCCGATCTTTCTTTAAAATTGCAACTTTGACATCACGGACGTGGTTCTCCATCAATTTTAAAAGCTCTGTTTTATCGAGCAATTCTTTTTCCAAGAATGTCGCTTTTGTCTGCAAATACTCTGCTTGGTCTGCTTGCTTTGTCAAGTTGTAGACTATTGTGCCGGGTGTTTGATGAGTAAATTCGGGAACGGTGCTCAAGTAACGTGTCCAAGAGTCTCTCTCTGCTCGAAGATTAGCATTGTCAATATCTACAGACAGCTTCTGGTTTTCGATGTCTGATAAGCCTTTCAGTCTTTCTTGTAACGAATTGTTTTCTTCTTTCAAATATTCGATATTCTGATTTAGGCTTTTGAAGTGCTGTAATTCCTTCTCGAGTTTTTTATATTCTGTTTGGATTTCAGCTAACTTATTACAAACATCTAAAGGAAGAAGGTTTGTTAGGATACATATAGAAGTAATAGTGGTGCTGTGTATATGAGAAGATGTTTACGTGTGTAGTCTGCTGTAAGCGAGTCTTCCAAACCATTTGTTGTGCCTGTAGCCGTTTGAGCAGCCTGACTTTCCAACTCGGAAACTCTTTTTATTAAAGCAAGTTCTCTTGCTGTGGATTCTTTAACCTTTGCTTCCTGGAGCTGAAGCTATACAATAGAAGAAAGTCAATAAAAATCTCAATCCAGCATGTGTTTCTATAAATATTACGTCGTCTTTAAGCTTGACAGTCAAATTCTGGTAGTATTTAAACGTCACATTATTTTGTGCTGCGCAACGTTCATTTTCTTCTACATAATTTTTATGATAATACTCTTGTCGGCTGACTTCATCTTCGAGTTCCCTCTTTTCGATGAATGCCCTCCTTAATTTTTCCTTTTTTTTAAAACAAAAAAAGTTTTTTTATGAGTCTCATGAAGGTGGTATGTCGCTGAAAAAAAAAGTTACCGTATTATCATTGAACAGCTTTTTTACTGCCGTCAAAGTCCGGGTTGACACGGCTGCGCGTTTTCGATTCAGGACAGCCAGTGCTTTGTAATTCTATAATCTATGTTACTTTTATCTGTCAAGGTACTATCGATGATATAACTTACGTTTCGCTCACTGATGAGCTTTGCAATTTTTTTTGTGCTGTCTTTGATTGACAAATCATGTGAGATTGTTGATCGCTCTACTTGTAGACTAAGATCACGTTTCTCAGTTTCAAGTTTTTCCACCTTCATTTGTAATTGATGGATTGTGTCTGCTAAACAAAGTATGCAAGTGGTAAGTTTTTTTTTCTGAAGGAAGGAAGTGTTTCTTTCTATTTTTTACCTTTGTTATTCTCCTGATCAACTGGTTCATACCAGGAGGGTAAGTACGATCGAATAGCGCTTGTCAATCGCTTTCGCTTGTTGGAGTTTCTCTATTGGATTCCATTAGTGACACGCATTTTTTTTTCATAAAACAGGCTTTAGTTACATCAGTCATGTAATTTTGTTTTACTTGATTCGATAGAAAGTGAATAAAGAGAAAAGCGAAAGAAAAGAAAAGTAAAAAAAAGGTAAAAAGTCAAAATATTTATAGGGGAATCGGGGTTTAGAAAAGGTTATTGGCAAGGATAATTTCGCATGAAAAAGAACTCGGTTGTCAAAGACTAAATTCTTACACTCAGCATGATTAGAGAGAGTGTAAAATAGAAAGCTCTATTTGATGACTAAATCTCAATAATATTTAGATGGAAAAGTCTTACTATAAACAATACCGCGATACATCCATAGTGATACCCAGCTCAGAGTCACCAAAGACAACTATGACGGTTTGTGGCGAAAAAAAAAAAAAAAAAAAAACTTCCACTCTCCCTTTAACAGAAGACAAAGTTCTATAGTATTTCTTTTGTCATTTACTACTTTTCTTGGTATCTACACTCGTTCTCATTTCTCAAGTGGCTAGCAATGCAGGCGTTATAGTTGCTGATGTTAGTTTCGCTGATGATCTTCAATTCTTTACAAAGTTAAACCTTAAAAATAAGTCGACATTCCCCCTTCATGCTAAAGTACTTGCTGATTAACGTTTTTACAATAATTTTGTCTTTGTGTTATTACATAAATTTTAACTTACCATAACTACCAGGTGATTCAAAAGAAGTTCTGGCGGGGTTACTGTTTTTATTTAAAGGACCTCTATTTATCGTAATGAGGGAAGAAAATGAAAAAAGAGCTGAAATTCAGAATCGAGGCAAGGTAAAGCACAAGTAGACGAACTTACAGTTCTCTTTATTGATGAGATTATGACAAAGGAAGCAGCTGAGTGGTGGAAAGATAGAGACCATGAAGTGATAAAGAGTGGATTTAATGGCGATTTTCTTATGAATACAACGGGTACAGTTGTCGATGACAAAAGATGGCTAGCGATAGTTAAATATTAAGGCGGGGGAGCTGGGTAACATTGATCTCGAATTAAGCATTTCGCCCACTTGTTACACGGCAATCAAATTCATGCACTTGGTGTATATGCACTTATTTTTGAGCACCAAAACGCTCCTTCGCTACGATTATTTACACTGAGAAATGAGTAAACCAAGTCAAGCGCTTTCTACAAGTAAAAAGGATCAAGGAAACAGAATACATGGACGGAAGAGTGTCATTCATATAAAATATTTAAAATGACATGGATACTATAGAAAAGGAAGGGTGTGCGTGTTTCTGATATGCTAAAACGCGCCATGGAAAACATGAATACTCAAAATTTTGTGAATGATTATTTACACAATTTTTTTGGCTTTTGAAAAGTGTAAAAGCAGATCAATTTTGAGGTTATACCTTGGTGTTTACTGGGCGGGACTGCCTGAAGGTATCTGGCACTCCCTGTTCTTTAATATTTTTGGAATTAACGCTGGACGGACAGCTAATAGCTTAAAAAACAGGGAGTGCCAGAGTACCATGAACAGTCAAGTACTGGAAGTTTGTCTGCCATAAGATTACTTTAGTATTCATACATACGCCAATGGTATCACGTGAAATTTACAGTTAGTGACTTCTCCAAGGCACAGATAGTACTGTACATCAAATTAATGGGCGTTTGAAGGCTGTCCTTGCCCTCTTTAAATAGATCGTGAAGAACAGATGATGGACATTTGAATTTTCAAATAGAATTTAGAGTTTACATAAAATAATTTCTAATATCCTTCGCCACTATCCATAACTATTATCTTAAGGGGGAGATCATGGCGCGCACACGAAGCAGCAAAAACTCCTTGGTATAAAGCGTCATTGTTAGAGTGTCGGGTCGGGTGATGTATTCCTTCAATTTGTAAAAGCGGGTCTACTTTCATATCCCTCTTTTTGGGTTTACTTGCATACACCTACTTTTAGAATGAAGGTAATCTAAACAAGAGCTGGACAAGAGTGGACAAGAGGTGGAAAAATTAAATTATAAAGTAAGAAAAGCAGAAGAAAAAAACTTGTATGGGCGGTATATTCATAATGAATATAAAGTAAACTTAAGAACTTCTTTAGCAAGACTTCTTGTCTCGTGCACCTTCTGCTAAAATGATAATGCGCAATTAAAAAAAACAGCGTTGTACTTCTTTAATGAATTAAAATTCTTATAGAGAAAAAGAAAAGCTCAGTAGTTTATAACTGAAAGTGTTCAGCAACTTCTAAATCCTCCATATCTTGATAGATAAAAACATACTTCTTCTTCTTTTGCAGAAGTATAATGCCGTAAGTCATTCAACATATATCCGGACGAGTTTTCCTCATATGTTTGAAGTTCATCCTCATCCATAGTATCCCCAGTTCGAGCGCTTTTGTAGCCCAAATTAGCCAAATGATGATCCAGCTCCTCATATCCTTCTTCTTCATCATTATATTCGGCCACTCTGTCGACCTCCATCTGTCCCGGTTCGTCTGCCGAATCAAAGTTTTCATTCCAGACTGTGTGTGCTCTACCGAAACGCTTTAAAAGTACTTCACGTTCGGCTTGAAATCTATCCAGCTCTTTAGAAAGATTGATGATGCTTGTTTTGGGAAGGACCACAAGGTCGACATTGGGGTTTTCGTCCAATCGTAATTGTATTAAGTCCTTGTTTTCCTTTTTTAATCTGTTCAAATGATTTTGATGGATTGCGAGCATCTGAGAAGTTGAATTATCTTCGAATGAATGCGCATGCGTACCAGAGGGTATATCCTGTGTGGGTGAAGGTGGCGGTGACGGTGATTGCTCTTGTGTGATGATAGGTGCCACGAATGGGTATGATTCTTGTACAGGCGATGGAAGTGATTCCTGTTTGATGGGGATTTCTTCTTCCCGAGTATTCATATGAGAATTAAGTGAGAAATGCTGCTTAACTTCATTCTTAAATTCTGTGAAAGCTAATCATAATACCAATTAACTTATACATCTAAATAATAAAATAAAATATGATTTCTAAATACCTTCGAGAGCTGATTCCTTATCATTGTAAATGTTTTCCAAGAACTCAGTGATTCTGGCGCCAGATGTGAGCTTTTCATAAGGACCGTTTTCGACGGGAGGAGAAAAAGTCATTGACAAAGCCTTGATGTGAAGCTTACCCTCTTCAACGAATCTATTCTGGACGTTACGAAAATGTTCTTCGAGCTGAGAAATACGCAGCGTCTTCATTTCATCATTAGTCGTTTCAGACTCGGCTACTTCTGCTTCATCATAGAGACGTAACTGAGATGTCAAGGTACCAATATGTTCCTTAAGCATGCTCTCTCGCTCGCTGTTCAACTTGTTTTCTTCACACAACAAGACGTTTTCCCGATCTTTCTTTAAAATTGCAACTTTGACATCACGGACGTGGTTCTCCATCAATTTTAAAAGCTCTGTTTTATCGAGCAATTCTTTTTCCAAGAATGTCGCTTTTGTCTGCAAATACTCTGCTTGGTCTGCTTGCTTTGTCAAGTTGTAGACTATTGTGCCAGGTGTTTGATGAGTAAATTCGGGAACGGTGCTCAAGTAACGTGTCCAAGAGTCTCTCTCTGCTCGAAGATTAGCATTGTCAATATCTACAGACAGCTTCTGGTTTTCGATGTCTGATAAGCCTTTCAGTCTTTCTTGTAACGAATTGTTTTCTTCTTTCAAATATTCGATATTCTGATTTAGGCTTTTAAAGTGCTGTAATTCTTTTTCGAGTTTTTTATATTCTGTTTGGATTTCAGCTAACTTATTACAAACATCTAAAGGAAGAGGATTTGTTAGGATACATATAGAAGTAATAGTGGTACTGTGTATATGGGAAGATGTTTACGTGTGTAGTCTGCTGTAAGTGAGTCTTCCAAACCATTTGTTGTGCCTGTAGCCGATTGAGCAGCCTGACTTTCCAACTCAGAAACTCTTTTTATTAAAGCAAGTTCTCTTGCTGTGGATTCTTTAACCCTTTCTTCCTGGAGCTGAAGCTATACAATAGAAGAAAGTCAATAACAATCTCAATCCAGCATGTGTTTCTATAAATATTACGTCGTCTTTAAGCTTGACAGTCAAATTCTGGTAGTATTTAAACGTCACATTATTTTTTGCTGCGCAACGTTCATTTTCTTCTACATAATTTTTATGATAATAATCTTGTCGGCTGACTTCATCTTCGAGTTCCCTCTTTTCGATGAATGCCCTCCTTAATTTTTCCTTTTTTTTTTAAACAAAAAAAGTTTTTTTATGAGTCTCATGAAGGTGGTATGTCGCTGAAAAAAAAAGTTACCGTATTATCATTGAACAGTTTTTTTACTGCCGTCAAAGTCCTGGTTGACACGGCTGCGCGTTTTCGATTTAGGACAGCCAGTGCTTTGTAATTCTATAATTTATGTTACTTTTATCTGTCAAGGTACTATCGATGATATAACTTACGTTTCGCTCACTGATGAGCTTTGCAATTTTTTCTGAGCTGTCTTTGAGTGACAGATCATGTGCGATTGTTGATCGCTCAACTTGTTGACTAAGATCGTGTTTCTCAGTTTCAAGTCTTTCCACCTTCATTTGTAATTGATGGATTGTTTCTGTTAAACAAAGTATGCAAGTGGTAAGTTTTTTTTCTGAAGGAAGGAAGTGTTTCTTTCTTTTTTTTTTTTACCTTTGTTATTGCTCTGATCAACTGGCTCACTCCAGGAGGGTAAGTATGATCGAAGAGCGTTTGTCAATCTCTTTCTTTTGTTACAGTTTCTCTATTGGATTCCATTAGTGACACGCATTTTTTTTTTCATAAAACAGGCTTTAGTTACATCAGTCATGTAATTTTGTTTTACTTGATTCGATAGAAAGTAAATAAATAGAAAAGCGAAAGAAAAGAAAAGTAAAAAAAAAGGTAAAAAGTCAAAATATTTATAGGGAAATCTGGGTTTAAAAAGGTTATTGGCAAGGATAATTTCGCATGAAAAAGAACTCGGTTGTCAAAGACTAAATTCTTACACTCAGCATGATTAGAGAGAGTGTAAAATAGAAAGCTCTATTTGATGACTAAATCTCAATAATATTTAGATGGAAAAGTCTTACTATAAACAATACCGCGATACATCCATAGTGATACCCAGCTCAGAGTCACCAAAGACAACTATGACGGTTTGTGGTGAAAAATAAAAACAAAAAAAACAAAAAAAAGAGAGAAAAAAAAAACTTCCACTCTCCCATTAACAGAAGACAAAGTTCTACAGTATTTCTTTTATCATTTATTCCTTTTCTTGGTATCTACGCTCGTTCTCGTTTCCCAAGTGACTAGCAATGCCGGCGTTATAGTTGCTGATGTTAGTTTCGCTGATGATCTTCAATTCTTTACAAAGTTAAACCTTAAAAATAAGTCGACATTCCCCCTTCATGCTAAAGTACTTGCTGATTAACGTTTTTACAATAATTTTGTCTTTGTGTTATTACATAAATTTTAACTTACCATAACTACCAGGTGATTCAAAAGAAGTTCTGGCGGGGTTACTGTTTTTATTTAAAGGACCTCTATTTATCGTAATGAGGGAAGAAAATGAAAAAAGAGCTAAAATTCAGAATCGAGGTAAGGTAAAGCACAAGTAGACGAACTTAAAGCATTCTTTATTAATGGGAGTATGACAAAGGAAGCAGCTGAGTGACGGAAAGATAGAGACCATGAAGTGATAAAGAGTGGATTTAATGGCGATTTTCTTGTGAATACAACGGGTACAGTTGTCGAAGACAAAAGATGGCTAGCGATAGTTACAGCGGGGGAGCTGGGTAACATTGATCTCGAATTAAGCATTTCGCCCACTTGTTACACGGCAATCAAATTCATGCACTTGGTGTATATGCACTTATTTTTGAGCACCAAAAGGCTCCTTCGCTACAATTATTTACATTGAAAATGAGTAAACCAAGTCAAGCGCTTTCTACAAGTAAAAAGGATCAAGGAAACAGAATACTTGGACGGAATAGTGTCATTCATATAAAATATTTAAAATGACATGGATACTATAGAAAAGGAAGGGTGTGCGTGTTTCTGATATGCTAAAACGCGCCATGGAAAACATGAATACTCAAAATTTTGTGAATGATTATTTACACAATTTTTTTGGCTTTTGAAAAGTGTAAAAGCAGATCAATTTTGAGGTTATGCCTTGGTGTTTACTGGGCGGGACTGCCTGAGGGTATCTGGCACTCCCTGTTTTTTAATATTTTTGGGATTAACGCTGGACGGACAGCTAATAGCTTAAAAACAGGGAGTGCCAGAGTGCCATGAACAGTCAAGTACTGGAAGTTTGTCTGCCATAAGATTACTTTACACACCCATAGAGTTTTTCGGACGTTCAAAGCTCAATTTTTTTGGTTAATCTTAATATGGACATTGTCGGGTTATAGAATTTTTTGTATTTCGGTGGAACCGTTTTTGCCAAAATAAAAATGGTTCAAATTGTTTAAAAATAATTATTTTGATTGGATAGAATTATAGGCTTAAAATGTAGATTTTATTTAAAAAAAAATAATGGATGGCTTGGATGCCATACAGCCTTGCCAGCCATTGGAAATCCCTTCAGGATGGTGTAAAAAATGCATAAATTTAATCCACTACTCCCAGAAGACTGTAAGACAGTATGCATTGTTCTATAGAGCATGTATAGCCAGATGCGTACAACAAACCTATAAAAAAATAGTTAGTAAATGATACTGGAATAGTTGAATAAAAATCACTTTACCTTATTTCTTGTGCCGTTCAGAGTAATCCGTATTTGACTAAAGAAGTATGAACGTTAATGCATGTTGTTTGTACACGAAAAGCAATAGACTTACCTCACTTCATTACGCGTTAAATCTGTTATAAAAAATTTTTTTAGTCTTCATTTGAACAAAAAAAAAAGTGCTAGCAATATACCTTCCACATAGATGGGTCAGTTATGAGTGTACTATTGAGCATAAAAGTGAAAAACTATAAGATAGATAGCTTTAGCGTTTATAAAGGGAATAAGAGAAAATAACTTACCAAGTTAAAAAGTTAAAGAAACGGAAAGAAAGACATGAAGAAAAAAAAAGAAGCTAAAAGAAAAAGAACCTGCTGGAAATAGCTGTAGTTCAAAATTCTGGTCTAAACCTTTGCATATAAAAAACCTCTAAGTCAAAAAAAAAAAAACTATATCTCTATCTCTTTTACTTCCTGAATTATGAATACTCAACCTGAACAAACCAACGAAACCGAAAACCCCTATCGTTGCGATTTCAATGAATGTGGCAAGCGCTTCCGGCATCCAAGCGCCCTTACACGTCATAAAAAATCACATAAAATTACCGAAGCCTTCACTTTTAAGGCACCCATTACCCCAAGCAACACGGCCTTCAGGCGAGTGAATGGACCAGAAGTTACTGCATTACCTGAGTCGATTAGATCTACTCGCATCAGTCTGGATCGTATGGTGTTTCATCAAGAGGACGAATCTGAATGCCAAGATTACAGTGACGAGGAAGACGACGAGGACGAAGATGAACCTTTTGATGAAGACATTGAATTCACTGAATCCATTGTTGATGAACCGGAAGCTGTAGTCGACGAAATCGAGGATCAAACACCCATAGTTGTCAACGGCGAGTTTTTTCCTTTCAGGGATAAGATACATCAATTGATGTATCAATTCTATTATCGGTCTGGGGGTGACATATCTCAAAGTTTGATGAAAGATATTGTGAAGCTTGTCAAGGACGTCACTGAAGCCAAGGTTGCCTATCCCGAAGCCAAAGTACCTGCAGCTGATCTCATATTCAACTTTGATGATTCAAGAAGAACAAGAAACCAGATTCCCTTGCTCAGACAGACGAAGCACTACGTCAAGGTTCAGAAAAAGGTGAATGGTCAAGAAGTCGAAGAAGATCTCCCGTTCTATATGAATCCTCCCTCCGAAGTCTTGAAGTTGTTGGTTGCAAACCCTTCTGTCACTGATCATTTATCAAAACTTCCTGATCATACAGAGGGCGAGCTTGTCGATAGTTACCAGTCGAACAAATGGCGTACCCACAAGATGTTTCAACATCCAATGGTCTCTGTCATAATCAACAACATCCCAAAGGATATCTGGGTTGGTGATCTGATCAAAACAGGTCAAACTTTTGTGATTGTGGAGAGGTTTTATACCTTGAATCATTCAATCGTTATGGCTGAAGGTTACCAAGTTCTTCCCGTTGATGGTAGGTTATACCTCCACAACATGCCCAGGAAAGTTTCTGTCGAAGTGAATCTCATTTCAAGCATTTTGTGTGATCGCCCGGAAACTTTGTCATTGGATTTCGAACGTAATGTGCTGGATGACTCTAATCTCCTTAGAGCTTCTAGTACCATTATTAGTAGATTGAAAATGCCAAATCCTTTGAAGCGCCCCTCTCCTTCTTCTGCTCGTAAATTCAAGCCCGTTAAGGTTATTCCCCTGAATTTCTTTACTGATGATATGAGTGGAAATCGAACCAAGAAACACAACAAGTTTGATAGTTGGATTATGGTACCCGCCGCTTTGCCTCTTGCTGAACGACATGCACTTGAGAATACAGCCTTCATCTGTACAGATCATTTGCTGTCAGCAATGCAAATGCTTCCTGCTATTGTTGAAGATCTTTTGTTGTTGGAGAAAGGTGTGGAGATGTTTTTGCCTGGTGGTGAGGCTGTCGTTGTCGTTGCTCCGTTGCAATTTATCACTGCTGATAATGCGCGTCATTCGGAGCTTGCCTCTAGTCGCGGTGCCATTTCAAAGATGCCATGCCGAAAGTGTGTTTGGGAATTAAAAACCCCAGCTCGACTTGATGGCAGTGATTATCGTTGTGACCCTCGCTCTGAAAAAGTGGTTGCAGATATGTACGCGCGATATTTGGCTTCTGGCGGTGACAAGACTTTGTTGGTAAATGTCGATACTGGTTACAAACTTGTTGGTGGTCAGGCTCTGGTAGACCTTCAATCGTTCGATACGATGTTGGATTGTCCAATCGAGCTCCTTCATACGATAATGCTTGGTGTCGGCAAAGCCTTGGTAAAAACATTGTTGCAAGACCATCTGAATCCAACTGAGAAAAGTATCCTCGAAACAAGATTGCATGGTTACGTTAGCAAAGGGTTTACCCGAAAGCTGCGTTCATCATTGCGTCTTCATGGATCTTTCTTAGGTAGGGATTACAAAATCCTCGTTCAGCAAGTACCAATTCTGTTGAATCAATTGATCTGTTCTGGTGAAATTCGACGTGATGACGGTGTTCTCTTGATCAAGACCTGCTTTGAAAATTTGGGCAAGTTAGCTTCGCTTTCTTATATCAGCAAAATCAAGCATAAGTCTGATTCGTACCTGAAGTATGTGGAGTTCACTTACAATGATCTTCGTGTCTCGGTGATGGAGCATGATGCTTACATGAAGCGAAAGTATCCTAACAGAAGGGGTGGCTCCGTTTATAACTCCAGTAAAATGCACATCATGCATCATCTTGTTGATGATATTTATCGATTTGGATCCCCAATCTTTTATGAAACTGAGAAGGGTGAGCAATTTAATAAATTCATTCGAGAGTGTCTGTTTCGTACCAACAGACATAATCCTTCAAGAGATGCCGCTGTTGCTTTTGCAAAGAGGTTGATGGCTCGACATGTATTGACTGGTGGTTCTTGGTTGGTGGCAGGCCAGGATTATCCAGTTAAAGCTTCAAACAAAGTCCTCGAGGTTGCTGTGTCCTTCAAGTCTACTATTAGAGACTTTGTTGATAATGACGATGATGACAAGACCATGAAAGTTGGCTCAACCGGAATTTTTCAAAACGGAAACAACCTCTTTATCGGTGAAGTCGTCAAAATCGATGCGTTGACTGGTGCTCCCACCATCGTTGAATACGCTCTTTGGTGTGAACGTGGACCTGTGACAAGATTTGAACTTCTAAGCCAGTCCGACGGTTTAAACTCCTGCGTTTATTACGTTTGTAACAAAGACAATGGAGGAAATCTTGTTGTTGAAAAGCTGTTGCGGACGAAGTCGACATACAGAGAAACAGAGTGTCAGTTCGTGGAGATGCTTGATTTTTCAAGAAAGATGAACCCTCGTTTCAACTTAATCAACACCAGCAAGTTTGGCACCTTCTGGTGGGCATTGTCTCATAAAGTTAAAAATTTATAAAATTTGTCTTAATAAAAAATCATGTTCATGTACATGTTAATTTCGCCATGTTAATTTTTACTTAGAAGTTTTTTTTTTTTTTTTTTTTTTTTTTCGTTATTTCATTGGATGAAATGATTTTAAAAGCATAATTGTTTCCCAGAAGAGACTATCTACAAATTGAGCTAAGAAGATTTGGTGGGCTGGCTATTTTATTGGACGAAAGATTTTAAAAATAAAGTTTACATTCAGATGAGGGCACCTTACTATATAAGTTGAGGAGACTCAGTTGGTGTGTAGTATTCATACATACGCCAATGGTATCACGTGAGATTTACCTTTAGTGACTTCTCCAAGGCACAGATAGTACTGTACATCAAATTAATGGGCGTTTGAAGGCTGTCCTTGTCCTCTTTAAATAGATCGTGAATAACAGATGATGGATATTTGAATTTTCAAATAGAAATTAGAGTTCGTACAAAATAATCTTGAATACCCATCGCCACTAGTCACATATAAAGAAGACCGTCAATTTATTTGCAGACGAAAATAATGTCAGGAATATATAACAATATGTTAAGCACATTACCAGTAACCGAGGTAATCAGGATCATTGGCATTACGCTATGACACGATCGAAGCATGTGGCATGGACAGGATCTCGCAATTATATGTAGTCCTTCTTTTTTGCTCAGATCAATAACACTCGAATAGTAAAGAGTGATAGAATTTTTATTTCAGCCTTTTTGTAAAAGATTTTATGATACGTCTTCAACTTTCAAGCACTTCTAATAATTTTCTCACATGGCCGATGAGAAAAAGTTACTGTCACAGATAATTCTTTTACACAAGTATACTTGAATAAATTTCAATGTGTTTAAAGGGGATTTTTCGAGTCATGCAGAAACTGTGCCATATGAATCCATGATTTTTTACACAGTTTTATGAAATTTGACTAAAGACCCGTTTCCCAATACAGCGATATAAATAAAAAGCTTATAGACATGAGGTGCTACATTAGTATTTTTTTTCCATTGTTTACACCACCTCGGCACGAAATAGTGGACCTTATCTAGTATGCGTACCCTGAGGTATCGTAAATAAAAAAAGAGGATAACTTTCCCACACTTTCCCCTTTTTTTTTATCAAATGCACTGACTTTAAAGCCTGAGTTATCTATGACAGGCTATCTGCCACCATCGACAATCCCCTTTGTTTTTTTTTTACAGGTACATAGCACTGATTTCAGTTATAAAGACATGGCATTCATTTTTATAAACCAACGTTGGTCAATCCTACACCGAGATTGTCAATTAGAGCTTCTTTTTTTTTTTTTTTTCTTTGGTGGTGGGTGGGGAAAAATCAGAAATTGACTGGACTACTGTGTGAACAGTAGAGACGGAATAGGAAATAAACCAAAGTAAACGGATTACACAAAGTATCAGCACGTGTTTTTAGTTTAAATAAAAACAAGTCAACTACAGACGGTCATTTAAAAAACAAAAAAAAGGGTGTGTGCGTGTGTGTGAATCAAGATAGAATAATGGATTTATCACTGGAATTAGATGGCTTTACACTTGGTTTACATTTGACGGACAGTTATTCCGAATATAAACATAGGATCTCCTGCGACAAAAAAAAAGAGAGAAGGTACTGTAGATGACACTTGGTGGTGGGGGAGGAGCCCGTATTTATGCACTCCCGATCAATAATAAAACTTATTTGGCACATGCATCTTACTTTCTGATTTGTTTTCACGAGTATTTAACCACAAGTTGTGAATAAAGTACAGACAAAATCAATTTTTGACAGGTTACAGTAGACATACTCAGCTGACACTGGACACGTCCTTCTGATCCCAGCATTCTAGAACCAATATATGATCATAAGTCAGGTCCTATTTTATTTAAATAAAATTAAGTGTAACCATGTTGCCAACACTCAGCCCTAATGTAAAAAGAGCATTCAGTAATAATTTTGAAATTGACAGAGTAAGAGAAAGTGAAGATACTTGTATAGGTAACCATGGTGATGAAATACAATGATGCTACAGAATAGAAGAAAGCTTTCATTTGAACAACCGCCCTGATGGTTTGGGTTCGCACTCCGGTGTTTATTTATTATTTTCGCAGCCTTTTTTTTTTTTTTTTTTTTTTTTTTTCCTTTTTCTTCTTTTTTATTATTTTCTACAGATATAAACAATGAGTGACCATCATCATGACGACGACGAGCTTGCACCTACACAAACCACAGGTTACAAGCCAGGAGAGAAGAAGACTCTTGAAGATTATCAAACTTTAGATGCTGGAGATGAGTCCCTGAACAAGTGGAAGGAATCTCTCGGTTTAAACAAGTCTACTGGCCAAAGTAAGTTTTTTTTTTTTATTATTATTTTCTATTTTACCCCCAGCCAACTAAAGTTACTACTCTCCAAAGCTGGTCCTCATGATGATCCCCGCAGAGTAAGTGGTTAAAAGCTCTTGTGAGATATTTAATGTATACGTGTTTTTAATACTTTAGTAGGTTATTGTTGAATACATTGCTCTTGAGGTTGAAGGTCGTACTGATGTTATGGTTGATTTGTCTACTCCCCGTAAGTGTACTTTCTCTTTTTTTTTTTTTTTTACTTCTTGCAATAAAGACTGACCTTGAATAATTGAAAATCAGAGGCCATTGACCAAGCCAAGAACACACCCTTCACAATCAAGGAAGGTGTTGAATATCGTATGAAGGTTAAATTCAGGTAGGATATATATATATATATATATATGGGTTTTTTTTTGTTTATGTATATTCATTGTATTGACATCCTTTTCTTTTTTTCTTTCTTTTAAAAGAGTCCAACATGATGTTGTCTCTGGCTTAAAGTACTTGCAAGTTGTCAAGAGAAAGGGTATCAGAGGTACGTACACCTTTTCTTGGTAGATAGTAAAAATAAAAAGAAGCTAAAACCGTCTACTAGTTGATAAGACCGAAGAAATGATTGGTAGTTATGGTCCTTCTGCTGAAGCTTATGAAAAGAAGTTTTTAGCCGAGGAAGCTCCTTCTGGTATGCTTGCTAGAGGTCACTATGATGCCAAGGTAAGAAAAAAGAAGACCCCCTTTATTTCACCCCTATATATATATATATAATATTTTATGAGTAACACTTCTTTTACAGAGTAAATTTGTTGATGATGATGGTGTTTCTCATATGGAATGGAACTGGTCATTCGATATTAAGAAGGACTGGTAAAAGATTAAACCTTTTGTCTATTTCTTTTTTCTTTTTCTTTTTTACTACAAAATTCAAGTCTTTTTTCAACAATCAACCCCCCCTTACCCCCTTTCTCTGCTACTTTCTGTTATTGCTCACATAAAGTATCGTAGTTTTTTAAATTCCCTTTCTTCATAACCCCCCATTTTTCCCTCTCCCTCCCCAAAAATACAAAAAATATATATTCCAGAATTGAAAAATATATAAAAAAAAACCTATATAAAAACAGGTCGGTCTATGAATTACCCGGGGACAATGAAAATGTATCGGGGGCGTTTTCCCCCCAAACGCGAAAAAAGAAAAAGGGAGGAGAACTTAAAAATGGCCCAGGCCTGTTGTGTGTGTGTGGCAATATAAAAACACCTTTTTTTAATAAAATCGCGGTTCCAAAAATATATTCTCTTATATCCGCCCCGGGACAACAAAACAGATGCATGCATGTGCTACAAATACGAAAAAAGTCATTTCCTACATATTCCAATCACTCAATTTTTACTTTTTTCAATAAGTATTTGTCAGTTGGAGGAGCCATCATTTGCACTTGTGGGTGTTTATTGTATAAGTTCAGTGTGTTGTTTAATGGTCTTGTTCTTGAATGCTGGTGTTGTAGTAGCAGCAGAAACTTTTACTTTTGTGCATTTCCTCTCAAAAGAAACCCAGCTACATAGTGGCATCACCTTAAATAAGTCTAGTTTACATAGACATGATCGGGTGGACGTATCACTTGAAATAAGCTACCCGGGTTGTACTTGTATTTTATAAATTAGCCTCCCCCTCTTCCATGTTGATAGAAATAGGAGTTATATGCTGCCCATTTCATAATAATGACATAGTAAAAATGAAATAAAACCCGTGTTGATGAGGATCGACAAGCTATTTCTTTGGACAGAAAAAAAAAGAACGTTGGTTTCGGCTGAATTTGGGAAATGTAAATGATGTCAAAATAAAAATACTCAATCAGGTATTTATACGATATTTCCGCTTAAACCATTTGGATTCAAATTTATACACTAAGCTTTAAATGTCATTCCCCCACCCTTTTAAATAAATTTTATGCAATCCCAAAAGTGCACGTAGACACTTTTTTTTCGTGTATTCATTATCCCTTTGAACAGCAGTAAATGGCATAGGATCGGTTAAACAAATACGCCGTAATGGTGTGAGACACGGAAAAGATTGTCACGGATTTTTATAAAGCGGAAAAAAATATCTCCCCAATTGACTCTTTTTCCTTTTTCTTTCCTAAACAATAAACAATGCCTCACAGAGTACCTCCCGAAGGTAATAAACACAACAACAAAAAATAGGCAGTAAAAAAGCTGACCCTATTTTCATAGAACAACCCGCGCTTGAAAGACTTTTGGGTATCCGAGCAAAGCTCTCGGTTGTCAAACGTGACCGTTCAAGCTATCTTAAATTAGAGGATATTATGGCGATTCGATACGAAATTGAACAAGAGATGAAGGCATTGAGTCAGGTTAGAGGTGGTTGTCTTTTAGACGAATCTCGCGAATTGAACAGAGCAGACGACATTCTGGACGAAGTCTTACAAATGTTGAGTTTATGTTTCTTGTCTTTGGGAAAAAAGAGAGAAGGTAACCATAGGCCTTTTAAATACTTTTCAACCTGTATGCTTATCTTTTTTTTTTTCAAACTTAGGGACCGCTGTTTACTCTCAAGTGGTTGCCATCAAGGTAAAGAATACCCAATCCAGTGGAAAATGACGTAGTATATTAAAAGCTTATTTAATTTTTTTGTAGCATATATTCGATCGTTTACAAGAATTTGGTGTTTACGAGGAGGAGTATTTGGAACCCTACAAACTTCGATTAGACGAAATTGATAAGCTCATCAATGTAGACGGATGTCCGGATCTATCAGACATTGTTATGCAAGTACTGCGATATCAATACAGACAATGCAGTAAAGTGTGGGATGAATATCGGAATATAAAAAAAAATGTTATCGGCTAAAAAAAAAACAATTTAATAGGACGTATTTATCAAAATCTAATTGACACCATTCACGAAGTTGCACCTGAATTGTAAGTTTTAATTACTAGGAGTAGACTTGAACAAAAACTGATTTGTTGCGGAATGAATAGGATCCCCATCAGAGATAAATTATTACGTATCAGACGTAATCTTGCCTCTGTCTGTTGTAGAAGTCATTTCTCACCAAATGACATCAAACCATTACAGGACAAAATTCGTGCCATTGATAATATGAGAATTGACGGTAAATTTGTTGGTGAGGATGGTGTGACTATTCCAGCAGGTCAAGGCGTCTTGGTCAGTTTGCTTGAACAGCTTTATTACTGGTCGCATGATCTTATCATTGTCTGCAGTGCCGATTTCTCTTCATCACTTCAAAGTGTACGTGAACGTCTCTTGGGTATAAAGGCTGAATTGGAACGCTTAGAATTAACTCACAAATGGACCTTGCGACAAACAGATTTATTCACCTATCAACATCAACTGCATGATATTGTCAAAATGAGATACAATGTAGCCAACGAAGAGACAAATACTAGACCTGAGTTACACGGCAAGTTCTTGGATGGCAGTGGAGAGGCGCCTGAAGGTCAAACCATTTTGGAGTTCTTGCTTCACAAATGTTACAGATTGATCTTTGTCCTGTTAAGCGAAAGCGCCCCTGTTTCAGAGGCACTTGCTCCAGTATACAATCAACTTGTCACAGTACGTCATTGTCTATTAGCGGTGAAGCATACAGGTGCTCCTTGCTCCCCGGAAGAACTCTATCCGTAAGTAAAGTAAAGTTCACCCATCCCCAGATTATTCACATTTTTCATATAGCTATCAAATGAAATTAGCCAGCATAGAAAAAGTACGCAAAGACGGTAACTTTTATGATGATCGAGGACAAATCCCCGAAGGTATGGTTCAAAAGATAATGACTATATGCCCTTGATTAACCAGAAAGGGGATTTATTTTGTTTGTTAGGTCAAGCTATTTGTGTTGATATCCTCGAAGATTGCTACCAAATTTTGGAGTCGTTGCGTGAGGAAACACCAGGCATTGATGAACGTTCATCATACATTGAGGATGGCACTAAAACAAAATAGAAACCTATAACTAACAAACCTTGTAATAATATTATGTAATAAATCCTTTTGTACTATGTCTTTCTTTTTTCTTTAATGATGAAATAAAACGCTCACAAGCATGTTAATCTTAGACTGCTTTTTTATATCTTTTATTTCTCTGTGTCAAATAATCCCAAAACGAGCAAAATGACTATAGGCGCCAGAACAAGTCTTGTACTTTGGACATTTAGTTTGGCCAGCATCCTCATCTCGAACCAAAACAAGCTCGACCGATTAGCTTAAAACCAAAATGAAAAAGTGAAAAAAGAAATGAGGGTCATTAAACAAAACGGCACGAATATTCACCTTGACTATCTGTGTATTCACTGTGATAGAAAGTGCATAATAGTTCTTTTCATGACTTTGTAGTGAAAATTCAGAATTATGTCTCCAGTCTAACTATGCTGCTAAACCTGCTTTCAGCAAAATTGTTGTCTTTTTCCCCGTATAACAAAATAAGAGTGCCCGCCTTTGCTATATCGAATAATTTGCAACCAACTCTCGCTTGAACTATGCACTATGTCCAACCTCATCGTGTTGGTTTGATATTTTCAATGGATCGCCAAGAGTAAAATATTATACTTGGTTTAAATATTAGATTATAGGAGAAAAAGGCAGAGACTATTGTTCGGCAACATTGTTGTATTGAGATTTTTCTTTCATTTAACGTTCCATCTTGTGAAGGATTGTTATTTATCTCATTTCAAATACACCCCATTAATAAAATGAGCTTAGTCTTCATAAGAGAAAGACATTTAAAAGCATACAACGTGGAGTTATAAAATGAGCTTTTAGTCTATTTTTGTATTTTTCATTTTCATTAATATTAAAAAAACGGAGGCCGTGCGCGCATCCGGAAAAAAATCAATAGTCTGATTCCTCCCCACTAGAATCAACGCCTCTCTACTAGACTGACTACCCGGAAGTGGGCTCCAAGACTCGACATAGCATCTACTGTTAGTGACTACAATAAATGTATAATCTTATCTCAAAGTAATTTTTTATGAGGAAAAAAAAGAAAAAGAAATTTGCCCAGGAAAAACAGGGAGCCCTTTTATACCTTTTTTTCTCTTAACCTTGTGACTTTTATAAAAGTCACATAACCCATCACAAAAATTTCTGGACACTTTACCTCCCTACATACACGTATGATTGACATCATTGTTTACATTGAATTGAGACTGCTGTGTATTATGGTCACCTGAATAGACACTTTTAAAACTCGCTTTCTCAATAAGGCAAGTAGTGTGGCATATACGCTCCCAATTTTTAAAGGTGCGCCTTCTATATCAAGGTCTTTTATTATACATCTTTAGATTACTCTTTCAAGAGAAGTCTCGACATTCAAAGAAGGCACGAGTTTACTTGAATTGAGAGCAACAAGCCATTAAAAAACCAACGCGAGTTAATGCAAGGCATTTCTTATTTTTTGCTCATGGAAAGCTACTCAACTTATTTAAATAATTCAGGGACACTCGCCGTGTTAAAATCTCACAAAAACCCAATAAAGCGTTTACAAAAAATATAGAAAGATAACTCTAATCGTGCATTCATTTAAAAGTTAACCTTTTGAGTGAAAACTGATAGTTTTTTTTTAAAGAGAAGAAATCGACAACACAAGTAGATATAGAGATTTTCATTAAACAATGGTATTTCATACAGATGTCTATGAGATCAATCTTTATACTCATCGTATCCAATATGGTAGGAAATTTGTGCAACAAAAAATGCATACAAGAATACGTTGACAACAATCGAATTACCTATTGACCCTTACTGGTGGTCATGACCAGAGGCGGGTAATTTTAATGTCCGATCTGTGGCGTATCACTTTTTTTTTTTTTCTTGAACAGATTGGATAAAAGACGACATTCCATCAATTTCATGATAGGTATCAAACTTTTGATATTATAATGCTATGCCCAAAATGTTTGTTATAATAAGACGCATCTTTTGATATTGTTTAGAGTGCAGTTTTCTATGTAAAAAATAAACTTTGTCTAACAAAAACTGGTTTTTTAATTAGGCACCAATTACAGCGATTACCATAGTAAAGTTGCTCCACAAAATATACCAATGGAAAGAGCATAAAATTTGGTTTGTAGTTTACTCAGAGAACTTTTTTCCAAACCTACAGGAAGGGTATCTAAAAGGTGCATTTGTAAATTTCGAGATTTTCCTCGAGGTATACCCTTTGTATTTTGGCCGATTTTAGGTCTTTTTTTTTAAAAAAAAAAAAAAAATAGACTTAACAATTAAATATGATACTTTAGATAATTCTGAGCATATTTTTGGCTTGAAAGGGTGTCCGGAAACGATGGTTTACTATATGAAAAAGTTAACTGAAAAAAGCATGTCAAGTGATAAACAAAAAGAGAAACCGATAATGGGCAACTTTTTTTATTATTACAGGAGTATGTAGTTTTTTTCAAATCATGTTTTTCGTTAGGATGTAGCATCGCAAAAAGTCCTGAATTTTAAGGTTTTACCTTCACCCATCACATCGCTAAAAGGACATAATTTTCCTAGTCGCAAGAGTGATTACAACCAAGATCTCGACATATTAATTCAAGAGGCCTAAAATTGG
Source organism: Mucor mucedo (assembly GCF_025094135.1). NCBI lineage: Eukaryota > Fungi > Mucoromycota > Mucoromycetes > Mucorales > Mucoraceae > Mucor > Mucor mucedo. Next base: position 269,273 of record NW_026252311.1, on the reverse strand, counting down.
GATATTCATTCATTCTAAAGTTAAGATGCGTAGTAGTTTTTATGGGATATTTTTATTCTGGAACTGAGTTATGTCTTGCAAACCTAAAATAATTGCCGTCAAATACAGTTACAAAAAGCATCCAATTGAAGTAAAGACAAATATTGGTTACAAAGTTTAAATTTCTCTTTCTTCTCTTTTTTTTTTTTTTTTTTTTTTCTTAAACAATGAATATGGAACATGAAGGCCATGAGGGTCATGACGGCGCTTTTACCTCAGCTTGGCTAGAGGGTTCTTTAAGCGACGAGCAAATTAATGGGTTGACCGCTGAACAGCGTGCCAAGTAAAGAACAGGAGATAAAAGTGTGATAAACTAATGCTAATGCTACCCTTCTGAATAGCTACGACATACAGTTAGAATATTTGGTTGAACATAAAGGTAACATCTTCATCCCTGCTGTAAAATGAAAGCAACTAACATTGCTTCTTTAGGTCATGAGTCTCAACATGAAATTATGGCCTTCATTTTGTTATTTGCTTTATTCGCTTCACAGTTTTTAATCTTGTATTGGAAAAAGAAACATTACAAATCATACCAGGCTATTAGTTTGGGAGGTCTTTATTTCTTCCCCATGATGTTTGGAATCTATGCTGGATGGTACCGTTTCCTGATTTTCTGGATCTTGTTTTCAATCTTGAATGGCTTTGGTAACGGACTTACTTACAAAGGAAAACTAGGTCTAATTTATATATTATGTAGTCATTTACAAAGCATCGAGAAAACCCCTGGAGGCCATGACTCCTCGTATGGTTTACAAGTGGTTCACAGTTTTATATAATGTGTCGTTTGTTGTTGGTTTAATTGGATATCTTATTGTGCTCGGTGTATTCTTTGGAATCTTTGCTTTATTTGGTGTAGGTCCTGAATTTATTCAAGTCGGTGTTTTACTTCTTAGTTACGGTCTTTACTTTGGGTAAGTTTGTGAAACAGGGGATTGCGTTAACAGCTATTAACGATAATTGCAGTGTCTTGGGTAGAGATTTTGTTGAGATTTGTACAGATAGAATGGCCGCCACCATTGGTTATTATTCAAAGGATGGGTTACCAAATAAGTATTTGGGGGATGGTATCTGTGCTGTTTGTAATCATGCCACTTCAGCCACTACGGGCCATATCGCTTTGCATAATGATCCTGCGTTACGTCCTATGTTTTCAGATGATCCTGTTCATCAATTGACCTGTAAGCATGTTTTCCATGAAAAGTGTATTCGTGGTTGGGTTATGATTGGTAAAAAAGATATTTGTCCATATTGGTAAGTCAGTCTCTATATCCGGTCAAGTCATAAATATTAACGTAATTGTTTTCACAGTAAGGAAAAGGTCGATCTCAAACAATTTAAGCGTAATCCGTAAGTGAAGCAAGTGCAAATAAAAAAGGAATGGGTTGTCTAATATGAACTATTATATAGATGGGACACGCAGCAGCAACTCTATCTCAATTTGCTGGATGGTGTTCGTTACTTAGTAGTCTGGCAACCAGTAAGTGTTTTCTATGCACATTTAAAAAACTTGTTAATTAATTCAACAATCACAGATCATCTTTGGTGCCGTTCAACTTGCTTATTATTTATTTGGTTTGGATTAATGAAGGAGATTATGAATTGGGATGAAGGAAATCAAAAGTTATATCATAGATTTAATAAAGTAATACAATAATTAATATTCATTACTTTACATATTGTGACAACCAGCGAATACCGTCACCATAGCCCTGTCTATGTAAAATTGAGCACATAAATAGCTCCATTGGTCTACCTGGGCTGGCAATTGGAACAATTCCCTATTATTTATCATCAATACTCTTCATCGAGAATACTTTTCGCTACTGTTATTTTACCTTTCCGGTTGTGTATTCAAAGCCCAAACCCTCCCTAAGTTCCTTCTCACTAACCGCCTTGACTGAATCAACCTTATTTCCAAGAACTAAAAATGGCACGCCTTCCAACTTTTGATTTGTTAAAAGTCTGTCCAATTCGTACTTGGCTTCCTCAAATCGACTGGGTTCAGCGGAGTCCACCAGGAAGATAACGCCCGAAACATCGTACGAGTACTGATCCCACAATGATCTCGTTTGGTGATGACCTCCCATATCGTGTGTTGCAAAGATGATGTTTCCTACTTTTAACTCTACCATATCTATAATAATGAAAAAAAAGTCAGCACAGCATACTTTTTTAATTAAAATAAGCTTACTGGGGTGAAGTGTAGGTGGAATAGCACCCACCTTTTCATTCTTTAACATATGTAAAAGAGAAGTTTTTCCTGAATTATCTAGCCCCACGAACAAAAGCTTAGCATGCTTGTCCAGGAGACCTATTTTATGTCAGTAATACGTATATGTATGTCTTTCCGCTATGTCAAATTACCATATGTAGTCAAAACATCGCGAAACCAGTCTACCATAAACATTTTTTATTAGGCTATCAGAGTGATTGAAGTGTTAATTTGAGTTGGGCATAAGAAAGGCTAGGAAATAAGGCTTTTTATATAAGATTTGATACGGATAATCAATATGGTGGACATTATCACTACGCCCAAAAAGTTAATTGAAAACCCCTTTGTCTTTAAATATTTATAAGGGAACCATTGTCTTCTTTATTTTGTTGATTTAAATGTTATTTTAGCGGGACTAGCTCTCAGACACCCATTATTCAAGAGGTAAGTGTCTCATTGTGGCACTGTGCCTATTCTATCGATTGTAAACAATAACGTTGTATGTGATAGGATAACACATTTGTAACTTTTTAGAATACTTTCATTGGTGTTAAAAGGAATAGTATAAATGGCTACAAAATAACATCGGGTATACTTTTTCATGCGAATCTATGGTGCCACTTTTTTGTGTTGGTTCTGAGCGCAAAATATTAGTCCTAGGTACACCCTACATACTCCCTAAACCAAAAACGAAAAAAAAATAAATAAAACTTTTTAGTTTCTTCACTATTCTTTTTTACATTTCGGGGGGCGCGTCATGTTTAATAATGAGAAAGAAGAAGCCCCAGCTTCGAGCACCAAAGATGTATTTTTACCACCCATTATGTCAAATCAAGATAGCTTAGATGTCGGTCAAAAAAGAACTGTACCATGGGGAGAAGACGACCAACGGGATACAAAAACTCCTCGAACGGAAGAAAAAGAGCAAGGTATTATTCTTTTCAAACGCATGAAGGAGATGAAGAGCTGAAATATAACTTCGTTCTAGATAAAAAACACCAACAACCACAACAAATGCAGGTATCACAGCTTACCAATCAAGAGTCGGTAACTGTGGCAACGCCATTTCGTGCTATTTATAACGATCAATCTATTATCCATCAACGAGTAAACCGACCAAAGTTAAAACTAGATGATTTTAACATATCACGCACTCTGGGAACTGGATCTTTTGGCAGAGTGCATTTGATTCAATCAAAAGTAAATGCCAGATTCTATGCTATGAAGGTGCTAAAAAAGACAGAAGTAATCAGATTGAAACAAGTTGAACACACAAATAACGAAAAGCATATTCTGGAATCTGTAGCACATCCTTTTCTAGTTAATATGTGGGGAACTTTTCAAGATTGTAACAACTTATACATGGTGATGGATTATGTTCCTGGTGGTGAATTGTTTTCAGTCTTGAGAAGATCCCAACGATTCCCAGATCATGTAGCAAAATTTTATGCTGCTGAAGTCATTTTGGCTATAGAGTACTTGCACTCAAAGGACATGATTTACCGGGATTTAAAGCCAGAGAACTTATTGTTGGATGCTCAAGGACATATCAAGATTACAGATTTCGGTTTTGCGAAATATGTACCTGACATAACTTGGACATTGTGTGGAACTCCAGATTATTTAGGTAAGATACTTAGATCCCGCATCTTCTTGATTTATAAACGATTACAAAAAAAAAAAAAAAAAAAAAAAAAAAAAAAATAGCACCGGAAATTATTCAATCAAAGGGCTATGGAAAAGCGGTCGATTGGTGGAGTTTAGGTGTTTTAATTTATGAAATGTTGGCTGGGTAAGCATCAATATTGATCTAATGGGGCAGCACTAAAAATTAATGCAAAATCAGATATCCTCCATTTTTTGATGACGATCACTTGAAACTTTATGAAAAGATTTTAGCCTGTAAAATCAAATGGCCACAGTACTTTGATGCCAACGGAAAGGATTTACTAAAACGATTATTAACCCCAGATTTAACAAAGCGTTTTGGTAATTTAAAAGCTGGTAGTGAAGACATAAAACGCCATGCTTGGTTTACCGGTGTAGACTTTAATAGAATATTGGCGCGCCAAATTAGAGCTCCTTATGTGCCCCAGATTAGAGGCGAAGGAGATGCAAGTCATTTCGATAAATATCCAGAGACACAGGAACAGTATGGTGTCATGGGCCAAACAGATCCATATAGAAGTTTATTTCCGGATTTTTAAGAAAAATAAAATATACATTGTACATCTTGAAATCTCCAACTTTGTGAGCGACAATTGTCATGACACGCGTGAATGAAAAAAGACCATTTGAATCAAATACTAGAGTTATCAATCTAACAGCAATTATGTTCCACAACTGCTGATAAATACTTGATTTCTCGATTTTGCATAATTTTTTTTAAAAAAACTAGCTAAAACTAAACATCCGCGTTTCTTAGTCAATATTACCAATCGACAAGTTTATAAATGATAAATCATTCATTATTATTTGTATTGAGCATATTGTCTCTTTGTTTATAGCTCGTAATTCCAAGATTTAACCATCGTTAGGTCGATGTTTTTTATGAAACGCAAATCGTTGTGATGTAGGTCTTTGTGATATAATTTAATAATAAACGTACAAAAGAGGAGGTGTAAAAGGCCTATACAAATAAGCCAAGCTAGGAAATAATTTGAAAATTAATCTATTCTTGAATGATAATTTCCTGATCGGCTTGATAGAATTCTCTGTTATTAGAATGCATAAACCAGTAGCGAAATACTATTTACTTTTAAAATTGTTCCGTCTTTTTTTAATTTAAAGAGACGTATTGTCAAACAAGACTATGGATTTATCGTATTAAACAAAAAGAACCACCCCCGGTCTGCCTTATAAGGTACTTGACATTTGAAAAAGCATTGTAAATATTGATCTTGGCGGCGCAAACAATCACGATTGTAATGATTGATCATTGATCGTTGACTAGAACATGTCACTGTAAACAATATGCATTGACAACACCCTGCAAAAAAATATGAAACGGTTTTGGTGGGTTAACCCATTTGATGTACGCATTCTTTGGCAACAGTTCAAAAAGTTGTCATTTCTATCAGCCATGTTGTGTCAAAATTACCTTGGCTTATTTATGTTTTTTTTTAAAAAAAAAAAGAAAAAGCTCAAAACAAACAAACAATGTTCAAAGATAACATTGGATTTTATGACCAGGTGACTGCTTGGTACACTGTTTGTAGAAAAATGACAAAGGTCGAGACTGATAAAATAAAACCAACATGGTAAGGTGAGGACCGATGTCATTGTGAAGTTGTAATACGATGAAACATGTAAATGGCGGAGATCATTACTTTGATCGAATAGGCTCTGTGCACTAACACAACTTGACTACTTTCATTGGTGTAATTTAGAAGGTTCGATGACGAAAAAGAAATGTGGGAAAATCATACAAAAAAACGCTTTCTTGACAATTTTTCATGTAAAAGAACAATAAAACGTCTAGACTCAGTCTGTGCGATTTAATTTTTTTTTTTTTTTTTTTGTATAAATAAGGCCATAAAATTATTCTTCATGTTTCTAATAAAAAAAATATTATTGAAAAAATGCCTTCTCAAATAACTTGCTCAGATATACCCTCGTCTATTTTAACACCCTCAACTATACAAATTACCAAATTTTATGTTGATGCACCTGTGCGAACACCATTCCAGCGCCGACGACAATCATCCTCAGCTTCTACCGATATGAAAAGATACCTGCCAAAGAACCATGGAATAGTAAAAAGTGCTACAATGCCTTTAATTACAACCAATTACTTTGACACAGTTAGGCTATTGAACAGATATTCCCAAACATTCAGATGTCTTGATGATTGTTTAGCAGAAAACGTGCGAACTTGTATTTATTATAAACAAATTGTCTTTTTTTTCAATTTTATGTTAACCGATTTTAATATAGATTCGACCATGGTTGCCCTCTAGAATATCTGTTTCATCAAAATGGTCACTTGTTTATAGCCTTGATCAGCATGGTGCAAGTTTAAATACGTTATATAATCGTACATCTAAAAGTAAAGGTCCATGTTTAATGGTCATTCAAGATAACAACGATGAGGTATGGCTCTTTTTGTATTGTTATCTGATTGCTTTATCTAACAGTTTTATCAGATATTTGGAGCGTATCTATCAGAAGGTGTTCACATGGACACAAGCTGCTACGGAAACGGAGAATGGTAAAACACGTTAAAAAAATGACAGATTGTATACAATACTAACGTTTGGAGTAGCTTCCTATGGAAGCAAGATAAACATACAAAAATAGTCCTTGTGTACCCATGGACGATGCTCAATGACTATTTAGTCTACTCTAATGGGGAGTTTTTTGCGGTTGGAGGTGGTCAAGGCAAATTTGGTCTATGGTTACATTCGGACTTAACACATGGTCATACTGAATCATGTGTCACCTTTAATAATCCTGCGTTGTCTATTGATTCTGCATTTGAGTGTATTGCTTTGGAGATCTGGGACTTTCAGTATTAATAAAAAATCATATTTGTTTATATCTCAACATTTGCGTTATTTTCAGTATTTGTTTATTTGTATACAAAGAATGAAACGTAAAAAAGGGGTGGAGGGGTATTATTAGAGAAGCTCTTGCATCATTGTGATTGTGAACATATTTGATTCTTCAGCTGTCATTTTATGTCGTAATTGCGTATGTGCAATATTTAAATATTTGTGCATGGCATAACTCAAGCCGTCCATTGTCTTTTGTCGTTTCAATGTGTAATTATCTTCTTCGTAGTGTCTAACGTTTACTTCTATATCACTATCGAGTGCGTATTCTAGCTGAATTTGGCTAACCATCTCCATCATTGGTATCTTCTTGCGGATAACACATGGAGGTTCTTCCTCAACAGGAGAGAAATACGCAGTAATAGTCTTTTTAGGGATGATTTTTCTTTTGGGTAAATCAATAGGTTGAATAAATGCTACTGTGTTATCACTTGGTATGGCTTTAGAAGGAATATCATAGCTCCTTCCTCTTCTTTTTGTTGTAAAGCCAAATGCATTGAGTGTAGACATTTGAGTTAAATGAATAAAAATATAGAAAAAAAAAATTGTTCAGTTTTTGGAGGGAACGCGTCGGACAATAACTGGACTGTCTCTTTTGTGTGTGTGCCTTCTGAGTGCGTGTTCCGGGCAGGATAGCCCTTGTACGGGATTTTAGTCCTGATTGGTACGGTTAAACAATAAGTATATATCAACTTACCTTTTCTGTACAAGCGAAAAAATGGAGTTTGCCCTCTTGTTGACAGCTGAAGAAAGTGGCATATTTTTAAAAGAGAGCAAACCATAGTGGCGTTATATATTGTAAAACGATAGCGCCTCAAGGTCACCCGCCCTATATTTCAGGTACCTAGCAAACCGAAGGACAGTATTGGTTTTGGCACGTTCGTACTTGAGTTTTACAGGGCAATAATTGTTTAGCTCGCATTGTGGTCATTTTTTATTGCACTGGTATCGTAAATGCTTGCATGTAATACTTGGGAATATATATGAGGGTCAAATGATTTTATTCTCTTATATTAAAAAAGCATCGTTTACGCAAAAGTGTGGAATGACGCTAGAACCAACGCCTTCAAGTCCTGTATTTTTGATTTGCAGTCGGACCAATCGGTGCTGGTGAAAATCCCTTGTATGAGTTCAAATGATTCATCAAAAAAGTGACTGTGAATGAGTTTGGCACTCTCTATTTATTTTTTCTCATCTTGTATTATATTCCTTTTATAGCTCTTTTTGTCAAACAAAATGTTTATTCCTTCACTTGACTTGGCTGACGCCACTCAAGCTTCTCTCTATTCTTCTTTATCTTTCTTTGGTTCTGTAATTCTTCAAAACGGTAATGTTGACCAAATCAAGTCCTTAATTAACCAAACCGGATCTACTCTTTACTGGGCCCATGCCAACTCATCCGAGGAAGCCGTCCAACTCTGGGATGTTGGTGTACTCAAAGTCATTTTTACTTTGGATACATATCTCCAAATCCAAACTGAGCTTGCTGATATTGCTCAAGACCGTATCGCTATCATCTCTACCTACGATGAAAAGCTCAAGTCAATCGATGTGTCAACCTTCATTATCCAAGACGCTCAAGACTTTTCTGTCCTTAGCGAATTTGCTAAACAGACCAAGTCTTGTTTATTGGGTCATGGTGGTGAGAAATCTGTCGCTGTCCAAGTTTCCAATGTCACTATCGAATCTATTGCTGAGCTTCAAACTCAAAACCTGGACGTCATTGTCCCTGCTTCTCGTTTAACTGTCAATGTTGATGACAAATCTGACAAGTTAAACATTGCTGAGGCATTTTTGGCTACCGCTAAAACTGATCGCCCTGATGGTCTTTATACTACCATGGTCGTTGACGAATTTAATAAGGCACTCGGTTTAGTTTACTCTTCCAAGCAAAGTGTGGCTGAGTCCATCCGTCTTGGCCAAGGTGTGTACCAATCCCGTGGTAGAGGTCTCTGGCATAAGGGATTGACTTCAGGCGCTACCCAAACCTTGAAGCATATTGATTATGATTGCGATGGCGATGCTTTGCGTTTTGTTGTTGAACAACACGGTGCTGGTAAATAGACATTCTCAAAGGATTTCACACTGTTATTAATGTTGTTTTGTTTGTTTTTTGCAGGTTTCTGCCATTTAAACACCCGTACCTGTTTCGGTCATGATTCTGGTATCACTGCTTTGGAAAAGACATTAAAGGAAAGAAAGAATAACGCACCTGCTGGATCTTATACTGCACGCTTGTTCAACGACTCAAAGTTATTGCGTGCCAAGATCATGGAAGAAGCTGAAGAACTCTGTGATGCTACTGATAAAGATGAGGTTGCTTGGGAGGCCGCTGATTTAATTTATTTTGCTCTCACAAAGTGTGTCAGCGCTGGCGTTTCCTTGGCTGATATTGAAAAGAATTTAAACAAGAAAGCAAGAAAGGTTACTCGTCGTCCTGGTAATGCTAAGCCCAAGTGGGAAGAACCTGCTGTCGCTCAAGATACGGGTAGAATTGAAATGATGAAGTATTCTTTGGACGATATCTCTGTCAAGAAAAGAGCCAGCCTTTTATTGCGTCCCATTATCGACTCCACCGAGATTATTGGCCGCGTTACACCTATTATGCAAAAAGTCAGAAAGGGTGGAGATAAAGCTATTATGGATTTCACTCGTCAATTCGATCGTGTCGACCTTCAAAGCCATACTATTCAAGCACCCTTCGACCCTGCTATGATGGAATTGGATCCTGAAACAAAGAAAGCTATTGATCAAGCTTATGATAACATTTACAAATTCCATGAAGCTCAACTGGACAAAGAACCTTTAGTTGTAGAAACAATGCCTGGTGTTGTCTGTTCCAGATTTACACGTCCTATTGAACGTGTTGGTCTCTATGTCCCTGGTGGAACTGCTGTCTTACCTTCCACTGCCTTAATGTTGGGTATTCCTGCTAAGGTTGCTGGATGTCATGAAATTGTGATGGCCTCACCTCCTAGATCCGATGGATCTGTTGTTCCTGAAGTGTTATATGTTGCTCATAAGGTCGGTGCATCCCACGTTGTGAAGGCAGGTGGTGCACAAGCTGTTGCTGCTATGGCTTATGGTACAGAAACCATTCCTAAGGTTGATAAAATCTTTGGTCCTGGTAATCAATATGTCACTGCTGCTAAAATGGTTGCACAAAACGATACTTCAAGCCTTGTTGCTATTGACATGCCTGCTGGCCCTTCTGAGGTCCTTGTCATTGCAGATAAGACAAGCAACCCTGTTTATGTCGCTGCTGATTTATTATCTCAAGCCGAACACGGTGCCGATTCACAAGTTGTCCTTTTGGCTGTTGATTTAACACCCGAACATTTACAAGAGATCGAAACCCAAGTACATGACCAAGCAATTGCTTTACCACGTTGTGACATCATCCGTAAGAGTATTCCTCACTCATTCACTTTATCCATGAAGACACTTGAGGAGGCTATGAAGTTCTCTAATGATTACGCACCCGAACATTTGATCTTGCATATCGAAAATGCTGCTAGTGTCTTGCCTTCCGTTGATAATGCTGGTAGTGTCTTTGTCGGTCAATACTCACCTGAAAGTTTCGGTGACTATGCATCTGGTACTAACCATACCTTACCCACCTATGGTTATTCTCGTATGTATTCCGGTGTTAATACTAATGGCTTTGTGAAACACATCACTTCTCAAGAATGTACTGCTCAAGGTATGGACTTGCTCGGTGATACTGTCATGCGTCTTGCTGAAATTGAAGGTCTTGGTGCTCATCGCAATGCTGTGGCTGTTCGCATCAATGATTTAAGAAGAAAGTAAATCAAAAGCTGCTTGAGAAAAAAAGTTAAATAATGAAATACGGTGAACAACTCATAGTGTTTGGATATTTATATTTTGTAATAAATTAAATAATTTTATGTATATACCCGTCATGGGGTTAAATTTAAAGGAAATGTCATTTGAGGTAGTTCGAAATGCTCGTGCGATATTAATTTGTTGGTTTCAATTGAAAGCATCAAAATCTTGCTAAAGTCAGCGGTTCCCCTAAATCAATGAAATCTTGTCTTTTGGAAGTATCATCTTGGCCAACCAGCTTTGCAGAAAACTGAAGAAAAGAGGAGTAATTCTTGGCTCGCAATGTGATTAAGAGCGGAAGGTTTGCTTCATAATCATCACTATCGTAGCTTACAGTAACGGATTTCACCATATCATACGAATGAGACTCTAGGGAGATGGTATCTTTTGGCTCGATAGCTTGCCTCCATCTTATAAATACTATAATTATATATGATAATACAGGATAAAAAGGTTAAGCGCTGACGATTTAACAGTTTTTTCCTTCTTACCAATCTCAATATCACCAGTGCCATAGGTATTAACGTATGCTTGTTTGATATAGAATATCTTTTTTAATCCAACTGAGTCGATTACTTGGCCTCGTTTCAATAGTATCGCAGCATGACCATTTTTTATAGTATTTGCAGTGTCATTTTTGTAGTACAACGTTGCATTTGGATTATAAACTGTATCCACATAAAATCCATATGTCTCATTTGAGACTTGGTGTAGTTGACCCATCAAAAAACTTGTGTACGAATATGGCCGCTGACCCACTTCCAACAAATGATGAAACGAATTCAACATGGTATAACTCTGTGTCCCGACTTCTTTTAGCTCAATGCTACTTTTTAGTTCTTCTGCTAAGATAGATTCTAGTGTAAATTCTGGACCATACTTAAAATACACCGAAGCGAATAAATAAGATATAGTAGTATAGTTTCCAAACATGCTCTTATTGACTAGTGAAGATGATACAGTGTTGGCAATATTTCGCATTAATGGTTTGAGAGCTATTTCAATGATATCGCGTGTTGATAGTTGCAGGCTGCACATGCAACTGTCGCTAATCTGAATTTTGTCTTTCATATCGAAAGGAGTTACCACCTTAAAAATACATAAAAAAGCACGTCAATCTCTATCATAAGTAATGAAGATATGTGTCTGCGCTTACCTTTTTTAAAAGGTGTCTTTTCATGTGGGATTTAAACGATTTATAACCTTCATTTGAAAGACAATATTTAAGTACATGATTATCTTCTTCGTGTTCCTCACAAGGAGTTATAAGCGCACTTATATTTGCAATATGCTTCCATATATGATCACATAAGGAATCATAAATGCTTATAATTAATATTATTTCGTCTTGAATGATAATAGATGCCGCATCTTCTTCATCTGTCACTGTTTGAACGACTTGATTCAAGGTAAGCTGTATATACTCTTCGTTTAACTGGGCCAATACAAAATAAGATTTGATGGGTAAAACCATTTTAAAATGGGATTGAATCATTGACAGACATTCTTCTCCCCGGGTAACTATATGAGCCTTTTTGACGTTCTCATCATTCTGGATACTTCCGCTCAAAATTAAGAGTTCTCTAAGGTCTTTTTTGGTGCCGATTATGGTTTCCAGTAACATTTTTTCAATGGAGATTGCATATCCAAATCTTAGGTTTACTGATCCTAAGATATCATATAACTGGTCTGACACGGATTCCATGGCATAGTATAGATACATCATCAAAAACACTTTTATAATACTGTGGTTTTTGCGTATACAGACAAATCCACTGCCATCCATTTCCTTTTTAAAAACAATCTCGAGTGCTGATTTTAGTTCCGATTTTGTACCTGTAAAAAGGGATTGGGATTTTGATTTCTTATATCGTTTCTCGAATTTTTTTATCCTTCTCAAAAACCAGTTTTTTTTTCTTTCTTCTTTTAAAAAGTAATCAGTTTTGGAAAAGTGTTTGATAGCTTTCAGCAAATAGTCTTCTTTCATGAACGGCATTGTCCTAACAATATATAGCGTAAATTACTTTGTTGCATTGAATGATAGAAAACTCACTGCTTTCTAAATTTTAAAAAATTGGTCTGGCTTGAAATGCCAACAAAAGTTTCCAATGGTGGTAAGCTACACACATATAGTTTTAGTACGAGTTTTGAATTATTTATCGATGAATTTTTGTACCAAATAGTATGCTTTTCTACAAGGCATTCTACAACCCCACTGCTATTCAGTATTCCAGAGGAGCATGCGGTATCTTTCAGTGAAATATCTATTGATATGTCATGAGTGTTAAGAAAGCATTTTGGAGGATGCTCACCTGCCTATATTGATAATCACATTAGGTTTTGAGCATATAAAAACTGCTGACGAGTCTAGCATTCTTCCCGGTATCACTAACGGCAAAACATGCATATCAGAATATCTTGCCATTTCCATCATTTTTAAAGTTGCCCCTTTAAATACATCCGACGATCCGATGCTGCTATATGATTGTGATTGACTTGTCATTATTTTATAGTTCAGAAATTCAGCATTATCCTTGAGCATATATATCAACCATGGCAGCAAAGGTGAGTAGTAGTCATCAAATTTATGCTGGAAATAAGTACTGCTATCGAGAAGTAAAAATAGTGTGCGCTGTTTTCTGGAATTGTTCAATAGCATGGACCTAAAATCAGCCAGAATTTTTCTGCTGATCGAACTGCAGACATCTTTAACGCTTATTGTATTTATAGTCCTAATTTGCGACTCGGTTAGCCCATGTTCTTTTCTCAGGTGATTCGAAAGGTGTAAATTCAGCTCTTCTCGTCCTTCTTTTATCTAGAAAAATCAATAATCGATATGTATTTCGGAATCTGCAATGTTTTTTTTTTGTTTTCTACCTCCAATCCTACGCCGTAATCTAATGCGCTTCCTGCCATCAAAACCAATGCGTCTTCCAGCTCAGGAGTGACATTTTCCTTTGGGGATATTTTATGCTGCAGGTAGTTTTTCATGGCGTTTTTTGTACCATCGTTACACATCGAGATATCCACCGAATGTAACAATCTCGGTACGAGAGTTGCATCAGCTATCTCTACTGTAGAGTATTCTGCTTGGGTAACATCTACTGTTGCTGACAAAGTATCCTGACCGATTGATATTCTACAGATAATATGTTGGCTTCCTTGCTTAAATTTTTCAATGGTACTATGCTTCTTTCTGTATTCCTTAGATTGTATGAGCTGAAATACGGATTCTAATTGGGTAAAAAACAGAAGCTTATTTTCATGATCTTGCTTTGAAATTAACTTTGCTTGTGTAAAAATAGGGCGAAGCACGTTTTCCCTGATTGAAAAATCCCATTTCGTAGGAACAATAAAAACATAATGAAAGGATATTCTAGGGTTGCCTATCTGTTTTTCTAATGCTTCTTTACGATCATTTAGCAATAACATCAGATATTCGGACACACTATCTATAAAAAATCTGTCCTTGTCATCGTGTATTTTTTTGTCTTGTATAAGCTCTAGTTCAGCATAGAAATTGGACACGTGTGTCTGGTTTGTATTGTTTAAAGAATCATAGGATTCATTACCCCAACTCACACATTTTCCCTCCTTGTTGTAGCTAATACATGCTCGCTGCCTTTTAAAATACTTGTTAGAATTTATTTGTGACCTTTACTATTTAAGTACCTACATCAAGTAGTCGTGTGAAGATATTTCAAAAGAGAAATCTCGGGTTCCATTAAAGAAACACTGTGAGTACACATAATCTTCATCCATGCCTATTTATAATATGAATGATCAAGACAAAAAGGTTTAAACATATAAAACTTACATAATACAATACAATGAGTATTTACATGGAAATTATATGGGGTTGAATTCATAATTTAGTACGACAGTAGAAAAATAGAAAGAAAAGCAAAATTTCTGGTTTTGTCGGGATAGCTAAGTTTAATAGTAATATTTGTGTGCTACGATAGTTCTGACTTATTTAGGTTAATGCATGATGTAGCCATACTCTAATACCCTTTAAACAAGAGCTACAATAATTTACTAGATCAACTATCAGGTAACATTGATGATATTATAGTTGGCTGCTAAAAACTTGTTGAATAGATTGGCTTTGGAAGGTATGAAGAGGAAAAGTTATATCAGGTGTATACAGTTTATTTTATAAATATTACAAAAAAGGAAAATAAAAGCGTGGCTCTTGAAGCATTTACCACATTTCCAGACTCGTCTACGTCTACTACAATATCCTGGCACCGTGAGTACTGCAATCAGTAGTCAACTCAAGCTGTATTTATATAAAAGCTCCCGACATAAAAAGATACACACATACTATGCAAAGAATACCGATAAATGCTCGTGCAGAAAAATTTGCTTCAAGTTAAGCAGATGAATCTATTGAATAACTATAAAAAGACTGTATTTAAACATATCTATTCATACATTACTCTAACCGATAGCACATATCTTTTTTGATTCCAGGTACTATAAAGCATGCTACAAAAAGGGCTAAGCAAGACAAATGAAGAAACCATAATGAAGGATTGTTTTGTTTTGGGAATGTTTTTTTATACTGACGATTTAATTAAAGAGAAAAAAAGGATGGTAATACTAAGCGAGGTTAAACAGGCATCAAAAATGAGTGGCCCCGGCGACTCCATCCAGCTGATAAATTATGCGTTTTTGTTCAATTAAGTCACTCCAAAAAATGATTAAATCATTAGCTGTAGTAGCCATACCATATCCACTCCCTAAATACACACCATCAGGGAAGCAAAAAAGTTCAAATACTTTAATGTATTGTGTTATCTCACAAAACTGAAGCGGGACGGTGGCAGATCGGGATTCGATTAGTTGCCATTGAGAAGCCAGTGTGATTTTGTTTCTAATTCAAGGTTAAAAAAAGGCTTTTTTGTAATGTGATACAAACGACTTCAAGTTGTCTGATCCGGTCTTCATATTCTTCATTGTGAAAGCTCGTTCAAATTATTATATCTTAAAACAAGAATGTTAGTGAACACTGTTTAAAATAAGCAAGGAATCAATTTATCATACCCTGAAGACTCAATCAGAAGATAATTCAATTCTTTGCTTACAAGTCTTCCGATACCATCAAACACTTTCAAGCTACCCTTATCTTTGATAAAATTTCTGGATGTAAGCTGAAGGATACAATGCGTATGTTGCAGGATGGTTTTTGTTTAAGCGCGAATTAGGATTCAAACACGCGACTAGCACTGTGGGCATTGCGTTTACCAGAAAAGTCGACTTTTCTATTACTGTAAACAAACGGAAAGCATCTCGTGCAGATTTAGGAGAAAAGAAAGTCTAGAACTTTAAATTCAAACAAATTCTTTATTCAAAAAATGCTTTCCCAAAACTTGATTAGTCTTTGTTAGCTAATGGTTTACAGTACACTCCGAATACTCTTTTGGCGGTTGATTTCAGTTTGTGAACTTTCCTCATGTGATTGCCAAAATTGTTTCTGTTGTGATAGCTCCTATCACAAGTACAACAGTAAAAGTTGGGATCATTTGGATTTGGTGGTGGTTCAGTTTTAGGTTTAGTAGATAGTGGTGGAACAATTTTCATTTCATGGACAGTCCTTATGTGATTGTAAAAAACTGTCTTATCAGCATACTTTTTTTCACAGGAGCGACAATAAAAGTTCGGATCAAACTGATCAGGTACCAGGTCAGGATTAACGATACCTATGCGATTGCAACTAAGTGGTGTGGTTTTAACATTATGTGCCTCGCGTATATGAATACGAAATGTGTTTTTCGTTGCGTAAGTTCTGTCACAAACATTGCAATAGTTATTGGGATCATGTTCATTCGGCGTCAAATGAGGATTAACCGCTGGTTCCTTAACTCGTATTTTATGCATTCCAAACAAATGATTAACATATTTTCCCCGAGTTTCATACATTAGTTCACAAGCCCTGCAAAAATTCAACGGATCATCCTTATCGGGTTCTAAATCAGTCATCAATATATTGTGGCTATACTTAAGGTGGGTTTGAAAAGTTCTCTGGTTGTGATAAGTTCTGTCGCAAGACTTACAATAACAATTAGGATCGTGCTTGTCAGGTACCAAATGTGAAGTTGTTATATTGTGAACACCTTCGATATGAGCGTGGTATCGTTTTTTACTTCGATAAGTTTTAGGGCATTTTTTGCACGCAAAATCATGTCTTTTTTTGCTAGGCAAGGATACTAAATAAATTGTCAATTTTCAGGGCAAATGAAAATTCGTTCGAAAGAAAAAAAGTAGTACCTTGAGGTTCTTCAGGAAGAGATTCCTCAAGAAGAGAAGTATCTTGGGGTTTTTCTTCTGGTTTAATGTCTATTTCTTCTGGAGTCTCAGATGTTGGTGAGGTTTCGTGTAAAAGTAAATCAAACTCTTTACTATTATCGACTTCCTGTTTAATTACAAGATCTTCCTTCACATGAGGTATGGTATAAACCTTTGAGCGTGACATTGTGTTTAAAACTTGATTCTTCGTAAGTGGAGGTTGATTTTCAAAACAAAAATGCGTCAACTTCACACAATATTATGGCTTGAAGTAACTCCTGAAATAAACTTGACAGTCACGAATTGTATAAAAGCATTACAATGTCAAGTTTATAAGATCCTTAGATTTTAAGTTACACACACGGCAAAAAAAATCTATATAGAATTACGAGTATGCGTAGGCGTATTGGATGAGTGTATATTTCTTACTGTCATCACCAACTATAAGAATACTCGTGCTCCCGATCCACTGATAGGGGATAACGTTAACTGGAAACAATTCTAACGAGTAGTATTTATTTAACCCAAGACGGAAACAAAGTATTTAAATCTATTCCAAAGCCAGAACGGTTGACTCATCATCAAAACCCAGGAGAGTTGTGCAACTTATAAAAAGGATCAATTATTTCACAGCAGCAGAATTCTTTTAGTTTATTTTTATCTCATTATTTCTCAGGTATATTATTTTCGGGTCTCTTAGGGACAGCCAAATTTTCTTAGGGACAGCCAGGGTGCACGTAGTCGTAATGTTGGGATTATGATACTTTAATAGATATCAAGAGGTCAATAGAACTTAACAACTTAAAATATATACACATTTATCACAAATAACATAGTTTAAACCAGTATATGTATTTGAAAGCTAACTTTCAGCTTCTCGTTTGACTTTACATAAATATTTCTGCGTAAGATTTAATTCAAACGAGCTCAAAGGCGAAAGAGTGATAATAGAACTGTCAAAATAAGTATAAATCGTTTGGTGTACATTTATTTGTATTTTTTACATTGTTTTTTTGATTGTATATCCTTGTTCCCATGTCTTCATAACATCCAAACCATAGATCTTACGTTGCGACTACGTGCACTTTGGCTGTCCCTAAGAAAAGCGTATTATTTTTGTCAAATACCACAACCATATAAGTTGTATATGGATGATTCCTTTTGTAGCTGTCTTTCTTGTAAATGTACAACTTGTCTAACTTAATTTGTCCATCTCAATTTATGGTAAAGTTATAAATCAATTTCTCCAGCTCGTTAGTAACATTGTGTTGCAAAAAAAAACTCGTGTATTTAAACTAAATTTCATGCAAAATTGATGTGATATTTACTTAGAACGGAAATATCAAGCAATAATATATAAAATCATTTTCTTACATATTTAAAATTATACCGTTCAAAATCTCAGTAGACAAGGTTTTGCAATTGATTCATCTTTTTTAAGCTGGTGTACTTTTGGTGTATTTCTTATAAGCTGGCGTACGCTTGGTCTACTTTTTCCTGGTTATTGTATTGTTGGTGTGCTTTTGTTACGTTCATTTCTAATTTGCCCATTCGAGTGGATTCACATGTGCTAAGGCGTATAAAATTTTTGCATCATTGTGTATAGACTAAGTCATTTCTGTACCTCTGTCAAATATTCCAAGTCTTTATCAATCGGTCAGGTTTTTTTTTTTTTTTTTTTTTTTTTTTTTTTGTTCTTTAAAAATACAGATGCTGAGACTAGCGATATGCACCTGAATAAAATAGCTGAATCTTTAATCTTTTCAAAAGAAACCATCCAGAAACTAGAAAAACTTATATTTATGCGAATTATTTTCAGTAGGAATCGCTTGACATCCTTAATCGAATCTCTTCCAAAAAGTGGGTGATATTTTTTTAAAGTAAAATCCTGGTTATGTTTTACGATCTTAATACTATCTTCGGAGATAAATACTAAATGGTCAACTCAGTTATCATTTTATCTGAGAAAAGATGTTCAGCAATGGATCTTTTAAAGAAAGTATTGAAGATACATATGAAAACACAAAATAGGTATTTAACAAAATGAAAACGGAAAAAAATGATATGTTTCTAAACCGAACATTGTGGAGTTGTCTGTGACTCTTCGCTAACTTACCTATTTTATTTATTGGCGTCTGATGTTCTGCTAATCGACTCGTTAGAAACTGTTTACTTCAAAATCTCTTCTGTTTACACCAGTTTGTTCTAAACCTGAATTTTAATCGATCTTATTTTTTGTTAATTACTTTTGTGGTATTTGACAAAATATTACATAGAAAAGTAATGAGATAAAAGTAGATACTACTCGCTAGAATTGTTTCCAGTTAACGTTGTCCCATATCAGTGAATCGGGAGCATGAGTATTCTAATAAATCTTTAGTATTACGAGACACTTATTTATCAGATCATGCAGCGGTTACTGTAAAAGATGCATACTTGTTTGTCAAGTGTAATTGGCAATAGAACATAATAGCTGATCATTTATTCATTATCTTTGTAATGAATAAATTACGATCCCAAATATAAAATGTCTTATCGATATTTGTATATTTGGTTGTAAAAGATAGGTATCTATTAATTCATACACTATTTCTTTATACTCTTTATCAGCAGTATAATTATATCAATATATAAGTAAATGAACCATTTATATTAATAGCTGTTCTATTCTCTCTCTGGGTAGCTAATCCATTGAGAGAACTATTAATATTAAGTTTCTCTTTCTTATAATTCTTGATTGATCTGAGAAGTTTCTCTTCTCGATCGGTGATATCGTAACTCAGCGGTATAGCATTCTGTATCCAACTGTCATTCGTATATCGTATTTAGGCCAATTATGCAATCTTTAATATAGAAGTATGTACTCGAAGTAGGAGAAGTTGTATAGCAATATACAAGCGTATGCTGATATGAAGCATCAAAGGTTGTTTTAATTTCATAGTTTATTTATTTAAACGATTTGCTTAATTATTCTTAAGTGAAACGTACCCAAATACGACAACTTTAATCGTTCGTTTTGTAGTCGTTTGCTTTTTAAACCAGCTATTTTTTGGCAAGATTTTCTCGAACGGTTTTACATCGACATTATCATAAAACAATAAAATACTCCTTAACCAACATATTGGGGACACACATGCCATTTTTGTATTATTTATAATTATATCTCCAAAAATATTGCATTTTAAACAACTAGTTCCTTGGTAACCTACAGTAACCTTTAATGCATTTTTTTGTTCAGTGTGGTACTGTTTCTTCTCACATCTTCATTCACTCAAAATAGAATATAAAGCAAAAATATTTGCCGTGCGCATCCCTCCCTTGCTCTCATTGCAGATTTTAGATTTTTGTATAATCCACCTCTTACACGCAACATCAACACCTTTGCTCCATGTTTATCTGTTACCGAAAAATGGAATAGAGTGACAGAAGCCGCAACATCAATAGTGATTGTTTTTCGTGTTCGTGTATTTTTATTCTTGGTCGTATGGAGGCGCTTTTATAAAAGAAGGCATTCGTACCTACACTTCCTTACAGAGATTGAAATAGGTCTACATACACTACCGCAATTCAGAAAAAACAAAAAGAGGTCTCACCGAGAATCGAACTCGGATCACCGGATTCAAAGACCGATATGATAACCATTACACTATGAAACCTTGACATGTTTCTTTTTTGTTTATTTAATATATAAACGCAATTTTAATAAAACATCACGTGACTATCACGTGTACAAAATAATTTGATTGGCTGAATTGATGCTTCATAAGACTTGTGTAAATCAACAGCCCAGAAGCGAAAGATGGACCAATGCTTATCCCGTTAAAATAGTTACTATCAAACCACATATAAATACGTTTTCACTTTGTATAATATTTTCTGAAAATAGTGTAAGAACATATCATCGAATCATAACGTCAATTAGAATGAACACTTTTAAGTCGCCCACATGCTTCATCAAGTTTAGAAATATTTTAATTCTAAGCAGTTACCTTACTCAATATCTATACAACGCTTAAAATTGTTAAATTATAATTGTGTAAAGCATTAACGACAAACAACTCCGTTCAGGTACACAATGTTTAAAAATATGTATTATTATCCATAATTCTTTTAAAATTAACTTATTTCCACGCAAGTTAAAGCAATAACTCATCTCACTTAATATACTTCAAGTTTGATAACATGTATACATCAATTATTGATATATACATAGAAAAAAATAAAACTATGAATAATAAATAGACATTGAAATTGCATCATTGAACTTAATAATTGAGTCCCAGTCACGAGACCCCAGCTATTCAGTACTGTAACAGCGACGATTTAATCGTATCAAAAATACAGTATTAAATATTCATTTAGTATATCTTGAGCTATTCTTTATTAAATTGAAAAACTAGAGCAAAAGTTATATGTAAAAGAGGAGTTCAAAATGATTTTTTTGTAATAACATTAAAACTTGTTTACATGCTATTTTTACTCATATCGGTAACTCTTCCTGCAATCGAGGGGTATTGTTTAACATAGTAGAGATATCGAAATATGTTACTAAGCACCTTTATTTTTACCGCTAGGTTTATGACAACTGACGACTCCCTTACCATTTAATTAAAATTTCAAGTTAAATTTTTTATTAACTTCATGGTTTGCTTACACAAGACAGCAAAAAATTAGTTTATATCTAACAGGTACCAATTGTAGGTACCCATAATATTAATGAATAAATCATGTGATCTCAAAAGGGAACGTTGTTTATAGGGTATTTTGTTTTTGTGTGGTGAGCGCGGGCCTTTATTAAACTTCGAAGCCTAACCATAATGTGCTCACTAGTAAAGAAGAGGGCAGTTTGTTTAGGGATGTCTCATATTACTTTCTCGTAAACAATTATTCTCAGCATAATATTTTATTTAATCAATTGCAATTAAGCCCATCTTATTATATATATATATACATATATATGCAACATATTTAGGCAAAACAGAAGATAATTGAATTCACAATGGATTTATCTGTGGTATAAAAAGGCTTTAAGGAATATAAGCATAGAGACTGATTATAAGTTATTAATACCACAAAAACACGTATATAAAACGGACGAAACTTATTCTGAAATTGAAAAATACATGTAGAAAGTAAGAAACAAAGAGACAAGGTTTTTTCATTGATCTAAAATAAAATTAAGATTTACACAATAAAAAAAAGAGAAAAAACTATATCCTATCATATCTCTGTCACAATTGAGCACCTTTGTGAGCCTTCAAGATATGAATTATAGCCATTGCTTTATCAGGTACAACATGCGTTAATTGAACACAGGTTTTTTTTGTACTTTCAATAGAAAAAGACACATTACGGCAATATAGACTCTTCTAAGAAAAAATAACCGAGTTAAATCAATTAATTTTTTGACCCAACGGGACTTGGGGGGGTAAACAGTGTAATGGTTCCCTCAAGGCATTTAGAATGGTGGGAGATATCGCTTGTGTACGATGGTGTATGATTTCAGTTTTTGAAAAAGCGCCAACTAAGCCACCATGGGTCAACAATTTTCTTTTTGTAAAAAATAATCCCGGGTCCTTCTTTTTTCTTGTTTGATTTATTGCTTATATCTATCTAATGTCTGCAAACAACATTTTTGTACAGGGTGGTGCTGAAGCTCAAGTAAAGTATTGCCCCTGCACGCGCGTCATTTTTTCTTTCGTTCTCTCTCTTCATCTTTTTCTCTTCTAATTTTACAAAACGAATTCCATAAGCATGAAAAAAAAAAAAAGAATGAGGAAGATAAAAAACAGAGAGAGAAATACAAACAGGATCCAGTTTTACTAATGCTTGAAACAATAGATTACCGATTTAGCTCTTTATATCTCCAAGTTGAGAAACGAGCAAGGTGATAATGAAGCACCCTATGTCAAGGGAGTAGAGGCTCTTGTAAAGTCCGATAAAGAAGCAGTCTATGTCCAACTCGCTAAAGACGCTTCCATCTTTTTAACCGAGAACGATAGAGAAGTTGAAGGTGCCTTCAACTTGATGATTGTCACTCTTTTGGGTGCCCCTCAAACTGTTTTAACCGCTGCTGTACAAGCTTTTGTCGACACTTTGACCAAGACCGAATCCAACAAGACCAGCTTGAAGCAAAAGATGTAAAGAAAAAAAAAACATAGTATAAAAAAAACGAAGCCACGATATTAACAAAAAGCATAAACAGCTTACTCAATTTGTATAACGCTCTTCCTGGTAACTCACCTCTTCGTTACAATGCCTTTGTTGGATTAGTTGAAGCCACCACACAAGCTGACGAGTTGGAATCACTTTACGGTCAATTAGAATATGTTGACGCCTGGACAAAGCAATGGGGAATCGATCAACAAACTCAACGTGATTTGTACGATTTTTTGAGCAAGACATTGCTCAATGCTGGCGAAGAGTATGTGTTATAAAAATAGAGAAGGGAAAAAAAAACATAAACTAAACAGCCAGCGAAAATTTTCTATAGGAAGTTGGCTTTAGACTTTTCATTAAAGAAGTTGGCTACTTTTGATGGACAAGACGAACAAGTGAAGTCCCTTGCCAAGGAGGTTGTTCTCCGTGCTATCAACATGGACAACTTTTTTGCTTTTGAAGATTTACTCCAATATGCCGCTGTACAACAATTGAAAGGTACTGAGGAATATCAACTTTTAGACATCTTTTTAAACGGCACATTGAGCACATATCAAACTTTTGCAACCACCCATGGTAGTTTGGTAGATTCAGAAAAGAACATTCACAAGATGCGCTTATTATCTCTTGCTTCTCTTGGATCCGAGAACCTCTCACGTGAGTTAACATATGGCGATATCGCAAAGAGCCTTCAAATCGAGGAAGAAGAGGTTGAGATGTGGGTGATTGATGTGATTCGTGCTGGTTTGGTCGAGGCTAAATTAGATCAACTCAACAAAACCGTGATTGTTCATCGTAGCATCTACCGTGTCTTTGGTCAAGAACAATGGAAGAAATTGAGCACAAGTTTAAGTGCTTGGAAGGAAAACTTGAATGAGATTTTGGCTGTGGTTGGTAATGCCAAGTTGATTGCTGGCGGTGCCTTGCAAGGTGGTGCCACCTCTTCTGCCGCTGCTGTTGTTGTCGAAGGTGAAGCCAAATAAATATAAAAAAAAAACTAGATTCCCCTTCTTTTTTTTTCTTAAATAAACAACTCTCTCTCTCTCTCTTTATATATATATATATATATATGTGTATTCAATGTTTATTTACATGGTGTGGGAGAGCCTCACAGTCTCAAATTTGTGAATCCCTCTTACGCTTCATTTTCTTATGGATAGGTTGATGTCTACGTTTATTGCGCAATTCATTTAAGCAATCTTCACAATACCAAGCACCTTTCGGTGGTTCATCCAAGCCCACACAATCCATATGGAACCATTCAAATGGACAGTTCTCTCCATCACAGGCCACCATTTCACCATAGGACACTTGTTGACAAAAGCAGTAAAGTGGTTCATCTTTATCTCGTTCTTCCTTCTTTTTACGTTTTTGGTTTCGGTTGGCAATCATGGTCTGATAATCGGGCTGCTCCAATTTGATTTCGACGGTATTATCATCTTCTAATTCTGAATCTGTATTGGTGGTTGTGGTTGCAGTAGATACGCCATGAGGTATTGTATAGCTACGCGTTTCCAAGATATGTGGGACAGATTCGGGATGTGCGGCATCGTGTTTCTGAAGGTCTGAGTCGAGTCGTTGAAGGTGTTTTTCCACCAGGGTTAAAGCTTCTTGCGCTAGATGGATGCGCTCGTTGGCTAGATCCTGGAGTTTTGCATAATCTGTTTCGATACGCTGAATCAAGACAGGTTCATGTTTTTTCAGACGCTCTCTTTTTTGAGGGTCGCCGTCAAACCATTGACGATGTAATTTGGATAATTCGTGTTGTGCCGATTTAATACGTTTTTCAGGTGCTACAAAAAAACCACTATTTTTTTCAGTGTTTTTCTTTATCTCTCTCTCTTTTGCTATTGCCTAAGGATTACCTTTTGCCTGATCGTTTCTGTTTTTGATTTCAGCCCAATGGTATCGTATCTCACTCGGAAGATTCTCCAGACCTAAACATATTTTAATTAAAAAAAAAATGACACTTTTTTTTTTTTATTTACTTGAGATATATTCTTGCAAATATAATCCAGAATCTTCGTGTATATCCACCGTGTTATTCTCCATTATTGTAAACAAGTATTAATGATAATAATAATAAAAATAAAAATACAGAAAAGAAAAAAAGGAAAAAATAAAAATAAAACGAATTTATAATGCATTTGATCTCCGCCTTTGTTGTATGTATGTGTGTTATTTTTTAAGGCAATCGAGCCGTAGTGAACAGTGGTATTAATCACTTACAAAAGTCCAGCAGTATTCGCATCACAAGTTATACTACTTGTATGGATAGTATTCGAGATTTCACCTGATTCAATATCCATGACAGATAAATGGCCGTCTTCGTGTAACAAGTAAAGCCAGGTATTTAAATTAATAATGCTGTAAATTTGGCATGAGCGTCGAATGAATGCACACACTTGACAGCACTTGCAGAGACCGCGTCTGGTAAGTCTATATATACTCCAGAATCTGCTTTTTATAAACAGGCGCTTGCTGTAACTCTACCATGAATGATGTGAATCTCCTCATTCTAATATATTATTCAAAAAATGATACCATATGGCCTTTGTGCAGTTAAGGATTATCATAAATCTTAATATAAATTTATTTCGGTAGTCCACCATATTGATTAGCTCTGGTCTATAGACTTCACATTTGATGGTATAGCTGTGGGTCCAACCTGCTTCAAAATGCATAAACATATCCACTTTCACCTCCAACCGCCCAATCGTAGGTCACCATTTCATTACGTAAGAAATTACCCGTACAAATCAAATGGCTTAACGGATATGCGAGCTAGTCAGATGAAAGGGTTGCTATGACTTTAACCCCGATGTTATGTATATCATTCTCATTATAGTTGTCATGGACGTTGCTACGTGCCATGGTGGATATACATGTGCCACGGAGATGCTATTGAACCAGTCTCTTTCTATTTATGCATACCCATATATAGGATTGTTTATAGTGCGCATAGTCAATGTCAAATAGATATCAGATGTTGAATGGATCGATTCTTGCTCAGTAACACTATTTAGTTTTAACAAGAAATGGAATTTCTACACCATTTTCACTGAGCATGATCTTGTTGATGGGTAATACCATAAAAGTGCATCATTTGATAAATTACACATGCTTCCGGTACAGACTTAGGGAGTATAATCGATTGCATGCAATTCGTAGTGTTGTAGGTATATAATTAGTAATTGTCGAACATCTTTCGCATATTCAAATACAGCATAATAACTCAATGGGGACAAGTCGATGCAAATTAAAAAAGATTTTTTTTTTTTTTTTTTTTTTTTTTTGGTTTTACCTTTACTTTTACTTTTTTGTTGTTGCCATGAGTGAATTTGCCGTACCAGAAGCACCTGTAAAAGCAGCACCACCAGCACCACCTCCATTACCATACGAAAAGCCTTCATGGAGTGGACCCTGTGTATATAACTACCGTCTCGAAGTTTTAAAAAACGGCACGAGTATCGAATCCATCAAGGGTCCCGCCAACAAGGAATTCGTCACATTGGGAAGACTACCCTTGTGTGATATTCTCATGGAACACCCTTCTATCTCTCGCTACCATGCCATCATCCAATTCGATCAAGACGGCGATGCCTATCTGTACGATCTTGACAGCGCCCATGGCACGCGACTCAACAAGAATGCGGTTCCCGCCAGAGAATACGTTCAATTAAAACCTGGCGATCAAATTCGTTTTGGAGAAAGCACACGTCTCTGCATCTTTGATTCTGAAAAACCTTACGATCCGGAAGAGGAGGCTTTAGAAAGGAGGAAAATTGCATTGAAGCAACGGATAGCCAAACAACGCGGCGAGAGTGTGCCTACACAAGAGGATAATGAAGGTATCTCGTGGGGTTTTACAGAGGATGCGGAAGAGATGCCTGAAGAGGAAGAAGGAGATGAAAAGGAAGCGGATGCTACAGAAATTGAAGCCAATTTGGATAAATCCGGTGATGCTAGTCTACTAAATGTGGAGGCCGAAAAGATGGCCTTTGAAGACGCTAGTAAGTAATTAAAAGCTGAATATAATGTATATACAGAAGATTTTCTCAACAAAAAATAATAATATTATGTAGAACGACGCAGACAGGATTTAGAAATCATGTATGGTGACGACAGTGATGAAGAATTATACGACAAGACGAAAAAGAAGTCGAAAAAGGTGGCCAAGGCCGAAACACACGACGAGTTAGTGGCTAAAGAGAAAAAGGTCATGCTCGATATCAAGTTATTAGAGGAAAAGATTGAAGAAAAGAAGCGAATGGGAACAGAGAAAAAGGAAGAAGATGATGAGGATTTGGATGCCTTTATGAGCAAATTAGCCAAAAAGCCATTGCAAGGGGATAAATCCCTTTTTGTGCTCCAGCGTGAATTGACACAATTAAAAAAGGTAATCAACACAGGAAAAAAGATCTAAATTTGGGTTTACTGACAAAATAATGATGGGGGTGAATTAGGATCATGAACGCCTTGTAAGACTGGTCAAGTTGACAAAACCTTCGCACATTCTTTAAAGCAACGCATGTTCTCTTAAATAAACAAGTGCCATCCAAGCAGTTTGAACAGATGGTAACATCATTTCACCACGCGTGATAAAGTTCTCCAGCTCCTTGACGGGCACATCATTCACAACCTGCATGTATTCTTCTGCATCTCTTGCTAAAGGGTTTTCATCCAACGTTGGGTTTAAACACAGATACGGAATAAATCGATTTTTACCCCATTTTAATTCACTGATACCGTCGGGTGAATGATCCTTGGGTAATAGACTGATCCATTCGCCTCCTTTCAAGTGGGCTTCTTCCGAGAGTTCGTGTTGTGCTGCTTGAAGAACACTGTTATGCTTACGCTTGTCGTACGAACCTGCGACGCAAGTGTATTTCTAAAAGGAAGAGACATGTTCAATCATCTTTGACATGTAATGCAGTATAATATGTGTAAGAGAGTCTTACAATTTCGTTTGTTCCTTGTGCATACTCCTTCAAGATACAGGTGGTTTTCTAAGGTAGGAAAGTGTTAAAAACGGATGTATATGTATACACTGGGTGGGGCTGCATATGTACCTTGGTGGTGTCAAAGGTGAATACAACGACAAAAGTAGGATAAGGTGTGTCATGACCTACGACATCCCATTGAATGACTCTTCCATCGTTGAATTGGGTTGTTCTGTCCCAAACGGTAATGTATCTAGAAGAATAAGTGAGTGTTCTACTCTAAAAGATCCCTAAAATAATGATCGTGCTGTAACCTTTTGTGAGAGACGGTTTCCTTGACAACCTTGGCTGCAGTGCCGTCTGTGTTGATAGTGAGGCTGGGAAGCATTTGGCAGCTACGTTCGAAAAAATATTCAATTTATCAGAGGTTGGCCTAAATCATTTTTTCTAGGAAATGAAGGAAGAAAATTGATTGGCTGCTTTAAAGCTACTAAGTTTGTGACCTACGTTGACCATCAGCAACGCCTGGATCTAACCTGTGGTAGTTGATACAGGCTCTGTTGGTGGATACCATTGATTTATTCTCTTTACAGTTCATGATAGAATATCTCACGGATAACTCCAACAGAAAGATTCTTTGTAAGAAGTTAAAAAATCAGCATATTTGGACTGCGGGGAAAACTCTTCCACAGTCTTTGTTAATACTTACAGACTTTATTTATACTCACAAAATTTGTTGAGGAACTGGAGTTAATATGCGGCGGGTCATCTTTAGTCTAAAGCACTTGCATGATCAACAATATAACTGCTTCCGAGCACCCACACTATAAATTTCAGGGCAGAAACAGGGCAAAAAATTGCTATTTGAAGTTGAGATGATATAGTGAGGCAGAGATAGTTTTACTTTATGTAAATCAGACACTTCTAAGCTTATGCATTTGAGGATATCTCAATAAGGAAGACGGATTGCGTACAAGTACATGCATTTTGTTGATTCGATCTATATTAATAAGTGAATATAAATACCAAAGTTGCATGTATTTTGCATACCGTGAGTCTCTTGCGTTCGCCTAGAGTAGGGTGTCACTCTGCGTGAGTTGGGTGTCAATTTGGGTGAGTGTTGTGCTTAAGGCTTGCTGAATGCTTCAGAGAAGACTACTAACGATGCAAACGATTGCTTGTGCAATAAAATGTAGCACCACTTTTTTGGGGGGTTTGCAACCGCTGATTGGACAGAGGGTTTAGTCGGATAAAGGGAGGGTACTATCATGAGTTAGTTACAATGGTGTCTTCTTTGGTTATTGATTTTGTTTATGATTTATAAGAGCCAATGAACGGATGATAATAAATGGTGGTAGTGTGTATGGAAATTGACATATTTTTATTTTGGGAAAGGGCGCGTGATCATCCCAAGCACTCCTCTTATAATTTGTGTGGGCGTATCACAAAAAAAGAAATAAAAATAACCTCCTTTTTTTCTTATTGATATTATTTCTTTACTTTTACTCCCCTTTCCTTTTTAATATTACACATATATCTGGAGAGAAAAAATAAAAAGAAGACAAGCGATTAGAGAAACAAACAAAGCCCATGTCTCATTCTATTAATGTAAGTTGGACATGCCTCACAGAAAGAAAAATTATGCTAAACTGACTTGGAAAGTCTCTCTTTGACGACGAGGAGTCGAGTTGGACACCTTTTCCTGACAATAATATCAACAGTAGTCGACGACCTAGTTTATTACCACACCCTTCTGACCTGAGAACATGGAGTTTTCGAGAAGAAGAAAAAGACCTGTTCTCACCCGGTTTTCATCATGTGGTGGCAGAGGAAGAGGCTTTTGAAAGGACTCGAAGCAAATCATCCGCAGCCATCATGGATATCTGGAACACCACCGCTGATGAACCACAAGAAGATTCTACATGGAGAGCAGTGCATTATAGATTTGAACAACGTAGATTATCCCTTGGACCCACTGTGTCATCATTAGAAAGGTGTGTGTGTGTGTGCGTGTGTGTGTGTGAAATTTATGCATGTCTTATTAATCACATCATTTTGGAAATCAGACGTCATTCATTAGCAGGTTCAATGAGCTCATTACTAGAATTAGAGAGTCTATCCGTTCGAGAAAGACCCACATCAATCATACCAGTGAACGAATCAGACTTAAAGAACACGGACGAGATGGGTAAAGGTACACGATTAGACGCCGATGTGCTGATGGATGCTGTATTTTATGTGGTAGAATTTAAAGGAGGTCGATGGGATGTGTTTTACAGTGCCTGTAACTATAAAAAGAATGAACTGGTGATTGTCGAGGCGGATCGAGGTCATGATTTGGGTAAAATCAGTATAGACAATATATCAAGAGATCAATTAAAAGAATACTATACCTTATTAAAGAACATTAATCATAACACTGGCGAATTAAATACTACCGACGGTAAACTGCTTTATCAACAACATGAAATTTTTATCAAATCCATCTTTCGTACTGCTCTCAACGATGAAATCACTCTATTAATGGCTAAAAGTCAGGATGAAGCCAAGGCCCTTATGGTCTGTCAATCCAAAATTAAGCAAAAGAAGCTAAATATGCAGGTGGTCGAGGCTGAATATCAATGGGATAGACGTAAGCTGACTTTTTATTTTGTTGCTGAGAAACGGGTTGATTTTCGTGAATTGGTGCGAGAATTATTCAAACTATACAAGACTCGTATTTGGATGTAAGCTTTAATATTTTTTTTATATGTTAAGGGTCATACAGCCTGACTAATTTATAAATTTATTAAGGTGTGCCGTCAATTCCATAAAAGCCATTTAAATAAAATAACATATTATTTTAATCCATCAGCCGCTTTTCTCCTATTGGTTAAAACTGTGTCTTTTTTCAAAGAAAGCGATTTTTTTTTTCCTTTTTTTCTCTCTCTCTTCTTTTTTTATTTATTTTATTTCTTTCTTTATTATTAACTCATTTAAACAGCTTAAATAGTCATGCAGAACTCAAGTTTTTGCGTTGAACAAAAAAAATATGCAGACCTTCATTTGAGCGATCTAAAGAAGAGTGCGCTAGACAGAACGACCGCGGCTTTATCACCAAAGACACCACCCGCAGTGACTGCAGCACTTTTATCCGATTCATTATTTCCACCCCGAAAACCTAAAGCGATGATTGAAGATAGCGACGAAGAGGACGGAGACGAAGATTCTGATAAAAAAAAAGATCCTTTAGCCACACAAGTCTGGAGATTATATACAAAAGCCAAAGATACCTTACCTAATGGCTCTCGTCTAGAGAACCTTACCTGGAGAATGATGGCCATGACTTTGAACAAAAAGAAGAAGGCTGAGGCAGAAGCTGCTGCTGCCGCCGCCGCCGCCGCTGCTAATGATGATGATAGCAGTGACAATATGGAAATTACACAGAATCAAGACATCAAGATGTCTCCTCCAAAACCAGATGATACAACCACCTTTCTCTCTTCGTCTGCTCCTCCCTATATGCTGGACTTTATGGGGAATGCTATGCAAGAAGATACCTACCATGAAAAGAGAAATGTCATGATTTATGGCTCTGCTAGAGCATCCACTTCTACATCCACTAGTCTCCACATGACACCCTCCAACACCACCACTCACAAGACAGACACTAATGTAAGTTTCATCTGTTTTTTTTTTTTTTTTTTTTTTTTTTTATATACTAACTTTTTATATTAGATGTTTACCAATGTCTATGGTACAAACAGTATTACAATTCCTGCAGACTTGGATATGGCTGATGACTATCGTGATTCAATCAGTCCTCGTTCCACAGGCTCATCATTTCAACCTTCCTCCATGGAATCCAACCACTATAATTACTTCAGTCAATCCGTACCCAGTTATCAGAACAATACACACTTACAATTCGGACAGCAATTGCAACAGCAACAGCAACAACAACAGCAACAACAGCAACAACAACATCATCAACACCAACAACAGCAGATGATGCACAGCCCTACCAATGGGTTATTTCCACAGTTGGGCTCTACTTTACCCGAATCACAGCAGGCAGCTTATTTCGCTGCTACACCAAACGAATCCACACCTTCACCTGCCGCTGTTTCCGATCTCAATGCGGGTGCCATGAGTTTTGAGGATTTATTGACTATGTACTATGTGAATGGAAACACTGCTGCTGCTGCCGCCGCTGCTGCCGCTGTAGCTACCTCCTCTTCTTCGTCTTCCATGGTGATGAATCATACAAATGAAGCTCCGTCTGTATCTCATTTTAACTTACCCCAGTCTCAAGGTACGGGATATATAATTTTTTTTTTTTTTTTTTTTTTTTTTTTGTGTGTGTGTGATTATTAAGACGGTAAAGCAATAGATGGGCTGATAACACCTAATGGACATTCACCAGTCAATGCATCACCCCTGGGCACATCATTTAACAATACGACACTGCATCGATTGAGCAGCAGCGGAAGTGAAAAGGAAAAGAAGGAAGATCAACAGAATAAAAAGGACAATAATACGATGTGTACGAATTGTAGCACGACCACCACGCCACTTTGGCGACGTAATCCCGAGGGACAGCCGTTATGTAATGCGTGTGGATTATTTCTAAAGCTTCATGGGGTTGTACGTCCCCTGAGTCTGAAAACAGACGTGATAAAGAAACGGAATCGTAGTGGCAATTCCAACACAAACCCAGTATCTTCTTCTTCTGCCACTGTCATAGCAACCACCACGACCAATGGATCCGCCGCTGCCATAGCAACCAGCACCATTGTCACAGGGACCAGTCATAATAGTATATCTTCTGTGAAGAATAATAATCATAATAATGGCAAAAAACCCAATCCGTTTTTACAACAACAAAACATGTATAATAATAATAATAGTAGACTTAATAATAATCAAATTCATATTGCTCCAACCTCAACAACAACAATAGCACCAGGGACATCCTCTGGAAGACCTATTACGTTTGCCTCTCGATGGGGACCTCAAACCATCTCCAAACGTCAAAGAAGGCATTCTATTGATGAGAAAAACCCACAAAACCCACAATTAAATCAACAACAACAACAACAAGGTGTGTTTAGAGTAGGCTCATTTCCCTCTTCTTCGTCCTAAAAAAAATCAATAGATCTATATCGTAACACACAAACACACACATATACCTTTTTTTTTATTTTTCATTTCTTTTTTTAAATTACTATTATACATGTATATTTATTTTTATTTTTTATTTTTTATTTTTTAATCTTTTTACTTGAGTATATTCACCAATTTGTGGAAAGCATGACATTCCGCATCCTTTTTCTTCCTTGATACACCTTCCGTGATAATAAAAACATTCGCATATCTTTTCGATTTTAAAATTACTCTGGCGCTAAAGACAGGGCCATGCGGGGGGCCAACTTGTTTCGTTTCCGATTCACAGCTCACCTTTTCTCCATTCTGGAGTACCAGAGATAAAAATATACTCTTGGATTGGCCGGGCATGCCAACAGCCACGGAAAGGGTGTTGCGATTGTGCTTGAATACTTCCTTAAAATGAGCAAGGATCTTTGGATTTGTCTCGGCCGCGGGTTGCGAACTCAAGAAAGGGTTGTAAGAATCAATGGTGGATTCAGCAGGTGTGGTATCCTCCTTTATTGTCATATCTGTGGGTTCCTCTTTTACTGTAACCATAGCAGACTCATCCGCTGTGACCTGTTCCTCCTGTGTACCCTCTATCTCGACAGCCATTGTTTCTTCTTCCAGTCTTGTGTTGATGACTTCCATCTCATTCGTGGTGCTAGTGATGGCAGTAGCGGGAGCAGTGGAAGCAGTGGGAGTAGGAGGTGAAAAAATACTCTCTAGGCCCCGGGCTCTCTTTTTGGTAGGGGATTCTGCCATGTCATCATCTTGATCCATATCGGAAGGACCTAATAATAATTTGGACAGGAGACTGACGGTATCATCATCTTGTTTAAATGCGATATGCACGTTATTAGGATCACTCTCCATCGCATTACTTGTGGTGGCGGAAGGATAATTGCCGTTAAGTTCGGATACAACCGCGTAATCTTCTTCGCTAATGGGCAAAGGATGTACGTCAGTGGATTCAACATTAGGTTGTTGTAATTGATTCAAGAAATCAGGATGCTTTTCCAAATGATTCAAAATATCTTGGCAGATGGCAGCTCTTGCCTTTTGTTTGGAATGTGCGATACGTGAATGGGAAAAGTAGATGGATGTTTGACCGAGTTTAGCAACGATTTCCACTTGCCAGTGTTTACTGGGGGTCTCCTTGACTGTAAATGTCTGTGATCCACCACCTTGTTGAACCATCTCATGAAACTTTCCAATAGGACTGGCTTGTTGGTTCATCTTTTGGGAAATAGCAGTTGCCTCACCTAAAGCGATGGCTGCCACTTGAATCACTGCATTTTCAATAAATTTTTCTACTGCTGTTAATCCATAAACGTGATACAATACACTGGATAAAAGAAGAAGAAAAAAGGTTGTCAACACACAAAAAAACCACTGTACATACACGAAATGAAGTTTTTTACCCAGCCATAGTTTGAATGATGTCTTGTGGCAAAGGCTGTGATACATTCTTCTTCAACTCGATTTCCTTCCAGATGATTTTATTCACGCGCTGCAAAGCGCGGAATTTTTTAGCAAGTGGGTCTAAAATCCTGTCATCGTACTTTGGGTATTGTTTGGCGAGAATGCAACGTACAGCAAACTGACAAGCTGCCTCTCCCACAAATGCGTATTTCTGTGATTATGTTATTAAAAGGAGAGAGAGTATTTTTTATAAGAGAAGTTTACTTTGTCGGAATCATCTTGACCGCCCTTTACAATCAATTCAACAAGTG
Organism: Mucor mucedo; assembly: GCF_025094135.1. Taxonomy (NCBI): domain Eukaryota; kingdom Fungi; phylum Mucoromycota; class Mucoromycetes; order Mucorales; family Mucoraceae; genus Mucor; species Mucor mucedo. The sequence goes on along the minus strand of NW_026252311.1, from coordinate 234,364 downwards.
TAGGTAACGCTAACGTAATGTCAAGTTGTTGACCATATTCATCCTTTATTCTGGAAAATGTTGTAACCAAATATTCTTCTAAGGAAGGTTGCTCTGGCGTCATTGTGCCATTCATTTGTAGAATAATAAAAAGATATATATATAAAAAAAACGCCAAAAAAAAAAACTTTTGAGTCTGGGTTTTCTTTTTCTAGATAGCGCGAAAAAACGATTTGACAGTGGATACACTAATAGGGACCACAAGTTACTTGTTTTGGACTTGTCTCAAACGGTTTCTACAAAGACACTCTAGTACTAATTTATACAAAATTACTAACAAAGATAAAGTTACCTTCTGATGTTTTTCATTGACATCACTTTATCCTAAAGTCATGACGCATTTGATCAGAAAAAGAGCAGAAAGCTTATTTAATCATGACACTATCTTTGATAACACATACAAAAATCATGTGTTTTCAGTATGTAGAGTATGAGAGTGTAATCTGCAGAGTCAAGTTTTCTTTGTCTGAATTCTATGCAGAAGAAGAGATAGATTCAATCACAAAGAACACCCAGAAAGCATCATTTCTTACTCAAACAGATAAATCACAACCAAGTGTAAGCCCGATTCTCTCAGTGTTCACGTTATGCAAGATTTCATATTGAACATCTCAATCTGCGGTTTTTGACAACTTTTTTTTAACTTATGCCAATGTTATACTGTTCATTAGAATTTTGGCCAGCTAAATTCATCCAGTACTTACAAAAAAGATATACGCATGGGCCCATCTGACATCATAAAGCAAGATACCTGCAGTAGATATATTTAAGCAAGATAAGAGTTGATTAATCTATTGAACGCCACACAAAAAAGAAAATGTAGATGATCTTTAAAAATTCCAGGGACGGAAGGTGGAAACGGAAAAAAAAAAGAAAAGCATGACCGAATGATTTTAATACACAAAAGGTTACTCAATCAGGGGATGCCGAGATCAGCCCTATTTCGTCCATTGTTTGTGATACATAACCCATAAAAGCAAGATATACTAAATATACAACAATAACAACAACATACCCAACAACCTTTTATAAAAAGAATTCCCTTTTTCCCCCATTCCACTCTTTCTTTCTTCTTTTATTCTAAAAGACTCTTTTTTTCACTTCATATTTAAAATGTCTGTGCGTAATAACGCAAGAAATACTAGAGTAGAAGAATATTACTCGGACGAGGATCCAAAAATGGCATCGCATCAAAATACGCCAGTTCCTTCACCTCGTCAACAACATCGACCTTCACCAAAGTTTGCTCCTCAACGAGCCGCTATCAATCGCAACTCTCGGCTGCGAAACAGGTATAATGATCCAGAATACTACAATGGCGAGGAGTCATTGGACGAGGAAGAAATCGAACGGGCCATGTTTGATTTCGGCTTGGACGATAGGTCCGTATATCAACCTAGTTACGATTATTATGATCAACATGTTCCTCCCAGTCCCGGTTACTACATGCATCCACCACCACCACCACCACCTCCTTCTCGGTTTATGAATGACGAGGATTTATATTCACATTATCATCTACAAGATAGATACGCCCCTCCTCCACCACCACCACCGCCTCCTCCTCATTGGATGCAACGGATGCGACCAGAAAATGAAATGATGATGTATTCTCCTTCACCCATGGATTTACCGTTCGCCCATCGTTCCTCTTCGTCACGGTCGTACAACAACAACAGTCGACGTAATCGACCCAATCAACGTATACCTAGACGTTCCGTTGGCGATTTTTATTTGTCCCATGATGAAGAGGATTTTGATCATGACGTCGCTTACGAACAAGAGATGCAGAGACACCAGCAGCAAATGAGAAGACCCGCTACCTTGTCAAGACAGAATAGTAACGGAAGTAACGGATCAAGAAGACACATGCCCAAACGAAGATCCAATTCATTATCCGCCATGCATGGTGTACCTCTCATGCAACAAGATCCGTATGGAAGAGGGGCTTATAGTAATCCAAATTCACCTCCAAATATCTCATCGGATAGTGAGGACGAAGATCCGGACCAGATGGATGATGAAGTAAGGATGAGAATGTATAGTCAGAGAAGACCGGTGTCTATGGATGGTAGACCTCCCATGAATGAAGGCCGTCGTCCTCTCAATCGAAGTCATTCGTTCCAAGGTGTGTATCCTCAACAACCGTCAATACAGCAACAACAACAACAACAACAGCAACAGCAACAGCAACAACATCAACAGCAGCAGCAGCAGCAGCAGCAACAGCAACAGCCTAATGGACCTCTTCCACCAATGATGATGCATCCACCTCCACCGCCACCGCCCAATATGATGGATAATCAAATTCGACGAAATAGTAGCATGTTCAACCTCGCTTCAGGCGGTGTGGGTGGTGATTTTTTTGATCCAATGATGAACGCGGTGCAAACACCTAGTTCTCAGACAGGACATGATGCAAATAATAACAATGGGTCCAATGTATCAGCCAATGGAGATAATATGCATTGGATGGGACCATTACCTGGTTTCCCTACTTCGCCTGGTAATCCCATGTTTAATCCACAACAACATATGATGCCACCCAATCTTTTAAACCCCATGTTGCCTATGGGACTTCCAATGTTTAATAACGCCATGATGCCACCTCCACCTCCACCTCCTCCACAGCCCATGTGGAATTTTATGAACCCGCAAGACATGTGGTTTAATGATTTTCCGTTACCGTTTATGAATTCCAATGACCCCAATTTGATATTAAATGCATTGAATGGTGGTCCGATGCCTCCTCCTCCTCCTCCACCCAACGGTCAGGTACCACCACCACCACAGCAAGCGAATGGATCACCTGCTCATGGTAAAGGAGAAGAGAAAATGAAACGATCTGGTGCGGATGAAAAAAATCCTCATGAAATGAAGAAAGGAAAAGAGATGCATCCACCCAATGAAATGCATCGACCGAATGAAATGCAAGCACCACCCGAGCCTATGCTTCGTCGAGGACTATCTTTATTAGGCGGATTATTTGGGGCTGGAGGTGGTGGCGGTGGCGGCGGTGGTGGTGGCGGAGGAAAAAGAAATTACAGTGGTGGTGGGGGAGAAGAATTCCATCCGATGGGATTTCCACCTGGTAACTTTGCGGTACCGATGCAAGGTCAACAACCCGGACAGTTCCCAAAATCAAAAAAGGAAGAGAAATTAGCACGCGAGTATCAAAAATTAGGATCGGTCTGGTGTTGGCGTAAAGCGGATTCGGAGGACGGTCGATTTCAATCGTTTAGTATTCCCAATCAAAAGATTATCAAACGTAAGAGTGAGAATCCGGAATCACGTACACGTATCTTGTTGGGAAAAGAAAAGAAATTACCGGGTGATATCATGGTCGATTTGAATTCCTGCCGTGGTGGGTGCATGACAACAGAGCGTGGTCAAAATCAGTTTTATCACCTGGAGATTAAAGAAGAACACTTTGAAGGAAACAGTTCGTTTGTGTTTGATAATAGATAATAGCCCTGGTTTTCCTCTTCTTTTTTTGTCTATCTGTGTATATTTGTATTTCTGTTCTTTTAATAAAGTATTATATATTTTTTTTTTATTATTGAAAACACCATATCGACTAACGTTAGTCCAATGCTCACAATGTAAGACAATTTACCATACTGGTTTCTCTGGTGAGAGAGAGAGAGAGAGAGAGAGAGATAGTGATACATAGCAGACATACTTGCTGTTTGACCCAATAGCACTAGGTGTGACTATATTCACCCACATGCTATATTGTATAAACATCATGGTATACATATTGATTAGAGTTAAAATATCTGGGGGCTACATACAAAAAAAAATGAAACTAAATATTTTCTTTATATATATTTACTTAGAGGAGGATACATGCTCTGAGTATGACCATGAGAGTGAGGGTGTGCGTGTATACATGACAGGTTGGCATTAGCAAAATTATCATTTCCTCTCGCCGGTGCCCGTAGTCTGAATAGCACTAATCAGTACAGTGTATTACATCTTGTGTTTAAATAGTACAGTATGAAACAATATTTTTGGGATCAAAGCTGGACTAACACCTTTTAGTATGAGCATACCCATGAAAAACGGGGAATGCCAGAGTGTCATTAGCAGCCAAGTACGGGAAGTTTATCTACCATAAGCTTACATTAGTATTGATACGTCATTGGTATTACATGAGGTATAACCGTTAGTGGCTTCTCCAGGACACAAATGATGTTGTGCATTAATTTAACAGACGATTGAAGGCTGTTCTTGTCTTCAAACAGGTCTTGAAGAGCAGATATTGGATATTTAAATGTTCTAATAGAAATTAGAGTTAGTATAAAATAATTATCAATACCCTTCGTCACTATCCATATCCACCATCTTGAGGGGGAGGCTGTGGCACGCACACTGGGTAGTAAAAAGTTCTTTATATGAAGCGCCATTGTTAGAGTGTCGGGCCGAGTGGTGTATTCCTTCAATTTGTAAAGGCGGTTTTATTTTCATTTCCCTCTTATTGGGTTTACTTGCAGGTAACTTAAAGAGGTGGAAAAATCAAGTTATAAAAGAAGCCTGTATCGTAGATCTAGTGATAAAATACATAGACGTTATTTACATAATGAATATAAAGTGAACTGAAGAACTACATTATCAAGATTTCTTGTCTCATGCACCTTCTGCTAAAATGACAATGCACCATTTTTAAAAACAGCGTCGTACTTTATTTAATGAACTAGAATCCTTGTAGAGAAAAAGAAAATCTCAGTAGTTCATAACTGAGGAGTTTAACGAGGTTAATCTCATGAGTCTTTTGAAAGTATTCAGCTACTGCTACAAGCCAGGATGAACAAAAATGCACACGCTAAATGTTTTATTTTTACTCGGAATCTGAGTTCAATAAAGAAATTTCCACTGGTTCTGCTGTAGGTACTGGAGCAGCTTCATCATCATAGCTAAATTCTCCATATCCTGATAAATAAAAATATAATTCTTCTTCTGCGGTAACACAAATGAACTTGAAGACATCAGCGTGGTTCCCGGGAAGAGTTATCTTTTCTTTTTAACAATTTTGTTGTAGGCTTTGAAATCTGTTTAGCAGGAGAAAGGGTTTATCGATTGGTAGAGCACAGTAATTTTTGCTGTGTCCAGTGCATTCACGACGATCCTTGAAAATCCAAGGGAAAGAATAAATTTCTCACCTAGTCGTACTCATAACCGCAGCAGGTCTCCAAGGTGAAAAGCCTCCAGTTGATAGAACAATGTAGATAAGGGAAGTCGGCAAAATAGATCCGTAAGGTGGTATATCGCTGAAAAAAAAGTTACCGTCCCATCATTATACAGTTTTTCTACTGCCGCCAAAGTCTAGGTTGACCAGGCTGCGCTTTTTTGATGCAGGTCAGCCAGTGCTCTGTAATCTTATAATTTATGTTACTTTTATCTGTCAAGGTGCTATCGATGATATAACTTACGTTTCGCTCACTAGTGAGCTTTGCAATTTTTTGTAAGCTGTCTTTAAGTGACAAATCATGTGCGATTGTCGAGCGCTCTACTTGTTGACTGAGATCGCGTTTCTCAGTTTCAAGTCTCTCCACCTTCAGTTGTAACTGACGGATTGTTTCTGTTAAACAAAGTATGCAAGCGGTAAGTTTTTTTTCTAAAGGAAGGGAGTACTTCTTTCTTTTTTTACCTTCGTTATTATTCTGATCAACTGGTTCACTCCAGGAGGGTAAATATGATCGAAAAGCGCTTGTCAATCTCTTTCGCTTGTTGCAGTTTCTCTATTGGATTCCATTAGTGACACGCATTTTTTTTTCATAAAACAGGCTTTAGTTACATCAGTCATGTATGTCGTATTTCCTCCAATAAATATCGTATAGAATGACCTTCAATGTGGTTAAATTATAATATTCGAGTGGTACTCTCATATTACCAGTATAATCTTGTTACAGATTATATATTGGGGATTATATTATTATTGGTTGTTTTTGACTCTCATTAATCTGTTACTGAAGTATCAGCTAATGAGAATTTTTCACTTAATAATTTGGGCCAATCAATATTAAGAAAGTATTGATTGACTTGAGACCATGTAATTCTAATTACCATCTTTCAGAAGATAGAAACAAGCCACTTTTATTCCTTACCAGATTCAATCTCCCAGATGTTTGACATAAAAAGCGTCCTCCCTTTTGCGATGACTTTCTCTCCATAACTTTAATAAAGGATTAATAGAGACTCATTTCTTATTACTTCTTTTTTATTCTGTTTTATCTATTTTCATATCTCAAACATCACAATGAATTTTTGTGATACCTGATTCGATAGAAAGTAAATAAATAGAAAAGCGAAAGAAAAGCGAAAGAAAAGCGAATGAAAAGAAAAGTAAAAAAAAGGTAAAAAGTCAAAATATTTAAAGGGAAACCGGGGTTTAAAAAATGTTATTGGCAAGGATAATTTCGCATGAAAAAGAACTCGGCTATCAAATACTAAATTCTTACACTCAGCATGATTAGAGAGAGTGTAAAATAGAAAACTCTATTTGATGACTAAATCTCAATAATATTTAGAAGGAGAAGTCTTAATGTGAATAATACCGTGGTACAGCTATAGTGATACGCAGGTCAGAGTCACCAAAGACAACTACGATAGTTTGTGGTGAAAATGAAATAAAATAATGAAACATATAATCGTTACTGACAAAGATAGACTGGTCCTACAATACCTTGTCATTAATAACAGGCAAAATACCTTTCAATGCCGAGTTTATGGCTAATTTAGTGGTTAACGCTAAAAAGAAAACGTTTAGAAAAGAGCCCCACCGCCGTAATTTGAGAAGGCCTATTATAACAGATAAATATAAAGTATTGGTATCAATATTAGTCAATAAAACATAGGCGTGGCCTTAAATTATTTATCATGACGGGGATACGGGCTTAAGGAATCATGTGAGAAATTGTTTAATCTTGCAGATCTTTTTTTTAATCCGTTGCACAAAAAGAACATCTCCCATGAAAAAGCAAAACTTCAATGCTCATTTTCTCGACATCCAATGAAGAAAGTAACCATGATATGCACACGGATGTGATGAGAATTTGACGGATTATTCAAAGGATAATACATATGTTCAAAAAGTAATGAAAAAAAAATCAAGTTTGTAAAAGTAGCCTAGACAAAATCAACAAAGTAAACAAAAAAAAATTTTTTTTGGTATAAAAGGGACACTGCTGCGAAAAAAACGTCCTTTATCTTTTTATTCTTTTTTAAACATTAGAACAGAGAAGTTAGCATGGCTCGGCACAAGAATGACACTATCGACTCTGTTCGTTTTCCGTTAAATCTATCCACTTCATTACAGATCGGGCAGTGTTCCAAAGGCCGTAGTAATCCCTAAAAAGATTACATTGAGGAGTCTGCTGGTTGTCAAAGTCGCTAGGCAATGGCCTTGGTCGTTGTCTGTATCGCTTCATTCGGATTTCAGTACAACAATCTGACTGGGGCTTGTCGCCTTTTGTTCCAGGAACTTCTTACTAAAACTAGTGCCACACCCGTTGCTTGGTGGAGGGTGAATATAGAGCGTGTTACTAGACGGTGGGATGGTCGTAGCCGTTTGAAGCCAGTCGATACGTTCTTGGTCATTGGAATTGGTGTGGGTTGTTATATTTGGTCGGGATCTGATGACAGTAGGAAGTTTAGTACCCGAATGCATCTTGTAAGTGCTTTGCCTTGTTTACGTCTACGCTAGAGATATTGCATTCTATAGGTAGCCATAGATTGGCATCCTGTTGGACAGTTACCTCATCTACACGGAATGTTAACCTTAAAGCCAATACTCGTCCAGGTGCGGTTGCTACGATTCTACTGCCAGGGTAAAAAGCACCACCCCAACATGGTGTAGGGGGTATTTGGTCCTGGTGATTCTTATGTTGCGCATTGTGGGTAGGTGGCATGTAGGATTATCAGGTTCTGTATTGAAGATGGTTTATCGGAATTTACTTTTTGGGTCAGGATGTGCTTCCACCTTCTCGTGGTCTGGCCTGTTAACCAGCTATTTTATGCTGGGAACTAGGAGAAGCACTTTTAGTACAGTTTATATATTTTCATTATCATTACAATAAATAATTTTGTTTTTATGAATTTTAAAAACCTTCAGTTTAAGATGAACTTAAAGAGGTTCTTGTCCAAAGGATGTGATAAATGATCCTATTTAAGTTATAATAAAATGATTTTACCCTTAATATCTTCTCTGGCAATATTATCTTTTTTTTTTTTTATTTGAGTGATGCCAGTAATCTTGTATACAAAGAGGAGCAATCACAGCCACTCAAAAAAATTAATATTAAGATAGCACGATAAAGTTAATGTCAACCTTAGAAGTTTAACTGAAAAGTTATCTAAAGCAAGATTAAGTTTAAGAAGGTAATCAACCCAAGTAGCCTTAATCGCAACTTATGGACGACATTTTGCTTCTGCGTGGTTTTATTTTATAAATAGACTATCCAATGGAGGTCAAATAACTCATTTCATGGCATTGAATAAAATTCGCCAAGTGGTGCAATCACTTGTGAAATTGAGCCAAATAGAGTTTTATCATTATGTGTTTTTTTGACCAGTTGAGAAATGGTAGCTGAGTGAGGCAATTATGAACTTAAAGGGAATATATCAAAAGATTTTGAGGAACAAGATAAAGCCGCTACATTCGTATCATGTACCGCTTCTGTGAGTAGTTTTAGAAAAGCCTGGGTATTTTGACAGGTAATTGGCTTGTATATTGTTGAAAAGCACAAGGACAAGATTCAGGAGAGGATTTTTAAGAGCACGAAGAAGAAAGTATACAAAAAATGTGGCTGATTCTGGTCTATTTGTTTTTGATTTGCGGAAGAGTAAAATCCAGGTTTATTGTGCTGTTTAACAGTCCAACAAGTCTCTCAATCATTCAAGATTTGTATCGGATTATTTATTATGTATGTAGACTATTTGACATAAATGATATGTTGGTTTATGACACATATTATATAGGGACACAGATATACTTATACTATAGGGTAGAAAAATGTTATGAAATTACGTTATTTTCAAAGATTGTAGACAAATGATGTTGCCAATCCTGTAAATGACAATAAGCCTGGAGAGATACTTACCTATACTAACAACATTAGTAAGTCACAATAAATTAGGTACTTATTGACACAATATTCTAAAAATGGAGACGTATAAAAAACCACAATTTATAGCTTTGTAGAATGAAAGGGAGCTTTGTATAATGAAAGGGAGCTTTGTATAATGTCTTAAAAATCAAGCTGTTTTTCGATATTTCTTTAAGTGCCATATATTTTAGCAATAGCTACCCTCGCAAGCATATGGTCATCTGTCATAAGTTTTGGAGTAACCCGATGTTCAAATTTAATTGTTTACTTAGCACTCACTGAAAAGCTTTCACAGGGTATTGTCATGATCAATAATGTAGTGACTAATAAATTCAGAACCAAATAAAACACACTGCCATTGTATCACTTCATAAAGTCTTAACCTAATTTCCAGCTTTGCACCATTAAAGAGAATGGTATACATTTTTAAGCTTATTATTAAGTTTCATGGCATATAACGCGAAAACAAAAGAGCAACCTATTTTTAAAAAGTAGATTTATTAAAAAAAATATATATATATAATACAATCACCTTCATTGCTCCATCGTTTCCTCCGGCAAAACAAATGAAATTTTGTTTGCATTTATGGCCCTCAGGACAATCTTCATACACCTAGTACTTTGCTCTGAAGCGTGCTTTACAGGGACGCCCTGGGGCCAACCACGCATGACCAAGTCAGCAGTTCCATCACAAAGCTTTTTGTAGGGAAAGGCTTTTGCATTCTCCGTACAGGGGCATTTTTCTATTAGGTAACAGTTAGTGTTATGACAATTCAAAGCGAATAAATGACTCACGGTACAGCTGCAAAAGTCTTTCCCTGTATTCTTTTCTTAAACGATTGGCGCTCTCGTCGTAAATTTTAGCTATTGATTCCAATAGTCCTGTAAGTAACATATCCATAAACAGTTCAAAGTGATACATACCCTTTTTGCTTGCCCTACTTTCGGCCCCCAGACGTTCCAGCATATTGTTCTGGATTAGGCCACCCAACTCAAGTTTCAGCGCATCACAGTGCGCTTAAGATTTTAAAGATTAGAAATTGCTTTCAAAACACTATTTGCGCAAGCCTATCTTACCTCCAGCCGAAAACAAGTCTACCACGGGAGCTACGCTGCCATCTTCCAATGGCAAAGGGTTCTGGTAGACAGAAAGCAGCAGGAAATTCGAACCACAAATGGTATTGTAAGCGGTCAAGTGGTTCTTGAAATTCTTGACTGCCCGGGCATGACGCGAATGCTTCGAGGTTTCACTCAAGTTAGAGTCGATCCGCACACTTTTCACGAGATCGGCTTTGTCTTCCGGTCCTAGTGCCTGGTAGAGTTGCGAGGCCTCCCTTTGGAAACTACCTTTTCAATGTTTAAACAGTCATGATCAATATTTAAGTGAACATTTGATTTAGTAAAAATGGCTACCTCGAGGTTGGTCGCCAGAGTGGGGTTCAGCTTTTTTTTCGGCTGCCAGTCTTTCAGTAAAAACATTGTAAGGGCTTTTACGTTTTATCAAAACCATTGAAGTTGCCTCGTAATGGAAGCCAATTGAGGCTTCCGCCTCTGCCCTGGAAACGTTTTCTTCTTTGACCAAGATTTCTGTTGTTTCTTGAATCATTTCTCTAATCTTAGCATTAAGATCAGTGATTCGTTGCTTATTGGCGTCTGAATAGCTTCGCATTTCGTAATAATATTATGGTAAATAGGAAACGGTGAAAAAAAAAAGAAGGTTTCTTGTGGTGCTGGCTGCTGTCCGGGCAGATCAGACCGGGCGTGGTTTAGCTATCACTTGGATTCAAAAACTAGACCATCGTCTAATACCAATCTAGTCGCATAAAATTTACATTTATGGTAGTTGCTATATCTTAAAAATAGTCGCAAAAGTCTATCCGTCAATGTAACAATGTTTCGATGCAAATATGTAGTTGTATGGCTAGTTGCCGCGTCAAAGTCATTATTTAAGTAAAAAAAATTTACCGGCTAGATTTTACGACCACTACATTTTCTGTAATTATGAAGACACCATTATAAGGGTATCAACATCTTACAGCTATTAAACGCAGAGCGAGAGCGTTCAGGCTTAAGTAGATAACTTTAAAATCCCAGAATACGACAAAGCCAACTGAGCCGACTGAGCCGACTGTTTTAAACTGGCAGTAATATTGTTGTTGGGATAAGATAAAAGCAGCCCTAATGATTGTAATTAGATATGTGTGGAGGGATGCCATGTAGAACTATAAAAACGACAAAATTAAAGAATTAGTTTTGAAGAAATCTTTGCTATTATGAAGGGCTCATTTTGTTACTGACTTAGATTCTCGACGCCGCAATTCATCTCGGGTACTAATAGATAAAAAAAGTTGTAATAATTATGACCCTTATGTCCGAATATATTGAATGGCCAATTATGCAAAAGTAGCGGGTAATTTTTTATCTGCTTTATCATAAAACAACATTTTAAAGACATTATGGGGAATAAGATTATTCTGTAACGGTACCTGAGTTAGCGAGTAGTTTTGATGATTGAGCATGTATGTGCTAAAATTATCCGGGTTGATAGCTCAAGTGTAACCGTCAGGTAAATAGCTTGTGATTTAACTTTTTCATTTTTGATTTTTTGTGGGTTTTTCTGCCCTCAAAAGTATCGACATTTGATCACTAAAAAAGCAAACATGTGAAAGCAACTCAAAAGACCGAGAAGAGGGGCTGCTATTTGTTATTGCTGGCTTTGTGTGTGTGTCTATTTTAGAATGATACATCATCACGCGACAAAACATAGTACAAGGAATAAAAAAAAAATCCAGCTTCCCTTTTTGTTCTTGTATCTTTGTTATAAAAAAATGAGAAAAAGAGACCAGCAACAGCCGCTCTTCTTTTTGGATATATTTGAGCCTCCTCCACAGTGGAGAACTACTGCAACTCGAAGTAACAATGGTGGAGGCAATGCTGGTTATCATGCTCATTCACCAACTCATCGATCGCCCATTCATCACCAGCCTTCACTTTCAGAAATTGTGTACCAAGATTATAATAGCAATGCTGAAATTCAGGATGGTAATAAAAAAGTCCCTGGAACGCCTCCCCAAACCTGTAATAATTTTCATTAATTTTTTCTTTTTCCATTTTGCAACAAAGTTTACCCAATTTATCAGGATCAAACACGGCGTCACTTGTTTATAGATTCTTCGGGCAGCGATGCTAGATTACATGGATTTGAAAACAGCTCACTATCGCTCCATACTGTATCAACAAGCGAACCCAACGATGATGAAATTCATCACTATGACGATATTGAAGATGATGAAGGCGTGGATAAAAATGCATTTCAAAGACACCAGTCAGATAATGTGAGTATCACAAACTCCTTATTTACAGCCGTCGACCATTTGGAGGATGATGACAATAGTTCAACAGAAAACCTGCGTCATGGGTATTTACCACAGATTGATACCATTCTGGAGAATAACAAGTCGATTAATGCACAAGTCAAGAAGTTGAATGTTAAAACATCGATTGTTTGGCAAGGTACAATATATAAAAATAAAAAAAATATACATCATCACCCCTCCCTCACCTTGACTTATTTAATCATTCCATTTTTTACAGATTATAGACCACAATACCAATTATTAAATGAATCCTATGACGATGTGAAAAAAGGCAAGTGCATAACAAACCACTTGCATATATAAAAAAGGACTAATGTTTTGAGTTTATAGAAATTTACAAGGAAATATACTCTACCATAGAAAAAATGCAGGCTATAGATCACAAGTTCAATCAAACAAGGGTCAAGTTTCAACTAGAAATTGAAAAAGAACATGTAGACATGTCCAATAAGTTACTCTTACAATGTAAAGAGCTCAGTAAAGAAAAAGAAAATGCAAAGTCGGATACCGAACAAGGTAAGGGATCAATGTACTGTCCCTATATTTCATTTTTCTTTTATATATATATATATATACTGATCATCCTTATAGAAGAAGGTATGCGATTTCAATCAGAAAAGGTGCGGTTAAATGTTGGTGGAAATATATTTGAAGTAAAGCAAAAAAAAAAAAAAATACATCTTTTTACCGAATACTAAATTATCTGTGTGCAATAGACATCCCTTAGTACACTTCGACGTGACACAAACAGCTTATTGGCCACTATGTTTTCTGGGAAACATCCAATTATGGCTGAATCAGATGGATCTTATTTCATTGACCGTGACCCATCCCACTTTCGCCTTGTGTTGAATTATCTGCGAGATTTGAGGGTAAAAAAGAGTGGAGGTAATCATAACAAAGACTTTGTGTAACTAATCGACATTTATAGATTCCGCCTACGATCCTCCAAGATGTCAGGATGTAAGTCTTTTGTTACTGTCTTTTCGTTAATGTCTAACCTTATTTTATTGTTTTCCAACTAGTCGTCAGGAACTGTTCCAAGAGGTAAGCAAACTTAAGGAATGATTTCTTCTTCATTCTAAATATACCTTTATAGGCAAAATATTACAGCATTGATGGTCTAGTCAAAATTTTACAATAGAAAATAATCAGAGGGCTAAAACAAACAGATTTTTTTTTTTTTTGTTGAACATTTGTACAACCTCCATACCACCCCGACATATAAAAAAAAACTTTACAGCCAACCCCCTTCCAGCATCTATTCCGCATCTATTTTTTTTTTTTTTTTTTTTTTTTTTTGCTTTTGCTTTTCTCTTTACAACACTTTCTGGCGTACAATGAGATTAATCCAGGGATCAAGTGTTTTTATCATATTAACCAGTTTAATATACTGTGCCTTTGCGCAAGACCAATATGCAAATAAAGTGATTACTGGTCAGTTTACCAAACCCCGTTTTTTTATTAACATTATCCGTATCTGATACCCTTTTTTTTTTTTACATAGATGCAAGTAATGGATTCAGTATTGAATATTTTGACACTTACAAAGTGCTTCATAATTTAATCACCAATGAGAAATATGCCCTTGTCTGCTGTAATAATTCCTTGGCCAATTTCACCTCTGGCTATCATGCTGTTGTGAATACCCCACTGAATAATGTAGGCGTTGATAATGAATTGAATTCACTTCCGTTTTTCGAGGTAACGTAACCCTTTTTTTTCGAATATCTATGTGTTCATGTGTGTGGTTTAAAACTGATCACATGTTTTACATAGCTATTGACCCTGAGCGACAAGGTGTTATCTGCTAGACCAAGCATCAATGTCACCTCTCCTTGCTTTGATGGAATAACAGATGGGCCTAATTCAACCACCACAACGATCGACGCCATCTTTACAAGCCAGGCAAATAACGGCGTGGTAGGAATGGGTACTCAATATATCAGTGTTTCTGCCGACAGCTCTACTTTGACCCCTCTCCAGGTAATTTTTTTTTTTTGGGCATTCGATCCGAAAGATCGGGTTATTTACTTTTTCTTTATTTAGCAATCATCATGGATCATTTTCATTGCACACTTCTTTGAGTTGGAAAGTCGCGGTAAAGAAATCTATGATATTATTGCTCAAATGTATACCTGTCATCAAAGCAACCTCGCTAAATCCGGTAGTAAAAATATTGCGTGGACGACATATGATGTTGTAAACAATGCCTGGACTTTAAGAGGAGACAATTATTTGACAACACTTGTCAAAGATGCAGGTAAAAAAAAAAGTGCACTATCTATGTATATCAAAGCTAAAAAAAAAAAATTTCAATCAGGAATGAAACTGGTTACATCCAACACCAACCAATCGACGACCTTTAAAAATGTAAAGGATTTCCAACAGGCCCTGTCAACTGTGGACTTTGTAATTGATGATACTCCTGCTGCCAACTTTAAAACAGATTTCGTTTACGCTGATTGGCTCAATAAAGCAGGATTAAAACCCAATAACTCGGCATCTTTCATTGCACTGAAGCAGGTCTACCGTACTGACAACTTGATTAATAAGAATGGGTATTCAGGTAAATTTCTGTTTTGGTTAATGAATGAGTGGCAAATACTAACATGGGATTTTTTGTTAGATTTCCCGGTCCGTGGCACGGCTAGAGCGGACCTGATGATCTCAGATATCATTCACATGGTTTACAGCACGTATGAACCATTGTACAACATGACATGGATCCGTACTTTTGCTCAATTGAATAAGCCTGCTTTTGTATCTAACACCAGTTATCCCAGTTGCACTGATCCTGTTGCCAGAATTTCCAAGACAGATGTCTGCAGTATTGGCGCATTCAATCCTAACAGTAACTCAACAAACACACCTAATCAATCCACCGGTTATGGCGTTCATAAAAGTCTATCCGCCGGTGCTAAAGCTGGTATAGCAGTTGGTGTCATTGCGGTCGTTGCTGGTTTGGCCATGTTTGGTGTCTTCAAGTACAAAAGAAGATCTTCGGTACCAAAGGAAGGAACCTTTGTTAAAATGGACGACATGTAAAAAAAAAGAGAGAGAGAGAGAAATCATAAACACTACACTATATATAATAATCATAATAAAATTTCATACAATTATACTCACGGGGACAAAAAAAAAAATTTATTATTATTAGGGCGAGTGTAAGTTAAGAGGAAATTGGGGAATAATTTAATTAGCAAAAAAAAAAAAAAATCATGTTTTTACAGTTTTTATCAGGATTTGCAAATACCAAAAGCATTGGTGTTATCATCATCATAGGCACATTGCTGAGGATCAACAATCATCTCGTTTATAAGGGTCCTTAAGAAGGCCTGTTCATACTTTGAATTTTCAAATACGGTTGTCAAACTCTCTGCTGGACATCTCAGGAAATTGGGGGCAAACACCATGGCTAAATTATTAACATTCATGAGCGTATGCTTGATAATACTTGGGTCAGTGAATTCCTGTAAGAAACTGATGGTATATAAGGCAATGCGTCGATTGGTATTAGGTAATCTATTAATGATTGCAATGGCCTTTTCAGGATCTTCTGCATATCGGATACAATCATTATAATCTTCCGAGGTAATGATAGGATCCGCCAAGTCTCTTAACCAGTATTTTAAGAGCGAGGCAGGCACGTTAGGATCTGTAATACCTGTTGCATCGTAATTGCCGTTTTCTATTCGAACACGCTAAGAATGATTAAAATAAAACGTTAATTTCATGCAAGAGAGTTCCTAAAAAAAAAAGTCGAAACTTACCAAGTCCGTCACTGCATCTGCATCACCAGGAACACGAAATATGCCCTCTGATAATTGACCGTTGGTAGCTCTTACTGTCTCTGCTAAAAATGGAACAATTTGGGGTATCTGTAACTTCAAATCTGAATTACGTTGTTGTTCCATAATAAACCCTAATGGTTCACCGAATACGGATGGTTTAAAAGGTGCTTCCTACTTGCTATATGAGTATATGAAAGGGGAGAGGGGGTGCATATTTCTTTTTTTTTTAGTTTTTACCTTGGCGCGAAAAATCTCTGCGCTAGTTAAAACCTTGCCTTTTGCACCACGGATGCAAACTCTTTTTAATTTAGTAGACACATGCTGGCTCATGACACAAACTTGATTTTCTTGGACATGATGGTTTTGTTGCACGAAATCTGTTAAATATGCTTCCAGGTTTTTGGATGGAGGGAAAGTCACACTGATAATACACAGAATCTCCCATCCTTTACGAATACTCTCCCTATGAAATATTTGTTTTTAGAATTGTTTCTTTTCGTTTAATCATGTAAAGACAAACTTACCCGCTTGGATTATCATGAAGTTGTTTGCAAGTCTGGACATAGATTTCGTCTCGCATTTGACCTTTGGTAATACCACAGGTTAAAAGAGTCTGTAAATCTTCGACTTCGTTCCAGTTGCGAGGACGAGTTCTGTCGCCCATGACCATCTGAATCAGTTTAAAACACCTTAGAGCATCCTTATACAAATCTCTGTTGAGCATAATGAGTGGTTGCTTTATAGAATCTTTGGTCCACTTTAACATTTCATTCATTGGCACTCTTCTTCTAAAAAGACCTCGTTTGTGGGTTGAAAAGTATTTCTGGGCAAATCCATCAATAGCGAATCGATTGATCTCTTGTTGCAAGCCAACGGGTAAGATTGGTCTAAGAAAAGATGATGAATGAGAATAACTAAGGTATAGGATAGAAACTAGACGTACTTTCTGATGGTTGTATTTGGAGAGACTTGATTGGAATCGCACTCAGCCTGATTCAATGGATGCATGGCTATGGCGGCCTCTAAAAATTATAATTTAACACTTAGAAGCAAGTAATGGGAACAAAGAAATTCAATCTACCTGGATTGTTCATTGGAGCACTGACAGATATGGAGTATCTACTTGCTGCAGGGGAAGTGCCTGATGATCGTGAAACTAAATTTTTTAATGGATTTGTACTACCACTTGTAGAAGATTTACTCGTTCTTGTAAAACTTGAAAACGCCGAGAAATGAGATCCTCTTCTTGACTTGTTGATTTCAGTGGAAGGCTCCTATTCTCATAATATATTTTAATAACTATCCAAGGAGTTCTTTTATATTTTCAGTTTCAACTAACCTTTTGTACAATCGAAGAACAAAAGCTTGGTTTCCTTGAAGGTGTTGTTGATTTTCTGTTGGCTCCGAGTCCGAAATTAAATAATAAACTAGATGAATTGGTAGGGCTGCTGGTATCACTATCGGTTGCTACGGGCGATGGAAGTGCTGCTGATAACGATTCCTGGGTATTTTGTACTGGCATAATCGATGTATTGATACTACCTCCATCGGATGTCGATCTTGTATGATGACGTATTGGCTCCGTGGTGTGTATTGATAAATCCAGCGATTTACTGTTTCTTTTGTTCGACACTGGATAAGGTATTGACTCGGTCGTAATCACTTTGGTTTCTTTAATTAGCATTGCCATTTGTTTAGCAAATTCTTGTGAAGGCTGTTATGTTCAAAAAAAAAAAAAAAGTTGTTAGAAGAAAAAGAGAAGAAAGAAAAAAAAGAAAAAAAAAAGGTCTTACTTGTATCTTTACAAGCGAAATGACGTTTGTATCTGTGGGTTTCAACCAATTCGAGATGTTTGCACGTGTATGATAGTAATATGGTAGCGATGTTTTTTCGTCCCAGAGCTCCCACCAATCACCTTTTGGATCTATTTCTTTACTACTAAAATGTTCAGTAAGCCTTGTTTGAAATTTTAAAAATTCTGATATTTACACTGTTGATTCATCAATGGGTTTATCCCAAGTACATTCACCCGTTGTCTATGATACAGAATTAATTATTAGCTGAGAGAGAATCTTTTATATATACCTACAGGATTTGCATAAAAAGGCCTTATGAACTTTGGATTTGATATTTCTATCCATTCATAGTCTGCAGACATGTTTGAAGAAAGAAAGGAAAAGAAGGGAGAAATAGAATCATGGGTGACATACAATGGATGAAATACACGGGTTGTTTCGGCTTTTAAGCACAAAAAGGGAGCAAAAAAAAAAAAAAAAAAAAAAAAAATTTGAAACTCTCTCCTCAATTTTCATCATGATTAATGAAGATTTATTAAATCAACGATTAGAAGAATTAAAATTATCAACACAGTTGCCTTCAGGTATTGGCAATGCCTCTCTGAAGAAAAGACTGCAGGAGGAACAAGACTCTAATCCACCCAGTAACTACAATAGTGATACCGACGAACCAAAGCCCCGTAAACGCGATCGATTCGAAAGGGTTAAACACGAGGTTGTCCTTGATCAAGATTTCATTTCTCCAACTAATAAACCTCAAGTATCTCGTGACGACTTTCAACCTATTTGCGTCTTGGGAAGAGGAGCGTAAAGTATTTGCGCTTTTGCTAGAAAAAAGGCCACATTTAACTTTTTTTTTTCTTACTAGTTTTGGAAAAGTCTACCTTGTGAAGCATGCGAAATCCAAAGATCTTTACGCCATGAAGGTATTGAAAAAAGCTTCTCTCGTAGTTCATGGAAAACAAGCTCAACAGGCAAAAACAGAGAGAGAGATTTTAGAAGCGGTTGGGCATCCATTTATCGTTAAATTATGCTATGCTTTCCAAACACCCACTGAACTTCACATGCTGCTAGAATACGCTGTCGGAGGAGAATTGTTCCGTCACCTGGATCATGGTATTCATCTTTCTTTATCCCTCAAAATTTACACGGCAATTAAACTAATCAAAAATTTATAGAGGGTATGTTTTCAGAATCGATGGCTATATTTTATGCTGCGGAGCTTGTGTGTGCATTGGAGCATTTGCATTCATTAGGCATTGTCTATCGTGATTTAAAGCCAGAAAACTGTTTGTTGGATGTACAAGGTCATGTTGTATTAACGGATTTTGGATTATCCAAGGTACCAGTGGATGGCAAAACAAACACTATTTGTGGCACAGCAGAATACATGGCACCCGAGATATTAATGGGACTCGAATACGATATGACAGTCGATTGGTGGAGTTTAGGCATATTAATATATGATATGATGACGGGATCTGTAAGTCATTTAAACAAAGCTGCCGTTGTTGCAGATCTAATAATTGTTCCGCGCTATTTAGCCCCCATTTAGTTCCAACAACCGCAAAAAAACAATAGATTCGATCTTAACCAAAAAGATTCCAATGCCGTACTACATGACTGCAGAAGCAAGAGATATATTATCAAAGGTATAAAACCTGCTACTTGACAGTTGGATTACAAATTGACTTTTTTTTTTTGATAGTTATTGCGTAAAAACCCTAATGCACGTCTCGGTTCAAAATCAAAGAAGACTGATGCTATTAGACGACATAAATTCTTTCGTTCCATTGATTGGGTCGCTTTAGAACGTCGTGAAATCCCTCCTCCTATTGTACCTATTGTTGTAAGTATAGGATGTTTTTTATTATTTAAAGGAGTTACTAACTTAATTTTATAAAAAGACTGACCCTGAATCAGCAGAGGTAAGACCTAATGTCTGTTTCTTAGATAACGTTTTTTTTAATCTGTTATTTATAGAATTTCGACCCATTGTTCACGACAGAAGCCGTGGCTGGATCACCTAGCAACGAGGATTTATTACACGCTGCTGAGCCTAACAGTCATTTCCTGAATTTCAGCTACGTTGACTCCTCTGTAATGTAATACGTTCCCTTTTAGAAAAGCATAGACAAAAATATTTATTTAATAACTACAACCCTCCATTGCTTCTTTGTTACAGTGATGATATTTATCAACTATCTTAATTATAATGTCAATTTGAGTACACCGGAATCAACCCCAGAGAAACCAACCTAGTAACACTGGCTTACTGGTAAATGCTTTATATAAGACAAACCTTTCTTATAAAAGGGTCTATTTGTAATTGTATGTTCATTCGCCGTCCTACTTGGATGTACTTATTACATACTCACGTCTGAAGCGAGTTAAATATTTTAAAGAAATCGTCTCTGGCTCTTTTTTTTTTAAAGTAATATCGAAACACATTGCTACAAAAGATAATGGCTGTGTAGGTTGGATTGCCCGACATGGTCGGATACCGCATATTCACAAAGGATAGAAATTACTTGCCACCTAGTAATTTTCTTCCATTGATAATGAATGGATTACCTGAAAACAATTTCTATTCTCTTTTAGATACCTTAGGCCTTTACCTGTGCGAATGCTTTTTTCTGTGGCAACTTGGATAACAAATCCTAAAGTATGTATCAAAAGTGGTTCAATAGACGGAAGAAATAAAAGAGATTAGCCTTGAAACAAACAAGAAGAAATGACTTTATTTATATTGAAAAATTCATGTTGCTAAATATTTCATCTCTTGCTTTTTCCCATTTAAGGCACACAATAAAGTATTTCTTTTTAGGTTCATTCATGCAAACTAAATGAGGTCTTATATGAGGTGACAGCCCTTTTCCCTAAAGCTTTCCGGCGAAACAATTACCCGACAATCATTTATATTTTTTCAGCACAAAGGTTTTTTTTCTCTCTCCCCTTTTCGAGTTAAGAATGTCAAGTGGTATTTCCAAGAGACGAAAAGTCGACATTAAATGCCAATACTGCGATAAAACATATAGTAAGCCTAGTAAGGTAGCCGAACATGAACGATCCCATACTGGAGAGGTAAATGGTGTTTTCTCTTTAAATAAAGTTTGGCAGCTCATTCTTTTTGAGGTGTAATAGCGACCTTTTATTTGCACTCATGAGGGTTGTGATAAGGCATACTTTAGATCGAGTCATTTAGTTGTTCATCAGAGATCTCATTCCAATGACAAGGATTTTATTTGCTCCTTTGATAATTGCACTGCGGCATTTGTAACAAAGCAGCATTTACAACGTCATGAGAAGAGTCATACCACCACCATTAACGTAAGTCCTTCTTTCTTTTGTTAAAGAAAGAAAGTCAACAATAGGCTTATCCCTCTCTCTCTCTTTTTTTTTCTCCTCTCAGTGTGATTTTCCAGGCTGTCATGCCGAATACTCGAAACGTTGTCAATTGCGTCGGCATAAAATGACACATGAAGTAGGCACACATACATGTCCTACATGTAACTCAGTATTCGATTCGTCACTCCAATTAGAAAAGCATATCGATCGAGTTCATATTAGTAAAGTGTCATTATTGCACGACCCTAATTCGTACTGATAACAATTGACATTTTTTTGTAGATCCTGTCGTGTATAAATGTGGAACTTGCACAGAAACATTTAATAAATGGAGTGCGTTACGTAAGCACATGATGACAGAACATCCCTTTGAATGTTCTGTTTGCAAAAAAGCTTACGGCAAAAAATATAACTTGAAACAACACATCAAAGAAAAGCACATGAATATGGGAGTGGTTACTTGTGATTGGCCTGGATGTGGTGCAGAACTGAAAACCGTAAGAAACGTCTGATATGTCATACATAACATATTAACACCTTTAAAGAAACGAGGGCTTAAAACACATGTGGCTCTGGTGCATGAACAGGACATTCGATACAAATGTGACATTTGTAGCAAAGGTTTCCCCTATATGTCTATGCTTGAAAGACACAAAGGATCTCACACTCCTGTAAGGAAAAAATAACAATCAAATGTATCTTGACAAAATATTCAATTTTTTTGTTGTAATAGAAATCATTAAAGCCATCGCCACGCATAAGACATAAATCTGTAGTGGAACAGCTGACAGGATTTAACCATTACTCGGATAAAGAAACACTCGGATGTCCTTTTGAAGGCTGTCATTTCAAGTTTACAAATTCCTATTTATTACGAAGACATATTGAAGGGAAGAATCATAAGAGCGACGTAAGGTTATTTGCAGATACACCTTCCGATCCTACTGTTGCATCACCTCTGTTGGGTTTTGAACCACAATCAACAGATAATCATGATCTAATCATATAAAAGAGTAAGTTGACCTTTTGAGTTGTTTTAAAAAATATCCTCTTTCTTTTACCTGGCGCAATCATGATCTCGTGCTTCTTGGTTCGGATTCGAAGAAACGTCAAGTCATTCTAATAATAACAATAATAATAAAAAAAAACCTATGAATCAGCACATATTCAAGCAACCTATTCTCTCTCTCTCTCTCTTTTTTTTTACTTGGTCATCCAAAGTTGAAATGGTTGTGCGAGCTTGTTCAACAAGAGAGGAAATTAATTGCCCATATTTTTTTGTCAAATCTTGATCTAAAGTAGATCGAATGGCTTGACCTTCATTGTTTAAAATAACTACTGCCTTGACTCCTTTTCTAGCTGAAATGCGTTTCAATGTCTCATCTACGTCGATTGTCTACAGATTGAAATGGCTGTGAGTTTGATTTTTTGTGTGTGATATATAGCCCATAGCAACGTACCATGGTGAGAAAATAGGTATATAAATGGGAAGAGCAAAGGGTATATCAAGTGAATGAGAAATCCTCGAGTTGGATTTGTTCTTGGTTGCGAACCCATGATCGCGGTTTTAAAAAACAGAAAAAGGCCGTCCATCATTTCAAGACAAACATATCCCATTTGAAACCGCCTTTTGGAGACGTTGTATATCTGCAAATCTGCTGTAACATAGGCACATGGAAATTTATTGTGCATTGTCAATGAAAACATTAGAAAAAAATCCAGCAAAGCGAAATGCTGAGGAAACAATAAAACTCAGAAAAGGACGAGTTCAGCAGTTTCTGGATGATAAGGATATGGATTTTGAGAAGAATTGTGTCTTTCTCGACGAAGCTGGATTTAACCTACATATTGTGTGCTAAAGGACAACCCGCTAAGACTATCTTACGTACGAATAGGTTTACATCTATCACAATATTAAGGGCAATGTCATCTGTTGGGGTGATAGATATTTCGATAAGAAAGCCATCTGGTTCGAAGAAAAGAAAAGAACCAGATGGCAAGGAAGTGAAGGTTACCAAAGGTAAAAATACTGATCATTATTTAGCTTACCTTTCTAATGTCATGGACGTTTAGGACCACAATAATCTTAAGGGGTTTTACTTGGTAATAGATAATGCACCTATCCATGGACCTAAAGGTAGAAAGGTTCAAGAGTATATTGTAAGCAGAGGCTATAAATGTGTTTACTTACCACCATACTCGCCTTTTCTGAACCCCATTGAAGAATTTTGTTCAAAGGTCAAATCAGGCACTAAAAGAACGCCAATAGACGGTAAAGACACCCTTACTCCTAGAATATTAGAGTCATGCTCTAAAGCAACTTTAAAAGATTATATAGGATGGATAAAGTATTCGCTCTCTTTCTTTCCTCGATGTTTAGAAGAAGAACAGATGTTATGGTTTCACTAAAAAAAAATAAACACTCATAAGCATGGAAATATTTTTTAAAGTACATAAAGTCATATTTTACATGTAAGTAGCTTTTGAATGCCTTATTTTTTGTTCTACAAGATGCTTCATTACGTGTCTCAACAAGGGGAAGTTATAACAGGATAAAAAAAAGGCGTTTATTTCTTTTTTTTTTGTGATTTTTCAAATTTCATGAATTGATTTTTTAAAGTGTCAATATTTTTATAATTTGAAAGTAAACCGCTTTTGTGTCCTTCTTTCATACATAATTTCCAGTCCATACGCTCCTTTCCTTGTTTAATTCTTGCTTTCTTGAACTCCAAAACAAACTCCATACCCATTTGATATAGAGAAGACGATGATATGGAAGGTGATGATGTGGAAGGTGATGAAGGAGAAGACGTGGTAGTGGAAGTGGAGGTGAGAAATACATTTTCCAGTTTATCGAATTCACGTTTTAATTCAAGCTGTCGGGCTTGGGCCTCCTTGATAGATGTCTGCATTGTATAAAATGAGTTCTGTTCAGAGGCAAGTTAAAGAAGATGGCTGTACTGTTTTTCTTGATTTTGTACTACTTCTTTAACAAAATCAAATAGATGAACTTGATTTCCAACTACACAGGTATAATGATTTAAGGAAATGTCTAGACCTCCGTATTCTTTTCAAATGCATGTTTTTTATATCACTTACAACAAGTCTGGTCAAGACCAGCAGGCCAGTATGGTTAAAACTATTTACAGTGTACCCACAGCCATTTACAGCCTGTGAGTTCGAAAACTCAAGAACCCTGCTTAGGAGGTCGCCCTCCTATAGCAAAGACTAGCCGCAGCCGCAATATCGCAACTTTTTTTTTTTTTAATTTAATGTCTTTTCAAAGAAACAAGAGTCACTACTAAACAAACCTTTTTACATTATCTGTTACTTTCATGTGATGGAAGAAATATGTTAAGGGAAAAGAAAAGGAGAAGAATAAAGTGTGCGAACCAGCTTTATTTATAGATAAACAAGAGCTTATGTCAGGATGATTTCTTATCATCCAGAAACAAGCTTATGTCAGAATGATTTAATTGTTTGTTTCATCTTCTATAATGTTTGGGCCTTTACTTAAAATAGAAACACTTGCAAAACCTTCCAAGCAAGCAGTCAGAACTTGGTAGTTGTCTATCTGCCCTCCAGTAGTACTAGCTTGTAATGATAGTAAAGCAGATTTTATAGAAAACAAAAATCGATCATCCTATTAAGTTTAGACGATAGGGCATGTCAATTGACGTGTAGACCTTCACGTGATTCTAAAAAATACCTTTGAGTTCTAGACATTTCCATTTCTAGCCCAATTGTGGGAAGGGTAAGTTCGACATCCAAGAATGTTGCTTGATTTCGTCAATGATTCGACATCACTGGACAAGTTATTCATGCAAATAATTAATATAATTGGCTCAACTTGGTAACGTTTAAAAGCTTGTAAAGCGTATTCAATGGCATGTTTTATGAATATGTTGTTAACTGATTGTTGAAACTCGATAATGATGGGCGGTAAATTAGTAGAAAGAGATTTCGGCTCCAGTACGAGATCAGAGCGACAACCGTTAGACCATTCACTGTCTCCAACAACATAATCATCTGTGCTGCTGATTAGAGTGGAAGTGATTATCTTGATGACTGAGGAATTTCTTGTTACGCTTTTTGCCATCAAACGTATTTTTTACATATCGCTTACAATAATTCTGGTCAAGACCAGCAGGCCAGTATGGTTAAAACTATTTACAGTGTACCCACAGCCATTTACAGCCTGTGAGTTCGAAAACTCAAGAACCCTGCTTAGGAGGTCGCCCTCCTATAGCAAAGACTAGCCGCAGCCGCAATATCGCAACTTTCTTTTTTTTTAATTTAGTGTCTTTTCAAAGAAACAAGAGTCACTACTAAACAAACCTTTTTACATTATCTGTTACTTTCATGTGATGGAAGAAATATGTTAAGGGAAAAGAAAAGGAGAAGAATAAAGTGTGCGAACCAGCTTTATTTATAGATAAACAAGCGCTTATGTCAGGATGATTTCTTATCATCCAGAAACAAGCTTATGTCAGAATGATATAATTGTTTGTTTCATCTTCTATAATGTTTGGGCCTTTACTTAAAATAGAAACACTTGCAAAACCTTCCAAGCAAGCAGTCAGAACTTGGTAGTTGTCTATCTGCCCTCCAGTAGTACTAGCTTGTAATGATAGTAAAGCAGATTTTATAGAAAACAAAAATCGATCATCCTATTAAGTTTAGACGATAGGGCATGTCAATTGACGTGTAGACCTTCACGTGATTCTAAAAAATACCTTTGAGTTCTAGACATTTCCATTTCTAGCCCAACTGTGGGAAGGGTAAGTTCGACAGCCAAGGATGTTGATTGATTTCGTCAATGATTCGATGTCACTGGACAAGTTATTCATGCAAATAATTAAAATAATTGGGTTAACTTGGTAGCGCTTATAAGCCTGTAATGCGTATTCAATGGCACGTTTTATGAATATGTTGTTGACTGATTGCTGAAACTCGATAATGATGGGCGGTAAACTGGTTGAAAGAGATTTTGGCTCCAGTACGAGATCAGAGCGACAACCGTTAGACCATTCGCTGTCACCAACAATATAATCATCGGTGCTGTTGATTAGAGCTGAAGTGATTATCTTGATGACGGAGGAATTTCTTGTTACGCTTTTTGCCATCAAATGTATTTTTTATATATCACTTACAATAATTCTGGTCAAGACCAGCAGGCCAGTATCATTACGACTATTTAGAGCCCAATCACAGCCATTTACGGTTCTTGAGTTCCAAAAAAACTCAAGAACCCTGCCTAAGAGATCGTCCTCCTATAGCAAAGACTAGCCGCAGCTGCAATACCGCAATAATACCTTTTTTTTTATTTAACGTCTTTTGAAAGAAACAAGAGCTACTACTCAACTAACCTTTTTACGTGATCGCTTACTTTCATACGATAAAAGAAGTATGTTAAAGGAAAAGAAAAGGGGGAAGAGTAAAGTGTGTGAACCAGCTTTATTTATAGGCTGATAAACAAGAGCTTATGTCAGAATGATTTGATTGATTGTTTCATCATTTATAATGTTTGGGCCTTTGCTTAAAATAGAAACATATGCAAAAAAAAACCCCCCAAGCAAATCAAAACTCGGTGGTTGTATATCTGCGTTCCAGTAGTAGCTTGTAATGACAGTGAAGCAGATTTTATGGAAAACAGAAATCAATCATCCTATAAAGTCTAGACGATATGGCATGTCAATTGACGCGTAGAATTCAAAAATACGTTTGAAAAAAATACAGAGTTCTAGACATTTCTAATTTCTTCCGGAAGACAACTAACTCAGTGTCAGTAGAACTTTTTTATTAGCGTGATACATTATATGTTATTTTTATTTATTTTTTTACAGACACAATGGGTACTTTTTTAAAGGAACACGTTGTGATATTTTCCCCATCCTTTCTTTTGCTGTGGTTCAGCGGTCTTTTGTTTTTTGAGAATATTTGTTGTAGACATCTTATTTGGAGATTCAGAGGATTCAGGGCGTGGTCTCTTTAAATCGGACATAAATCGAACATTTTTACCGTCAATGCTAGGTTCCACAAGGTTCTTCCAGTGATCAGGTAAAGGAGCTTTATAAACTCGATGTGTCTTTTCTAGCAAGTCATCCAGGATCTTGAAGTTATTTTGATCACGAATAAATGTTTGATGTGTTGGATCTTTCATATGCTATTTTTTTTTTTATATTAGTAAAAAGTTAGTTTATTATAAGGGGTTTACTTACATCTTCCAATTTCTCAAATTGACTGTTACAATTTTCGCAGTAACGAAGATCCTTCTTCTTTTCTTTCTCTTTACGTGCACGGTTTTCTTTATTTTCCTTCTCAGCTTTCACAACTTGTTTAAGCATCTTTTGATGTTCATTTTGAGTGACATTCTCCACCATACGTTTGTCCAAACGATTGACACTTTCGCCTGGTGGGAATATTCTTTTCTCGTTCTGCATAGTCGACACGGACCGAGTCGAGGCTGATTGAGTATTATTTGTGTTGGTACATGATTGTTGAAATCCGGATGCGCGTAAACTATATTGGGAATCAGGATTGGCCATCAAGGTGACTGGTGTAGCAGGTGGAGTTGTGATATTATATGAAGCAGTAGTAGTTGTGGGAGTGCATGGTGTGATATTCGCTGTTGCTGCTGCTGCTGCTGCTGCTGTTGTTGTTGTTGTTTCTGTTGTTGCTGTTGTCACTGCTGCTGTTGTTGTTGCTGCTGCTGCTGCTGCTGCTGTGGATGTATTGGTAGGTGTTTGTGGTGGTGATTTTAGCTGTGCTTTGTCGTTCTCTTCTTCTCCCTTTTTAGGAGCTACACTTGTCGCGGAATGTGGCTGTCTTTTACCGAATGGGGATCTTCCTACAGGCGTTACTTTAAGGAATGGCCATGGGTAATCATTGGGTTTCTTCTTGAACATTTCTTTTGTATACTCTCTCGAAATAACAGGCCGGTGCACTTGTGATGCATCCTCGATGGTGAGATAATATCCAGTGTATGCAACGAAATGAGGTCGTTTCGCTTGTGTTTCGCTATTGACTCCGGTAGAAGGTCCAAATAATTTCTCTTCTTGTAATACTTTACCCAATGCCTTCTTTTCCTGTAACTGTTTGTTTTTATTTTTGAAAGGTGAGGCCTTCATAAAATAGTCAACAGTTTTCAACATGACTATTTTATTACAGTTTAATATATACATTTTCAAATATTTGTTGTTGTTTTTTTACTTACCATCTAAGCTCCATAATACAATTCCCCATGATAATGCGTTATCGACAATAGCATCTTTTGATTTGAATTCTTGTTGAGGCTGTGAGGGGGGGGGAGGTTTCTGTTAGTAAGATAAAAGAAATCAAAGCATATAAAGTCAATTACCTTCATTCTTTGTTTGGATGCACTTCATAAAGAAAACAGTCAGCTAAATTATAGGAGTATAAAACTTGAATCATACTTACTTTGTATCACAGAGTGATTGCAGCATATTTTCCTGTATAGGTATGCTTTTTGTTGTAATGAGATGAGTACACTTGTTTGAAAAAAACTTTTCCTGGGACTAAAAGAAGAAGTGGTTCAATACATTGTTCCATGTGCAAGAGAAGAGATATCTTTAGAAACTTACGGCTCCTAATAAGACAATGGCTCTTTCAAGACTAGC
Organism: Mucor mucedo; assembly: GCF_025094135.1. Taxonomy (NCBI): domain Eukaryota; kingdom Fungi; phylum Mucoromycota; class Mucoromycetes; order Mucorales; family Mucoraceae; genus Mucor; species Mucor mucedo. The sequence goes on along the minus strand of NW_026252311.1, from coordinate 205,263 downwards.
CTTAGCACTTGCTTCCAAGTTGTCCAAATAAAAAACACAATGAGTGAATTCTTTCTTTTTGGCACTTAATTCTGAATCAGATAAATTAACGGTCGTGGTGTACTTTGCTGCATGTTCGTTATTATTATTATTGTTATTATTCTCCTTGTCTTTCAATCCAGCTTGAAGCTTCAATTTTTGTTGCAATTCTAACTCACGTGCTGCAGAACGTGCTTGCAATCCGTCGGTTTTTCTCCATTGTTTAGCGCTACTGCCAATGAGAGTGTTGTTGCTAATATTGCCTAACTGATTCTTTGCATAAGACATGTTTATCAATATCCCAATAAACTGTGGCAATAAAATATGTTATTCACACCAACAACAAAAATTGAAAATTATAAAAAAAAATATATATATGAAAATGGATCAGTGCGGGATAATAAAAAAACGAATAGCCCGTCACAAATCCTCATCCTTTTGTCCTTCAACGGTCTAACTACACGGCAGCTTCTTCATAGACAGAATGGATAAAGCACATAAACATGAGAGAATACACTTTTATCTGAACCAACTACTCTTTCTTTCTTTCTTTTTGGAGCCTTACATACTCCCCGAAGAAAGCAAGAAAGGTACAACAATAGAAACGTTTGGTAAAGACATTGAGGTGTCAAGACAAGTAACCATTTGGGATAAGATATTACAATCTCGATCTATAATGAAAACAGCATTTGGCCATCTTTCCATGCAACTAATTCATGCTTTATTTCACCAAGACATGTCCTATACGGAGCCATCTTTTGAATCTGTACCTGAAATTTATCATGTAAGACAGACAGCGTACCTTTTTTCTTATTCGTCAGAATATTTCAATGTGGTGTTTCTATCTTTTTACCGTTCTAATATTCAAAATGCGTGATGTATCACTGCAATGAATGTATAGATAGTTTATTTCGAGTAGATATGAATTGTTATTTCATACCCGTGAGCTTTTCTCTCATGCAACAAACTTGATGATATTGCTGTCATGGAACTTCTTTTTCTCCTGCAATTGAATTCTATGTGCTAAAATGTACAGACATTATCTTGTAACTCTTATTTTGCAAGACAGAATATAGCATTTGATGATCTCGGGAAATCAGGACTTGTTTCTAATGTTTAACCGAAAAGCAATATTACTATCTATAGTTTAATTATGGTCCAACTTTATTGTTGAAGCTTTCCTTGATAAAGCATGTTCATGTCAATATTCCCACACACACAACATGCAAAATTATGTAAAATAACTGTTAATGCAAATAGCAAGAACCAACATACCCATCTGGACACAAAAGAAGTCTATAATAAATAATAAACATATTGAATAGTGTTTAGTAGATTCTACATATCGTGGATTATCAAACTAACAAAATGTTCCATGTACTTATAAGACTGTTTTTTTTTGGTTGTAAACATGTGAGCAACTCACATTTTCCAAGTACCGATTATTAATTGACAGTGGAAGCACTGCAAAACTAACGCTATACCTTTTAAAGGGATATTTAAAGCAAAAAATACTTGTTTTGTTGAAATTAACTACCGGATATGAACTAGTTTTTTGTCATATGTCTTGTTAGGTGTTCAAGATATTAAGAAGCCCATTTTTTGTCCACCCGTCCAACCGCTTTACCTCCTCCCCCCCCCCCTCGCCGATGCTCCCATTCTTCTCTCGATTAAAATAAATTATGAAGGTTACATTTTTTTTTTTTTGCAGGACGGAAGAGATAAGCACATGTATTAAGACAGCAGCGCCAAGTGATTTCTGATAAGATAATCACTGCTTATTACCCCGTTCTATAAGATTCTTTTACCGCGATATCCCTGAATGATATAAATAATGTTTAAAAAAACTTTTTATGGATTTTACATGCTGGGGAAATTGACAATTTAAGTAATAACCTCCAAGAACGGATGCGGATCATTGGGTTGTTCCCCCCATCAACAATAAGATGGGGATTTTTTTTTGAGGTTCAATGAGAAATTATAAATTTCCGTGAAGCGGGAACAAAAAATATCTGTTATTTTGGGTGATACACGACCCAACTCGATCCAGGTAATTCTTGAACGGAAAATATTACTACACTAAATCAGTAGATATGTGGGTTTTATGTATGGTTACTCAAGAGTGATAGCATCATGAAGTTTGTACACAGACGTATGAGTAACGTATGCTGACTGACCTAGAAACATTGTGGGAACAAGTATGGCTCATTATCCCGTAAGACCTTTTTTTTTTTTTAATTTCTTGTGTCATCATGCCAAGAATACTACAATGCTGAATTTATAAAAGTTTTATTTGTACACAGTGTCTTTTATTATTACCTGATTAAAAAAAAGAGGTACAGGAATAAGCCTCGGCAGGATGGAAAAAAGCACAGATTCGGGGTTACCTTAATTACGAATATTTTTTTTTTTTTTTTTTTGCAAATAGAATTCTTGGGCTCATTTGAATAATATGATGGGGTTCCTTAGTGATGGGGGGACTACGTGATTACATAACATTGACAAACAAAACGTTCTTGCTTACCTAAACTTCCCTCGTTACCAGAAAAATGAGGCGTTACTTGAGGCAACAAAGGATGACCCCACGCCATGTTTATATGTCCATTTGACAAGCAGTCCTTTTACGGAAATTTGTTTTTTGTTTTTTCTTTCTGCACAGCCATCATTTATACAAACTCGCTCAGCTGTTTCTTCTTCTTCTTCTTCCCGAGATTAACAACAACAAAAAAGAAAGGTCATTCGTTCCAATATTGTTTACTGGATTTGTGAATCACGCATTTATGATGGCAACTTACCCAAAGGTGGACGAAAATAGTATACACGTTACAAACATTGTCACAAACCATAAATCAGACCATTATTCAACTTGTAAAAAGGCATGACCTGTTCAGCCCCCCTCTTTCTATCCTAAAAGTTACTAAACTCATAGTTTGGTAATCCCACCGGGTCTTCCAGATTAACCTTGTATGGTTTAAGAAGGCAAGTGATGAAAACAATGACATCGAATGCAAATATTTGGGGGGTGGGTTGTATTCACTACTACTACTAATTTTGGGTTTCATTTTTTTGGGTGGGTAATGTGTACCGGGAAGTGAGCTAGCGGTATATCACATAAAGTTGATCATGGGGTTTTGTTGTGTGTGCAACTAAACAATATATGGGAGTGTCTGCCTAAATGATAATGCTCGGTACCCAAAAGATGTTTCCCAACAACAGGCGTCTTTTATAGAAAAGATAGGATGCTTAGTATTTTCACTCTATTTCACAGGGGGGTTACAGTCCCTCTGATGCTTATTAAAAACAAGAAATATCTGCTTTTAGCTTTTTAAATCCATTATGTTGCCTATTAAACTAGAGACAGTCTGTAGAACTCTATACAAAAGTACTCGTTGCTTCTAGTCATAGTAACAATGATCTCTCTTGGGTGGTTACGTTTTTAGTTTAATAGACACCTGTTATTATAAAGTAGTGAGGGGCAATGAAAAATTTGAAATATGCGAGCTTTGTGGTTTTTTTTTTTTTTTTTTTTTGACAAGCGGCGACCTAAGCTGTCAGTTCGGAGTTTCCACGGCAACAACATTCATTGTACACCTCAATAAGAGATAATTATGCTGCAATGAAATAGAACAATGAATTACGGCAGCACGTTAAGTCATGAATAAAAATTCTCTCAAAAGGAACTCCATGGTTTTAGCAGGGCAGCTTCTTTTTTCTTTTTTCTGTACACTGATTTGTTCGCTGGATTTAAATTTACTCAATCATGCAAATGTGTCAACTGTCTCTCTTTTGCTGCATATCCTATAATGAGAATAAAAAGCAACATTTTATTGAGTGTTCTGCCTCCTTATAAAACACAGAGATCATTCCGATTAGAATCTTGTTTTTTTTTTTGGAGGTGAAGCATACGCAACTGTTGGAAAGGATCATCATATTTGGTACATTTCTTGGTAATTAAAAGAATAACGCGTCTTTCACTCAGGAAAACAAACAAACAACAACAAAAAATTGAGCAATTTGAATGATGTCACACACACACACACACACACACATAATCGCGTTCTGCACGTTTTCTTTTTTTTTTTTTACCCCTTTCTTTTTTATTAAAAACTAATGGATTTAGCGTTAGATGTTACTTCTAGTTGCAGAGTGCGTGTACTGCTTGTACCTGTTTCACCCATCAAGAAAGCGACTTTTTATAAATACGTAGAGTTAGTAAAGACTTTTCATGTCGTTCGACTGGGCGATGTTACTCCTGATTTAAAAAAAGGTGCCAGTGGTAAAAGAAAATGCATAACATGTGTAACAATTAAGAATCTGAATTGAAAATGATTGTTTTTTTTTTAGCCATGTTCAGTAGTCAGGTATTTCAAGAAGGTCAAATGCATTTTCAATTTATTACGCATTGGACTCGTGAGCATGCCGAACTTGAAGATTTCCAACCCCATCGTCGCATATTTGGTGTAAACATTAGAAACAAAAAAAAAGTACTGATGAATCTGACTAACCATGTCTACTTTTAAAAGGTCATTGGTATTATGGATTGTCAAGAATGGAAAGACAAGGACTTGAGTGAAGGATACAAGCAATTTGAGCAGGACCTCGATAAAGTAAGAGTTGTTATTGTGCCTGTGGAAATGGTTTTAATCCCATTTACTTTGTAGTATCCAACAGCAGTGGCGACACGATGTTTTGCATTTGATCCAACTGAAACCCAAGAAGACGATACAAAGGGACTCATTATGATTCCCAATGTGGGTAATATGTCATTTTATATGAGTACCATGATTTGTGATTTTGCAAGCGAGATACTCAACCAATTTGCTCTGCTGGTAAGAAAAAAACATAACAAACAAAAAAAAAAAAACATCAACAAACAAACTTTTTTTTATAATTATTATTCAAAGGCAAACCGGATCGAACATCTTTCAGTATTGGAATCACCATTACCGAATATCATTCATTTACCTCCGCGAAGTCGACCTTCTCCACATCAAAATCGATTTTCTCAACCTCCCATCTCTGTATCTCCCAGTAATTCAGCAAGCTTATTGAAAAGAGCTTCTTTACAACCATCCATTCAAACCACTGCTCATCCATACCATCACTCAAATCTATCCACGGGCGATACCATTCGAGCAAAGAAAAGAACTCCCGGTCGAATCAGAAAGTTATTGGGCGATTTCTATTTACTCTCCGGAAGATTACCCGACGCTGTCAATCAGTACAGTATACATTTTTCCTCTTAATTGTAACCCTAAAGGATTTGCATGTCTTATTTTTTCTTTTGCTATTTCTATCTCTCTCTCTCTCTCTCTCTCTCTCTCTCTTTCTATCTTTTTTTAAATGTAGTTATGACCAAGCGATAGAAAGTGCAAAAATTACTTCTGATTTTTTATGGTTAGGAAGTGCGATGGAAGGTTGGGTGTGTGCTACCCTTCTTTTAGAGTATTTACAAGAAGATATTGGTGTATGCTCCCTTTCTCTCTCTCTTTTTAAATGAATATATACATTTTACATCAGCAGAACAACTTACCCTTTTTTTTCGTTAGCATATCGTGTCCAGAAGTCCTATTATACCCGATCCCCACTCTACAGAAGACGAAGGCGAAGAAGATCAATCACCTCCCACAGCCACCATTCAGGGCCCTCGATCCACTTTAACCGTGATTGTCGAGACCTATGCAAAAATCATTAGCTACTATTCACGTGTATCGACCACGGCTAATTTCGCCGTACCCGATCTCGTGTTTGCCGAATCCTGTTTAAAGATAGCGCGCGTATTAACCACAGCTTATTTAAACGATGGATGGAACGACCGCAGCATGTCTTTGCTGGTACACGGTCAATTGCATCCTCTCTCGGAGGAAGAAGAAAAAACCGAAAAGAAAGGGTTGGGTAGTCCCTTTTTGACGATGCACGATTTGGTAGCACATAAACGTAGTGGTATACCTCGATACGATATTGCAGATTGGGTGACCAAGATATGGGAGATTCAAATGGATGAGTTATCCTTGTTCGATCAAATTCATATCTGTAGTTCGATGGCGTTGATTTATTCGTCCGTAGGGTATCATCGAAAATCCGCTTGGTTGATGCATGAAACGGTGGATCGCATGTTGCCACTCCTCATCCAGCAACATCGACGCACACTGGGTAAATCATCGCCAACAAACCATGATGATGGCGTATTGGAGATTTTAAAGCGCATGTGTGAGATCTATGGGATTGGCGAGCGTAACGTACATGATGGAGGAGCGTTGGAAGCGATGCGACAAGAGGATCAAGATATGGTTTTAAAAAAGGCCACCCAAAAGAAACAAATTCAACAGCAATTGACATTGCCATTGGGAGATAAGAGGTTTGGTTGGCCCGAACTTCAAATGGATGTTCTAAAGCAGTGTATCTCTGTCTCGGATGCATTGATCGATAATGGGTCACGGTTATATTATACCACGGTTTTGCTCAAAAACTTGTATCCGTATATCCCAAAAGCAGAACAGATACGATTGGCTACCACCATTCAGGGGATAGTAGCTAGTAACAGTATTCATCAACGCGTGTCTACACCTGCGTCTGGTAAAATCAATTATTGGGGTGTTAATATCGTTTCGCGTGTGGAGGCCAAAAAGCCCATCTCGAGAAAAGCAGTTTATTCACATCCGATAAAGAACGAAGCCGTAGCGAATGCGAATAAACACACCGTGTCTCCAGAAGATGCAGATCCATTTATTTATAATCCATTTGCCAAAAAAGCCGATACGACTGTAAGCTAAAAAAAAAAAAAAAAAAAAAAAAAAAACTTGTGTTAAGTGGAGATATGTATTCACCCCCCGCGTTAGTATAAAATTGTGTTAGTGAAAGACGAAATATCCGAGTTCAAAGTGACATTAATAAATCCGTTTGGATTTGATTTGGAACTACAAAACATCATGCTAAGGTAAGCCCTTTTGTCTCTGTCTAAAATGGTGTGTAAAATCATTTTATCTAAAATCAAAAGTATGATATCAGTACATCGGGTGTGGCATTTAGTGCTGTACCAACTGCTGTCACGATCCCTGCCAATGCCACCATTTTTATTCAGTTAATGGGCACACCTGAAGAAACAGGCACGTTGGTCATCCGTGGCTGTATGATTCAAATCATTGGATTTTCAGAACAAGAATTTTTAATTGACCACCAAGAGAAAAAGTCACCGGAAAATGTCATTAATGAGCATTTCATCAAAATCAAGCACTGGTAAAAAGAACGGGAAAAGAAAGGGAAAAAAAAAAGGCTTATTTTTTTGAATTGACAAAAGAGTTATCTAGTGGGCTGGATGCAATGAAAATCAGTCGAAAAAAAGGTATTTTTATCTCGTACTGCTAAAAAAAAAAAAAAAGAACATGTTCACTCATTCTCTACTACGATTTATGTACACATATATAAAAAAAAAAAAAGAATCCACAGGTGAAAACAGTGTGTCGAAATTCTATGAACTAACGGTGATTGACGATCAACCGCTTTTAAAGATAAAGACCACTTCCATGATGCATGGTGCTGTCATGCTTTACGAAGGCGAGGTGTACGTGTGTGTGTGTGTGTGTGTACTTATGGGAAATTGAAACTAAAAAAAGAAACATCTCCCTCCTTTTACCTGTAGAACACATATTACCATGGAGCTAGAGAATATCGGAAATATTGCGGTCGATTTTATCACACTGTCATTTACAGATTCAACTACCTCACATCCTCAAGCCATCAATCCTGAACTTCCCACTGAAGACCAGTATGAAATCGAGCTACACACCAAGGGTACACGTGTCTTTTCCTGGGAAGGTACTTCCGATACAATATCCACGGATTTTGTTGGGAAAAAAATATGGTTGCCACAGGGAGCAAGTACAACCCTCCAAGTCAATGTCTATGGCAAAAGAGACTGGTAAGTGCACACGAGATAAACAAAACAAAAAAAGGGGGAGGGAGGATGCTAAAACTGGAATAATTCTTTTTCTTATAAAGCCATGATGGAACCATCCAGGTAGATTACGGGTATTTAGACAGAGCTGTATCTGAAGTCAAAGAAATTCCAAGTTCGAAACCAGACGAAATATTGGCTGCCATGTTTTATACACGACAACTGTATTTAAACGTCATGATTTCTGTTTACCGTAACCTCGAGCCGTTTAATCCGGACGTTGTCTATCTACGCCATAGTACACCCGCACCAAACGATGTACTGGAGCATGCATTAAAGAACATTCACCAGCAAGGAGACATCTCCTCACTGATGCAAAGCCAGCCTGTGGAGGACTTGTTACTGGTCACGAAAAACGTCGGATTGGAAAATCAAGAACGTAACGAGTATTGTCTTGTAACACTGGATGTTCGAAATATATGGACTGTGCCCTTTGATATTCATTTCGAGATTGATAACAAGACAGAGGATGCCAGCGACAGCAGCGGTGGTGGTGGCGGTGGTGGCGGGGATCTTGAGTCTCGCATCACGGTTTTACCGGGAACCACTTCGAGGTAAAAAAAGAAGAAAAAAAAAAGGTGGAAGACTGTTTAACACTTTATTTATAAAAATAAGAATTGTTCTACCATTGAAACGGTTGTTTCTACCTGCGAATGTGTGCCAGCAAGAGATCCCCTCGTTCGATCCCAATAAACAATTTGTGGTATCGCAAGGGCCAAAGATCTCGGAGGAGCAACAAAAGGCGCGACTTCAAATGTTTTGGTACCGCGAGGAGCTACTACAGCGAATCAAAGCCAATTGGAAATGCAGACTGACACAGCGATGCGGTATATTAAACCTTCGACCGTCGTTACGATTAACAAGTCTTCAGCTGGGGATCTTGAAGAAGGAGGACGTGGAATTTATGGTGGAGATGAAGGGAGATAGTGTACAGAAATTAAGTCATCGAAGATTTTCGTGTGTTTGTAATGATTATGTGGTGATGACAGTGTCCATCAGGAACCGATTTCGTAAAGTTTTGTGGGGGAGGAGTTTTTTTACTTTAATTTGTCTGGTCTAATACCCTATATCCATCTTTTTTTTTTTGTAGCTCATCCTATTAAGCTAATACTACGTATTCAACCTGTGCAAAGTTATAATGATGGAGTAAAGGAATATGATTTATCAGATAAGCTATTGATGGAAGGAGTACAACAAGTGATCTTGCCTGAGGTAAAAAAAAAAGATATAAATAAACAAGGAAACAATGAAATTGAACGAATTAACACTGATTGAATTTTATTTAGATTGCACCTTGGGTAGGAAGCATATCACACTCGTTTCCAATCTTCTTTCTATCTCGTGGACAATTTGAGCTCTTGTATCATGCAGAAGATGTACATACACGCCATATTTATTATGATCATGAATGGGCTGTAGTAGATGTGACAGAATTAAAAACGATTTAGAAAAAACTGATAAATATGTTTGGCATGCTACACAATCTGACTCTGAATAAGATTTTTTCTTTTTTTTTTCCTTTTAAAAACTTACTCGTTACTGTTTTTTTTTTATTTCTTCTTCTTTTTCTCTCTTCTTAAAAAAACCTCACTAAAAGAAGAAGAAAAAGAGAGAGAGAGAGAGTAATAGATGACCAAATTGGATTTGACGACTGAATATATTTTAAAAGGACTGACAGAAAGGACGGATAGAGAAGCAGTGAAAGTCAAGGACCACCGACATCAAAAGCAGTGTGAGGGAACCCATTTTAGAGTGGAAGAAAGTGATCTAGTGTCTTATTTCGAGACACTGACCTGTTTCTGTAAACGACCTGTATCACGATATTATACGTTGGAATATGGAGCTATTTTAGAATGTGCCAGCTACGACGAGACAAAACCATTTTTCAATCCACGTTTTGTTTGTGGGTTTCATGTGCATGAAATTGCCTGGTTGCGATTGTATGAACAACTTTTACAAGGTTATATGATTTGTTCACGTCTTGTTGAATTAAGAGCCTGTCCCTTATTTAATTTCACCTACTGTGCCTTGTTTAAAGTTCACAATGATTATCCATCTGTTCCTGTGGGTTTACCTACTTGCTTTTGTCGAAAACCCATAAAGATGGTTCATGAACAACAGGTCATCAAGAAACAGCAAGATACACTACTAAAATACCTCGAACGGACCTCTATCGATCAACCCAACAAAATCATTACCAATTTTATCTGTGCCAATCGAAATGAACAAGGCGTAACCAAGTGCGACTGGATGAATTCAGCTGATATGAGTGTCTTTCCGAAACCTAAAAACAAATTACATTCTCAAGTCGATCATTCGACTTATTATGAATACACTGCCTCGTTAAAATCAGACGTCAGTGCTTATCTAGCCACCACTCTCTTTTAAACTGACATACCCCCCCCCCCCACACACACACACACACCCTTTCTCTACTACTAATAAGCACTACTACTAATAATAAAAAAGAAGGCTACATCTTAAAATGTCAAAATGTTTGACATTTTATATAAAAGCATGTTTCATCCCATGTGCTTGCACACCAAAAAAGTAATTTTCCTGTAGTGACTCGTTCTTTTATACTCTATTATCAGCTTTTGACACCTGCAGTAGACAAGAGGGGGTGCAACAGGAAAAAAAACAGCCCAGTGTGATTGCTCTCTCTCTCTCTCTCTCTCTCTCTCGCTCTCTTTCAAAGGTCACACACTACTACTACTACAGCTCAAAAAGAAAAAAAAAAAAAAAAAAAGACAGTCCCTTTTTTAAAAGCGATCTCAGCCCAAAAGCGGGATCAAAAGGTAAAAACTTTCCCTTTTTTTTTTTTTATTAAACCTTACCATGCCTCCCAAGAAGAGTATTCAACGTACCAGTAATAAAGTTGCCCCTAAGGGACCTTCCAAGGCTTCCAAGGGTAAGAAGCAAACAACACCTGTAGATAATAAACCCAAGAAAACCAAGGAGCAAAAGGTAAACATTAGAAGAAGAAAAAAGTTTTCATAAAAATTACTTAGATCTCAAAACTTTTTTTTTTTTTTTTTTTTTTTTTAAATAGGAAAAGGAAAAGATACCTGAATATGTGGAAGTACCAGAGAACGATAATGACATGGCTATTTCTGATGAGGATATGGAATTCTTTGCTGAAAATAAGGCTTCACTTTCCTTTTTGACAGGTATGGACAGCAAGGAAATCACCAGGTATGATATTACATAAGCACCCTTCTTTTATATGTACCCTAATAAAGCCCTTATATCTTTTAGAAACGTCATTAAAAAGAAAAAGGTGGCTGTGAAAAAACCCATTGCTAAAAAGGAAGAAGAAAAGGAAGGTTTGGACTCTTCTGCCTCTGAAGACGAAGTATTTAACTCGGACGATGAATTGGATCAGTTTGAGGAATTAAGTGACAGTGAATTGTTAATGGTACCCGAGATTAGCGATGAAGACGATTTAGACGACGATGACATGGACCAATTATTAGCCATGTCAGAGGAAAAGAAACCCAACCCCAAGAAAAAGAAGGCCGCTAAACAAGCCAACGAATCTGACGAAGAAATGGATTATGAGAGTAAGCCAAGAAAGATTGCCAGTGAATGGAGTCGTAAAGACTATCACACAAAGTTACCTATCAAGTTGCCTGGTGGTAAACTTCATCAAATGGCTGAACCTCAAGAAGGTGATTCCTCTGATGAAGAAGAAGTCGAAAAGGAGGTTGTACCTGTTGTTGAAAAAGTAGAAGAAAAAGTGGAAGAAGAGGAAGAACAACCTAGATTAAGCAAAAAGGAGTATCTTTTAAAGAAGAAGGAAGAATTAGCCTTGATTGCTGGTAATCTTCAAGGTGATCCTGAGGAATATGTGGGTCAATTGAGAACTCTTCGTTCCATCTACAGAGATCGTAATGTCACTGTCAAGAAATTGGCTTTACTCACTCAATTGGCTGTTTACAAGGATATCATTCCTGGCTATCGTATTCGTCCCTTGACTGCTGTAGAAGAGGAAGTTCAAGTCTCGAGAGATATTAAAAAGATGCGAGAATATGAAAAGTCCTTGCTTGCTAATTATGAATTGTATTTGAAGGATTTGAACATGCTGTTATCTAGTAAGTATATATTCCATATGAATACTTTTTTTTATAGATGATTAAACAAAACAAAAAATATAGGAAAAAAGACAGAGGAAGATGCTTCATTGGCGTTTGTGGCTACACGTTGTTTATGTGAACTGTTGATTGCCAAGACACATTTTAATTTCCGTTTAGAGATTATGGTTGCTGTTGTGACACGTATGAGTACGATCAAGTGGAACGAAGCAGCGCAATTATGTAGCGAGACTTTAATTACGATTTTTGAAAATGATGTGTCTGGTCGATCTTCGTTGGATGCGGTCAAGATGATTATTCGCATGGTCAAGTCTAAGGGTTATGCCATTAATGAAAATGTCATTAACGTGTTCTTGCATCTCCGTCTCAAGGATGAGATGGCTCATAATTATTCTGCCTCAAACAATGAAGAGGTTGGACAAAAGCGAAAGAATAACCACAAGCCTTTCATGACCAAAAAGGCCAGAAAGACTATGAAGGAAACCAAGGAGATTGAGAAGGAGTTTCAAGAAGCTGAAGCGGTTGTTAGCAAAGAAGAAAAGGATAAAAACGTAAGTGTGTCATATGCCAAAGGAAAATCTCTTTTATGTGACATTAATTTTGTTGTGTAGCACACGGAAACTTTAAAATTGATCTTTGCGTTCTATTTCAGAATCTTAAAGAAACAAACTTCATCACCTCTTTTACCAGCCGTATTAGAAGGACTTTCTCGATTTGCACATTTAATCAGTGTTGATTTCTTTGATGATCTCTTAAACGCACTTCGTGATGTGATGCACTCCTTTGAAGATTCCAATGATATCTCTCGTACGAGTTCTGGTACACGTAAGCGATTACTTTGTATTATTACAGCCTTTGAATTATTGTCTGGACAAGGAGAAGCTTTTAATTATGACTTGAAGGATTTCTACACTGAAATTTACAATATCCTTTTTAAGGCCACCTTTCATACCAAGATTGAAGAGAAACCTGATTCTCAAAAGCAGACCGAGAGTGAAATGTTGATCAAGGGTCTTGAATTGATGTTTTTAAAGAAACGCCAAATTCCTGTGAATCGATTAGCTGCTTTTACCAAGAGATTTGCCTTGGTTGCACTAAATATGCCTAACAAGACTGTATTACAATGTTTGGCTTTAGTTGATAGACTTGTACAGGTAAATAGGAATTATAGGTGAATCGATATATATGCTCACACTGTTTTTTATGACCTATAGAAAGACCACCGTTTAGATGCACTTTTGCAGTCGGAAGATAGAGCGTCCAGTGGTATCTATGCACCATTATTACAAGATCCCGAACTTTGTAATCCCTTTGGTACAAGTTTATATGAGCTTTTCCTCTACCAGGTAAAAACAAGAAATAATTAGTGTGTATGATTGAAACTAACATAAATGATAGAATCATTACGATCCCAATGTGAGAGCCATTGCCAAAGCCTTACAAAAGGGTAATTAGATAATAAATAAATAAATAAAAAAATAGGGGAGACTACAGAAAAAAGTACGGTTGATATCGGATAAAGGGGGGGAACCAAGTTAAACATAAAGAGTAATGGATTGTGATCGATGCTGACACCTAAAAAGAGATGACGACCTTATATTATTTACCAGCATGTGAATCCCTTTTTTTGTGCTACGGTCCCTCCCCCATTTCTTTTTTAACTAATCAGGTTTTTTTAATATACAAGTGACATGACATTTAAAGAATGTGACACCAACAATAACAAAAGAAGAGAAGGGGGGCTTTTTTTATTATTATTGAGATTTCCCGTTAGATAACAATGTTTATACAGCATATGAAATTGTGTACAAAAAAAGATGGGATGATTACTATCAGAAGATAGTTTGTATTCCTCCCCCTACTTACCTACTTTAGCCCTTTATTTCCCCCCCCCCTTTTCTTACACTTTTTTTTTCTCACATAAAAAAAGAGGCGTCGGGTAAAGTTGCGGGGAACATCTCCCCCCCCCCCAACTTCCTCCTCCCGCGGAAAATGAAAAAACCATCAAAAAGTAACGTATCACAATAAAAGCGAAAAAAGAGAGTAAAAAATAAAAAAGATCCAGCATCGGCTTATTACACGTGGAGTATCAAAAAAAAATAGAATCCCTTTATCTTATATTTCACATGTAAGTGAGAGGAAGGACCAAAAAGAAGTGGGCGCAGAAAAAAAAAAAAGAGGATAAGAGATAAAAAAAAAAAGAGAAAGAAAGAGGGTTACACAGCGACTAGACCATTTATGTCATTCTACCAAAAAAAAAAGTGGGATCACACAACAGCATATTTTGTCAAATATTGCCGTCCATAAATGAGGATTGGTAATGATGATGATGGCAACCGGAAAGGGCGGAGCTGATTATTATAGCAGGCACGTTGTAAAAAGCTTAAATTCTGCTCAACTTCCATATTCAGTAATTAAACTATGGAGTGGAAGAATTAAAAAAAAAAAAAACCCTGAGAAAGAAAGTGAATATAATTGTATTTTTTATTGTTATTATTATATGATTTTTGTTATAAAGTGTGGGGAAACAGCAGTGTCTAAAGTAAAAAGTGGGGAAGAGAGAGAAAAAAAAAGGGGGGGGTAGCAAAGTCGCGTTGGGGGTATATGAAGTTTTTTTTTTTTTTTTTTTTTTTTTTGTTCCTTAGAGATCTTCTTTAATTTCTTGGAGAGACAGGACAGTTCTAAATGATAAGAGTTAGACAATGACCACACACACAAAAAAGAGTGAATGCCATATTTACCCTTGTTTGATGCACACGTGAGCCACAAATGAGACAGAGACATGCATTATTCACAAGTGGTTCTTGTGTATGCGAAGAACGGAGTGATTTAATATGTGAATAGAGAGATGAAAGCATAATTATTATTGTTATTTTTTTAAAAAAAAAAGATTAAAAGAAAGAATGAGTAAAATAATAATTTTTTTTTTTTTTGGCTCAAATTTAATAGAAAAGTCAAATCGTGTCACATAAATTAAGGTACAAATGATGTTTTCTTTACTGCAGATTTATGTATTTCACGTGCCAATGGACAAGTGGCCCAATTATTATTTTTTTATGGCGGAGTTTTCCTGTGGTTACTAATTAGAGGCCCAAATTAATCATTCGTTACAAGTAACGTCAACAATACCTCTCTCTCTCTCTCTTCTGTACCGGCAAATAACAAGAAACAACGCACACACACCCATGATCTACTTGTGAGCCACAACTGTACTCAATTCATGTATAGAGAGATACATGTATTGGTGAATACCGTCTCTCCGTCCACCAATAAAATTTTAAATAGTATATGCAGAAATAGAGTGTGGAGGAGGGGCTGATGCCAGAAAGTAAAATAGACAATGTAACCCAGAAACAACCAATACATGTTTCAACCGAGACTTTTTTTTTTTTTTTTTTTTTTTTTTTTTTTTTTTTTTTTTTTTTTTTTTTTTTAGCGCCGTGAGCCAAAACACATGTGTACCAGTAACACCTGATTAAAAATCTTGTCATTGATAACACAATGAACAAATTATTATTCTTACCTGTACAAAATAAATTACAAAACTAATCGCTATATAGTAAAAAAGTCACCCCCCGTCCCTTATCTGTCCTAACTCCCTCCCATCTTTCAATGCTTGACATCAAAAAAAAAGAGAGAGTTACAGTCATCCCTGTGTCGTAAAATAATTCTTTTATTTACTATTGTGGGATCCAGTCTATGTAGAGTCACACACGGAAGGTGGGCAGACACTTTTTTTTTTTTTTTGCAAATAAATAAATTGCTTAGAAATGATCATTACAATTTTATTTGTAATGATTTACAAATTCGTTGGTGTAAATTCAAATAGTCAGCTACTTTCTTATTTTAATATAACTAATACTTTTTAATTCGTCTTTTTTTAATATAAGCAGTAATCTCCCCACACACACCAAAAAACTCTATTTTTTTTTTTTTTTTTTTTTTTTTGTATCGCCCAATCTAACCAATCTCAGCTTCTCTATAAAAAGTCTATTTTTTACTGCAAATGGGAAACAGCAGTTTTAATATCTAATTAAAAAATTTATGCAGATATTGAGAATAGTGACAACAAAGAACCCTTTTTTTTTTCTGTTTCTACTCACCTAGTGAACATCAAAAAAAAAAAGAGTCAAACAGTGTAAATGAACTAGACTCACGTATCGATCTACTTCCAATGTCATAGTGAGATGATTTTCCAAAAAGTTAAAATTTTATGACAATAAACGTTACACAATATCTATTCAATTTGACACGTTTCTTAGTCCTGGATACAGTGTACAACTTGGGGGTAGGGAAAAAAGACACGTTTGTATAGCAATATGTATTATTATTTTTAAAACAAATGAAATGGCCTGTTTCCCTTTGAGGATGGCATTCCGCTAGTAGAGTGAGCAAACGGATCACTTTACTAATGGAGGGTTGGGTTGCTGAATAAGAGTACCCCTGGATTGATTCAAACAAGATCATCCGACCGCATCAACTGTTGAAGCATCCTTTTTTTTTTTTTATCTTTGAGGACACTTAACATGCAACAAGTATCACTCTTCTTGTCCCTTTGATACATTCATTAATGAAAGTACTTGGATATCTGACAACCTATACTGACACTTTCTCTTTTGCATGCACAAAGTTCCCATTTGTTCCCGAAACAAAAAAAAAACAACAACAAAAATCACACCTTCATTTAAAGTTTTTGTTGTTGTTGTTCCGCAGCAAGTTCCTCTCGTGGTTTTTCTTTTTTTTTTGACAGGACGATACCACCTTTTTTTTTTTTTTTTTTGTCTGTTAAGTGATGCTTGTTTTCAAGCGGTGGGGGACCGGTTACCATGAGATCACACATCATCTCTATCGTTACACCCCCGATCCAAACTTAAAAAGGGAAGTGCATGAACGTGGACCTTTAATAAAGCACAAAAAGTCATAGATCTGCTCATTCCGCCGTCTCCATCAAGAGAGAAAACGGGTGAGTTATTTTATTAAACGGGAGAAAGGGGGAAGGGTTACACTTTTGTGTTCCACTTCACTAATCCATCAGTGTGGTCTAGTCTTTCATTGACCCTAGTAACCCTAGAATAAACTGCCTGGATAAAAAAAAAAAAAATTTCCCCCAAATTTATATCCTCTTATAGACTAAATGATTGTTCGGTCTAAATGATGAAATGACTGCAATAAGTTTTAATTAAGAGGTGCAGCCGTATTTTTCCCTTTAACCGAGGCTTTATCTTATAACCTCTCAGATGATAAACAAATGTCTTCGACTCGGCTAGAAAGAGAGAGAGAGAGGAGAGGTAGTTTACTAAAAGAATGACATACATTGATGTTTTAGTTACATTGAAATGTTTCCCGGCTATCGGGTATAAGAGAATAACCACGTTTTTTTCTTTTTCAAACAGTCATTCTTGAAGACTTTTTTTTTTTAAAAAAAAAAAAAAGACGACCTTTCCCATATGAAGGTGAGCCGTTGTTGGTTTGTAAAGAAAATAATCATACGACAGCATGATGTAGACAATTTAATTATATATTTTTGGGTAAAACTCAGTCTATTTGTGCCCAATGAATGTCTAAATCTACCTAAAATAGCTCATACAGGTTTCTGGGGGGACCGAGAGGGACTTCACGGGCAGATGTAACTGTAGGACGAGCTTAACTAATTGCTGCTGATAAAGATTGAATGCGTAAGCACTTGTAACCATCTTTGGGAGGAGCAAATATAAAAAAAGGAACTTGCATTCGATTTGTCAAGTAACGCGATAAGGTTCTAGATAACTCACTACTAACAGGTATTTTACAATTGGGATTTCAACATCTTATGACGGTCTGTGCTGGCTGACCGGTCTAGAAAAGGAGTTTTAACACAGAAATAGATTACTGTTAAATATGGTTAATTAAATACGTAATCTTCATAAGCACAATTACATTAGATAATAAATGTGATCCGCCCCCCATTCTTTTATTTCTAAAAACATGTAAACGTCTGTCATTGAGGTTTAGCTTTTAAAATAAGACATTCGACATCCATGTAACAACCTAGACAGACTTGTCGTTTGTGACAACCATTAATATTAGTAAGATTTATCTAGTTACGAGTTGCTAAATTGCATAAATTTCATTTACTATGATGACATCAATAACTACAATGTATGACTTCATTGAAAAATTCCACAGGCAGTTTATTGCCTGTCTAGAATTTACCTGATACGACATATAAAATCACTGACAACCTTGAGTCTTGGCATATCAGAAGAATAAATGAATGATATCTAGAGGCGAATTACGGTGCTACTAAATTAAAAAAAACATCTGAAAAGTATCATTTAAAAGTGGGTCAACTAAAATATATTTGAGTAAGGTTGATTTTGGATTCATTTTCATACTTTATGCGAATACCCCCTAAGTGAATATTTTGAATTTCTCAGTGTTTTTTAAACAGTGTCCTTTTTTTTTTTCATGCAAATAATAATGTATTTGCTAAAGATAAACTCCTCCCGCCCTTTACACAGGATATGGGTTCATTAGAACTTTTAATGGCCCTTTTTAAATGTATTTGCTTTAGATAAAAATTATGGGTTTTGATTAACTACGGAAATTCGATACCTACAAGCACACCTTAAGATCAAGTATAATGCGACGCTCACAATACTTTTAAGAACCTAGAGACCATAAATGATAAGAAAGAATGTTAAAGACATTGAGGAGAAGAGTCATAACCAGCGAGACTTATCCAGACAAATCACTGAAAATATAAACTCTAACCTTGTCTAAATAATAAAGACTATTTACATAACCAACAGAGACTCTTACTCAGCAAAACAGAGAAGAAAATTGGTAAATTTTAGGAATAAGAGCGATATGTAAGCTATTTAAGGAGACGATTCAGTGTGAAGTCCACCCATTGAAAGACATTTTTCAGGAACAAGTACAATTCACGACGTAAACAGTAAGACTACAAACATTTTAAAGTTATTTTGCCTAACAAATGCCTCATAAAAATATAACGGAAAACTGCATCCTCAAAAAAAAAAAAAAAAAAGTGGCATCTTAGTGTGAATTAAATAAATTTTAATACTTTATGCGAATAAACACTTGTGAGATGACAAATGTCAACATTTCCTCCCACTGACATAAAAAATCAAGTTGCTTATTTTTCAGTTAAACATAAAACAAATGGGAGAGGGAAGGGGTTCTAAAGAGGATTTTTTATTATTTTGTACAATGGTTTAATTTTAATTCTTTTCTTTGTATAATATGTACATATATAAAAAAAAGAAAGAGAGAGAGATATTCTTGTTTATCCGAAATGGAATGAACTGTGGCTGTGATGTTGACGTCCTCCACCGCCGAATCCACCACCACCACCGAATCCACCACCTCCAAAACCGCCAGCTTGACCAAACATGGATGCGAACACATCATTGACATCCACACCACCTGGGTAGCCTCCACCACCACCCATACCCATACCACCATCTAAATCAGCACCCGAATCAAATCGTGCCTTCTTTTCGGGATCACTCAAAATAGCATAAGCTTCACCCACTTCCTTAAATGAAGCTTCTGCTTTAGCATCACCGGCGTTCTTATCAGGATGGTATTGCAAGGCAAGTTTACGATAGGATTTTTTGATTTCTGTCTCACTGGCTGATTTATCCAACTTTAACACCTTGTAGTAATCCTTACGAAGTGATTTCTTTAATTCAAGTTCTGCCTTACGTAAGAGGCCGTGGTATTCTTTTATAAATTTAAAAAAAAAAAAAGCATTAGCGTACGCAAATAGAAAATTATCTCTCTCTCTATCTCTTCTTTACCTCTATTGGATGCGTCTACTTCAGTCAACTTTTTATAATCTCTCACTGCTTCCTCATATTGCTCCGTCTCCATATAACAAGCGGCACGTCGACTGTACACCTTGTAAAATTCGTTGTCTAATTCAAGGGCTTTATCACAATCAAGCAAAGCTTCTTCAAACTTCTTTTGCTATAGATTCATAATTTTTTTTTTTTTTTTTACAAATGCGATGATATCAGTACGAATAGTAATAAATAAAAAAAAAGATGGTGATTTACCTTTTGCAAGACGGCGGCACGGTTGGAATAGAGACGAGAATTCATATGATCGTTCTTTGGATCGATTTCCATAGCAGCAGTATAGGCATCATAGGCCTCTTCTAATTGATTGGCTTTAAAGGCAGCGTTACCAGCTTCCTTTTGGCTGTCAATGGCACGAGCCATTTTTAAAAGGGCGCGGGCCTTTGAGAAATCGGGATCACAACGCAATGCTTCCACACAGTGAGCAGCTGTCTTTGCGTTTTCACCTTGGCTGTAAAAGACACGCGCTCTGAGGTATAAGGCGTCTGGGTTCTGGCTGTTCATACGCACCAAAGAGCTTTTTTTTTTTTTTAGAGAAAAAGGGTCAGTAAGAGAATAAAGTGGGGACCCAACAATATATATATATATATATAACTCACTTGACAATGCGACTGGCTTCAGAGTAGTTCTTTTCACCTAAAGCACATTCGGCTTGCATGACTCTCCATTTGACGGGCAATTGATCTGCGTCGACAAAAGCGATAGCACGGTCGAGACTGTTACGGGCGAGACCCCATTGATTGTTTGACATAAAGGTGTTGACCTGAGCCATATAGTTGTAAACGTGTTGCAAGTTATTGTATTCACGTTGAGCGATTTTAGGATCGATTTCTGCGGCACGGGTGTATTGACGACCGGCTTCTTCGAGATGACCTAAATTCAAGTGACATTTGCCACCACGTAAGAAGGCTTTTGCGTTTTGAGGGTCTAATTCCGTAGCGGTACGACAATCGTTGGCAGCATCCTTGTATTTCTTTTGCATGACCAAAGCGGCCGCACGGTTGTTGTAATACGTTGAAGTCTTGGGTGAAGCATCTTTTTTTTTAAAAAAATGGTTTAGTTGCTTTCTTGCCAATAAAACCTCTTTTTTTTTTTTTCATCATCATGATGCTTACCAATGGCTTGAGTGTACAAGTTGACGGCTTCTTCGTAATTACCAGCCTTGTATTGTTCATTGGCTTGATTCTTAATCTCCTCAGGGGTCCTGAACGTGAAGCGCAAGGTTAGATTTTTAGTGTATATGTTAAATAATTAAACTTTTTTTTTTTAAAAAAAAAAAAATTACATTGGAGTATCAACTTCCATGGGTGCTTCAGTGTCAGACATATTTTTTTACGGAAAAAGTTGTGGTAGAAACAAAAAAAAAATGAACAAAAAAAGAAATAATTGCTCCTATCTTCTACCCGATTCACAAGGAAAAAAAAAAAAAAAAAAAAATATTTTTTAGAAGATAAAAAAAAAGTCACCCTTTTAATGCGATAGAATTTGCTAGAAAGCTTTTTGGCACTTCCCCCAAAGAGATCAAATTACAAGAGCACCAGAGCAAAAAAAAGAGCGACACACACAACACACAGAGCGACAGGAAAAAAAAAAAAAAAACGGAGTTTCAAACATAATTTCAATGTCCTACCTACACCTGCGAAATACACACACACATTGGGCAACGCCTCATTTGTTGTATGGTTGTTCCCTTTATTCTTATTAATATATCTCTCCTTTCTCTCTCTATCTGATGAATCCTGGTTACAGTGAAAGTACTAGTCATAAGCGACAAAAGACGAACGAACAGCCAGCAACTGCGATGGATGCCAACGATTTTCTTAACTTTGATTATGAATTCCCCATGGTGAATGGGCAAGGGGAGACAACCACAGCGGCAGGAACAGGGACAAGAATTCCCGAAGATTTTTTCATGTTTGTGACGGATAACAGCCCGAATGCGACTATCGTGAATACACCTTCACCCAAGGCCATCAAAAAGATGGAGCCGCCGAACCAAGCAGTGTATACGATTGTGGTAGGTGGTAAACCCTTTCGACTGAGTTGGGAATCGCTCAAGAGTGATGGACCAACCAATTTTTTCCTCGAGTATTTTCGAAAAAAGAAGACGAGTAAAGTCATGCATATTGATCGAGATACAGATGTATTTGAGCTGATTGTACGTCATCTCCGTGGTTACTACATACGCCCCATTGACGACATTCAGAATCAGTCTCTCTTGTATGATGCAAACTATTTTGGCTTAAATCGTCTTAAGAAAATGTTGCAAGAGTATCTGTTTCTTAATGTTGGTGGTAGAGTCTTTCGTCTGCCATGGACACTATTCCAAAAAGGTATAAATAGGGTCACACACACACACACATATATATAATTAATAACTGACACCCGCTCTCTCTCTCTCTCATTCAATCTCTCACTCTCTCACTCTTTAGATGGGACCCATAACTTTTTTACGGGACCCTTAATGCACTCGTTGCTATCGCCTCATACAGAGGATGGCAACTCTCCACCCATCTACATTGACAGAGATCCTGACATCTTTGCAGACATTGTAAATCATCTCCGCGGTTACACAATTCATATTAGAGATGAAATGCACAGAAAGAATCTGTTGAAGGATGCACAGTACTACGTATTTAGGCAATTAAGTGATAAATTATTAACGGCACAACAGACGGTAGCTGGATTTGGAGATGGAAGCAATCCCGAGGTATTATTGCTATTACAAGATATCCGACTCGTCAACATGATTCGTCCAGACATGAGTGATAATCCATCGTCTTCTTCCGCAAATGGTTGGACTGCTACACAGGTCCAATATAAGCGCATTGTGGAGGGAACACCACATGCTTTATTAGTCCAAGTGTCTGATTTATGCATCCAAATACACAAATCGGAGACTATCACTAAGCTTAGTTATGAAATGAACCCTTCTGACTTGAAAAAGATGGTGAGTATGGCCAAAGCCATCAAGGCAACAGGAGGGATGAATATGGAGCTATTTTTGGACACCTATTGCGCAATCACAATTGACGATAATCAAGTCAAATCAATTGGGTACTGTCTGGAGAATGACATCATCGAGACTCAGTGGGAAGCATGTACTAAATGTAAACAGGATTGTCAAATGTCGAAATTAATATTGCAGCGAGCTATTTGTGGAGTTCATTTAATGGATAACATGATGACTTTGTGTGCATTAAGATTAGAGGCTATTAGCTCAAGATTTAGACTTAATTTAAAGAGGCAGTTTCTCTCTGGGTAGCTAAATAAACTTTGATTGGTGAATCCCATTTTATTCACACACACACACACACAACACAACACACACACACACACACACCCATTTTTTTTTTTTTTTTTTTTTTTTTTACATACACACACACACACACTACTACACTTTTTTACACACACTACAGACATTATGTATAAATATCCCTGCCAATTTTATTTAATTTTTAATTTCTTTTTTTTACTTTTCCATTTTTTTACTTTTTTTTTTAACTCTCTTTTACATAAACAAATATGCCTTTCCGTTGTAAGTGTGGTAGAACCTTTGAAAAGACCGACTCTTTTGCTTCTCATACATCTGCTTGTGCTCCCTTCCATCATCGACGTATGTCAGATACGACGCAGATGTCTACTGCTGCTGCTGCTGCCGCTGGTGGTGGTGGTAGTGGTGGATCACAGCCGTTTATCAACACCTCCTTTCGATTCTTGTCATCTTCATCACAGGCCAGTTCTCCCACCGACTCTGTCATGATGGACAGTGATTTATCTAGCTCTGTACCTACGAATAATGGGTTTTTTATGCCCACTGCGCTATCACTTCAAAATGCTTTTGAAGGTGCTAGAAGAAGATCCATGTCGTACGGCTCCTCATTTAAATAACCCTTTATTTTTGCATCTCTCTCATAAATACCCCCCATATCCGCTCTCCTTCTGTAAGTAACTGTTGTATATGATTTTTTTTTCTTCTATCAAAATAAATATATATATATTTAAAATTATCTATTTCCGCATAAAACTCTTTTTTTTTTTTTTTGAAATCGTTTAAAACTCTAAATATTAAGTGGTACACCGCCCATAAACAAACAAATCAAAAAAAAAAAAAAAAAAAAAAAAAAGTTGATTTTCTTGTATTAACCGGTAGAAAAAAAAATGAGCAATTTTTGTCCGAAGCCTCCGTTATTTAGAGTTTCCCATTGAACTTTTTTTTGTACGGTTGTAATACTAACATCACGCATATAGCATGTACTTTTACGCTTAAAAAAAAACTCAGATGCTTTGTCAGTATTGAGTTCTCTCTCACACATGCACTCTAAATGTTGAGAGCGTCAAGGCTCTATTCTATCGAAAATGTACACTTTTTTTTTGCATCTAAGGCAACATGCAGTGATAAAAGTGTGTTGAAAATATTGGATAGATCCTTCCTATATTTTCTGAAAATCCCACTGTGATAAAAAAGCAAGTCAAATTTTACTCACTTTTTAAAAAGAATAGGATAGAACAAAAATATCTGGTTGGGTTAGTTAGTAGTCCAACGTGTGAAATCTTATAATATCCGCTCTTTGACAAAAAAAAAAGAGTTCCCCATGTGATAAGAGGGTAAGTTTTTAACACAACAATGAACTCAGATTCTGAAGTGGGGGGTTTATCAGACGGAGAACAAGTGAAACAGTGTGTTTAGATAAGAAATGCTTTGATAATGGCCACTGCAGCAAAAAAAAAAAGAACTCTTTATTTGTAAAACCCCGCCTGTCGATGCCTTTATTCCCCTTCTAATTGAGGGAATGGACTTTTGGAAAGAAGAACAGATGATAACAACATACACACGTTATCTCTATGTATTATTTGTTTGTTCAATAAGGGCGGGGCGTACACTATCACTATCCCCCATTTTAGCCTTATTTTTTAAAAGTGAGGCGTATAAATTCATGCAAAAAAAAAAAAAAAGTTATGTAGTGAGAATTTTTATTAAATCGAAAAAAAAAGTACAGTGTGTGGGTATTTATTTAAGTGTAGACGAACTAGAAGACATGGATCTTCTTCTGGCACCTTCAAATACATTATGCAAGGATAATGCAGTAGGCATAAAAAACCCATTACCAGTGGTGGTGGGGACAGAACTGGATAGATCGCTACTACTACTACTACTAATGGTGCTACTGTCAGACTGAGCGGGGGATAGACTGGGCGACGACAAAAACCCAGTCAAGGAAACTTGCTGAGTTGTGTCCGACATACGTCGCTGGTGAAAGGGAGCACAAGCAGATGTATGAGAAGCAAAAGAGTCGGTCTTTTCAAATGTTCTACCACATTTACAACGGAAAGGCATATTTCTACTTTTTTTTTTTCAAATATAAATAAAGAAAAAAAAAAGTTAAATAAAAATATACGCCCTCCCCCCAGTCATATAACATCGGAGACTATTCCAATGTGTGCAAACACTCCCTTTTTTTAAAAAAGAAGAAGGGGGAGATATATGCCATGATGTCATTGGCGCAAAATTAAGAAAATCGCCATTGAATATCTCTCCTTGATAAAGTATATATGGTCAACCCGATATTCTCTCTTTAATGAAAGCAATTCATCTTGTTGTACGCCCATTCTTGTCCCAATCGTTCTTGGACTATTATTTTTCATGACTGTTTTAAGCCTCACATGATGAACAAAAAAGGATCGTCTAATAAAGTATCTTCTGATGCATTATTTGCATTCTTTTACCAGATATACTACAACTTCCCCCTTTCCCTTTTTGCATCCACACACATACACACACACACGCCGTATTTTCTTTATCAAGCAACAACAAATAGGTTGGCAGTTATTAACTGAGGAAACTGCATATCTAATCATTTTCTGTTTGGCCGTTTTAAAATAAACACACATGTAGCATAGCTTACTCTTTCAAATCGTCTCCCACGAGGATTTGTACAACAAACATGCTTATGTTTTACTTCGTCATTGTAAACATTGTGAAACGAATTTGCGTTCACAACAAAGATTAGAGCCCGCTGCATTTAAGATTTACAAAAAGAAACCGTTTTCCGTGAGCTCTTGGCGCCGCATGATGGAAGAAAGTTCAATAAATCAGTCTGTGTGTGTATGTATTTTATAAGCGGGTAGTTATGAGACCTATTAGAATTCATGCTGGGACACGATCTTTGTCGCTGCATATGAATACGATTCTCATAAAGACAAAGTAGCCCAATATGTGTGATACACCTGATTATCTGAAGTATCTAGCCTTTCAGCAGTCTTACTCATTCGATATGACAACAACAAAAAATTGATTCTGTGTAGTCTCACAAAAGCGGGAGATAATAAGAAGATTCACACGTAACTACACATTTCTCATCTTTGAGCTATCTGTCAATAAGCATTATAACTTAATGAGCTATCATACTTTAATTTTTTTTTCTAAAAGAACTCTTTGCGGCAATTAGCTTAAAAGAAAGCATCATTGTTTTATTTGTTGATAGTCAGTTGCTGCATAATAACGATACTCATACCCTATCACAATAATTTAAATTGTAAATTATTAATAACGAAGGTTACACTTTCTTATTGATGTCACGGACAGCGCTAAACTAGAATTATCTATGGCTAAACATTTCTTGCCTACATACATAATATAACAATCGTCTCGTTACGTTCATTTATGCGAGTAATATTCCTTGAATACGGCTTAAGCTTTTTTTTTTTTTTTTTTGTCAGGACCGTTTCTGTGCCTCTTGTCCAATTAGAGTCCAAGAGCGTGCTATGCAGCCCGTGCATTGGACATTTCTGTCAAGTACCAATTTAAGCATTTCCTAACTTATTGGTCACAGACAAGGGTTAAATCAGGTTCTGATCCTTGCCAAGCAAAACCCCTCATCATACAGACTGCATGTATGTAGTATTGAGCAGTTTATCGATCTTAAATCGAGTGTATTCATGTATGAGGATCATAAGATTTAACAGCATTTAAAGTCTGACCTGGTTGTATTTTCTAAAGCATACCTAGACATGTATGGGGACGAGATTTGATTTTTTAAATACTTGATCAAAACTATCTTAAATTAAAAAACGTGACTAACGTGGGCTTGTTTAAAAGAGAAAAAAAAAAGGGGGGGGAGGACATAATAATAATAATAATTAAAAGCTAGTCAGCTCATTTTTCTTCGATCGATATAATTTGACAATAATTCTCAAGCTAAATACGCATACATGTAATAGACTGATTGAGGAAAAGCATACAACAAGCTCTAAGCAGGTACCTACAGTGACATATAATCAGGATTTATTTATTTCTTCACTTCGCAACTGTTCCAAAATTAGACGAGCTGTCAAATATGCTCTTTGAGCAGGGAACTTCAGTGTAACTTGTCTTATTGCTCAAATATTCGTAATATAATTCATTTCAAAACTCCATCATGTAAAATTAGATAAACCCATTCAGCCTTTTGGAGGGCATATATCTTCTATTATCCATCATGATGGATAGGGGCAATGTGATAAAGACAATGGGTCATTTTAAAGCCTTTAATTTTGCAAATAAGAGAGACCCTATTTGCAAAAGTAAAGAATAAACACCCGGTCAAGACAATATCAGTCCACTTGCTTTTACAAAGGGAGAGGCCATTTTTCTTAAGGACAGACAGGGTGCTCGTAGCCGTAATATTGTGGTTATGATATTTTACAATATAACTTAATAATTTGAACTAGATACAAATTTATTACAACCAGCATAGTTTAAACTAGTATATATGTGTTATAACTTACTTTCAGATACTCGTTTGTACTTTACCTTATTATTTCTGCGTAAGATAAAGATCAAACGAGCCTAAAGGTGAAGGAGTGATGGTAGACCTGTCAAACCAAGTAAAAACCATTCAACATACATATATTCGTAATCACCATATTGTTTTTTGATTGTATATTCTTGTTTCCAAGTCTAAAAGATAGCCAAATCACAGATCTTACGTTATGACTACGTGCACTTTGGCTGTCCCTAAGAAAAGCCATTTTTAAAAGTGCCTAGAAAGACCAGCTACAACACCCTTTTCTCTGTACATTGTACATATCATATGGAAAATTGGAACCACTTACCACATGAACTTCTAGACGCTATATCCTTTTATACACCGTCGACTTTTTCCAATGCAAAGTCGATGGCAGTGAATAAGCAATGGTACAACTTTTATTTAAGCAAGCGATTTAAAACAGTGTCTATTGCTTTGCGATCAACCAATGCAACGCTCAAGCAAATTTTAACATCGCCCTTTCAACCTGGCCAATGGACGAAAGCCATTACATTTGTTGAAATCAATACAGTACCTGATCTAGACTCTATTGATTATGATCAAGATCTCTTCGATCGCTTAATGAAAGAAACACCAAACGTCAAAGTGGTGAGATTTGCAGAGAAAGTACGAGCATGGGCCTACTTTTTGCACATTCTTAAGAACAACCACTGGCAGTTGAGAAAAATCCCAGTAACTTGGGATAAGCGCTTGGCGCCATTCTATTATGAGTGTGCACACCATGTACGAAACACACTCGAATCGCTGCAAATAAACGAATACATGTTTCTTTCTGATTTGAACTTTTCCTTTCTAAAAGAGTTTATCGCATTGAATAGATTGTACATTGATGATGGCTTGATAGGGAGCCCACTGGGTCTGAATAGTATACTCCAGCATACGTCAGGTACACTCTCTATGCTTAATGTGGAATTTCCAGGTGTGTCCGCCATGGGGTCTTATCCAGAAGAAGCTTTGCCGGTGTATCCCAACATCAAGCATATCCAGTTTCTTGATTTTACACCTGAATCAAACGATCAATTATCTGTCTTTACAAACAGCTTTACACGACTGGAGAAATTGGTCATTGTGGGAGATATAGATGCTCCATGGCCGGGAATCCGCGTAGATGATGATACCAAGGAAATATTCTACAAGACCCTTCATGCATTAAAGGCATATAAAATTACTGTCCCAGGGTGTCGTATTGACCTAAGTCACTTTAAAAAGCATCTTACACAACCTGTACGGCTTTTCATTCGAAATTCGGGTCCTGGACATTATGTCATTGGTGATGATAAATCGACTACCCTTGTAAAATCGCAAGACTGTTCGTATATTTCAATGCGATATGAATGCATAGTCGACAATCGTAACAGAAATAGTGGATTTGTGCCAAATATTTTACAAAGCCTAGATGGTAATATAGTGCAGGTGAATCTTCGGGAGATAGCCAGCAATTTGGTCACTACTTTCCTTGATGCACTATTGGAAAGGGAGTATGTAAATTTGCACACCATTGTCGTGAGTGACACAAAACTTTGTGAATATGAATGGGATCCAGAAAGACCAAAAGTGGATCACGTGAAAACGTTGAAATTCTACAACTGTAGTGTGAGTGAAAGGTCATTATTCTCACTATCCCGTAATTATTTCGAAAAGTTGGATTATCTTCAATACAACACGTGTACACCTCGTAAGGAGAAATTGCATTGGATCAACTTTCGTGAAACCGAAATCCATACATTGTGCCTATCTGAAGTGGAGGATCTCGAATATCCAAGACGAAAAAGAAGCAAAGCGCACCCTTGTACCTTTGTCTGTGTTAATATCTTTAGGAATGGTATAAATCTTCGAATGTTTTTAGTGGATCAAAATTCTGTTATTGTAGAAACTAAAGAATCTGTGTCACATGAAATTCTTGACTCAGAAACAACGATTCAAGTTTCTATCGATGTCCAGTCTATTCAAACCATTATATTAAAGTCTCCTACTCGTAAAAAGGATGTTTATATTGATTTGCAAAAGAGTTATTACGCACAGTAAATAAAAAAGAATGTACATATATATAATTTGGAACAAAGTGATTTTTTTTTTTATTATTATTCAACCTTTTTTTGTAGATATATGGTAAAGAGAGAGAGAGAGAGAGAGAGAGCAGGCAAAGGAAAAGATTTAAAGTCTGGCATTAGCAGGGAATTGCTTCATGGCTTGACGAATACCTAAATCCGCCATAATTTCTTCTGAACCACCCAAGATAGCACCAAACTTGTAGGTTCTCTGGAAGGCTTCAACAGCACGACCCATACCAGTCTTGGTGATACCACGACCACCAAAGATTTGACAAGCGTCATCAGAGACGTTATGAGCGACACGAGTGGTTTGGTATTTCAAGAGCGCGATAGGACCAGCCAATTTAACGGATTGTTCAGCGTAAGACATGTTACACATTTGGTAGGTAATGTTCTCAAGCCAGTTCTCGACGGCTTCCAATTGAGCGACCATGGCCGCAAGCTTGTTACGGATCACAGGTTGATCGATTAAACGCTTACCGAAAACCTTTCTTTGGTTGGCCCATTTGAAGCAATCTTCAATAATGGCACGAGTGCCACCTGTCACGGCACCACAAATGTACCAACGTTCGTGGTTGAAGTTATACATGATAACTTGGAAACCTTGACCTTCCTTACCAAGAATGTTCTCAGCGGGAACCTTGACATTTTCAAAAGTGATGTAAGATGTACCGGCAGAGGGAGAGTAAGAGGTCTTGATTTGCTTGGTTTCGATGTTATCATCACGCTCGACAAAGAACATGGTCATACCCTTTTCAGTGGTAGCAGCCACGGTAAAGTAATCACAGAAAACACCATTGGTGATCCACTTCTTAACACCGTTTAAGATGAAATGCTTACCATCAGCTGTTCTGGTAGCAGTAGCGCGAATACGAGCAACATCAGAACCAGCATAAGGTTCAGTGATAGCTAAACAGATACGCTTCTTACCAAGAAGGACCTCGGGTACCACCTTGGCCTTGAGAGCAGGGCTACCAAAGTTGAAGATGGGAGGAAGACCGATACTGTAACCAGAAGAAATACCATCACAGAAACCTGGTGTACCAAGTCTGGCAGTCTCTTGATGAGCAATCAACTCATGGAAATAATCAAACTTCTCGGGTTCGATACCGCCAGGGAGTTTTAAACCCTTGAGCCAAGGACCGGGACCAATTTGTGTGGCCAGGACACCAGCTTCACCCAACTTGGCATATAATTCCTTGGAAGGATAAGTGCCTTGGTCTTCAGCTTGGATAGCTTCGGGCTTGATCTCATCATAAATAGCACGAATGGATTGACGGAAGTGAGTGTGACTGTCACTATTTGACACAGAAAATAAAAAAAAGAGGGTTAGTAATCACAAGAAAAAAAGGGGGGTGTGGGTAACTCAATTACTTGAAATAGGGACTCTTGAATCCCATCCAAAAACTAGGCTCGGCGTAAGGGACAGTAGAAAGTTCACCGTGAGCAGGAATATTGACTTGAGAGACTTCACCTTCAATCACACCAATCTTGATACGAGGAGCATATTTGACCAGTACTTCTTGACGATGAAGACCATAGAAATCCTCTGTTGTTAAGGGGGGAGAATGTAAATAAACGACCATATATGTTTATATTTGTTTTTTTTAGTTTTACCAGTAACATCCTTTCCACCTAATTCAACCAAAATCTGACTTCCACCAGGATGTAATTGGGCAAAGGTGGATACGTTGTAAACAGCACCATCAATAATCAACCAAAGATCATCTTCTGTGTTATGTTTGGCCACTTCGGCTCTGGTATATGACTTTAATTCTGGCATTGAAAAAAAAAAAGAAAAAAAAAAAAAGAGTAGGGGGAGGATAAAGAAAAAGAGAAAAGCTGTAAAGACACCTTTTATTACGATTTATGTGTAGGTGGGAATAATTACACAGATTTTCATCAAAATGTGGAGTAAGAATTGCATGTGAAAACGTATATGTGTGTATGTCATCACAATATGCGGAAGCTTAAAAAAATAAATAGGTTGGGTGGTATGATATTTAATGATCTGGTGATTTCTTACGCAACACCTTGTTTTGGAGGCCAAAAAACGATGTCTGAACTTGCTCTACCAGTGTAGACCAAGGCATAGTGATGACAGGTGGTTGAGAAAACACCAAATAATCATATCCTTCCTCTAAAGTTAGACGGTTATCCCATCTTTTTTAACTTGTTGCAGTACGTACCTTTGACTTTGAGTCGAGGATAAACGGTTTGAATCGCTGCCTTGAGACGACGATCCGCTCTGTTTCGGATCACGGCAGATTTACCAATCTGCTTCTTACCTGTAATGATCCCCACTCGATTAACCGTGTTCGTCTCATTGACCATCATTTTCAACGAAAAGGCATCAGCACGATGTTGTAATTTAGACTGTTTTGAAAATATGCTTGTCATTCGCTTTGTCGTAATACCTGGGATTTTCATTTCAGGGTGTAACAAATAATACCAAAGGCGGGGAGAAACAAAAAATAAAAAAATAAAAAAAAAACTGGCTCCCTCCTCCCCCAAGAAATGGGTCCTTCTCTCTTTTTTCACACAAAAAATTATGCAAACTTTTATCAAATCAATTCACGACAAACACCAAATACAAACCTTATTAAATCGTCAAAATGAACGTGATATTCTAAAAGAAAAAGATAACCATGGTGACACCTTGCTTCATTTCGCTTGTCGGATACATTGTCTCGACGTCATTAAGCTACTCATTGCCCATGGTGCTGATCCCGAAGCTGTTAATGAGCATGGTAAAGAAAACAAGAGTCACCGTAAAAAAAAAAAACTGAGTAGCCCTCCCAATTCTAGGAAGAAGACCGATACATGAAGCTATTGAGTCGATCGAATGCGTATCTTATTTGGTAAACACTTGCCATATTGATGTCAACGCAATGAAACGAGGTGATTGGACACCCGTGATGAGTGCAGGTTAAGCATGTCAAAAATGATCTGGTAGAGTTCTTGTAACTAAGCAGTCTTTTTTTTTTCTTTTATCA
The DNA here is from genome assembly GCF_025094135.1 of Mucor mucedo. Classification (NCBI taxonomy): domain Eukaryota; kingdom Fungi; phylum Mucoromycota; class Mucoromycetes; order Mucorales; family Mucoraceae; genus Mucor; species Mucor mucedo. Next base: position 172,477 of record NW_026252311.1, on the reverse strand, counting down.
ATAGCATTGAAAGGAAACCTGGATACCGTAAAGATTCTGGTGGATGGAGGTGCGTTGTTGAGCCGAACCACGAGAGACGGTCGAACTGCATTGTATCTAGCAGTACAAGAAGGTAAAAAAAGCGGAGCAAGAATGTTTTTCTATTTTATCTAAAGAAAAAAAAAACGTTTCAAATGGAGGTCACATCCAGCTGTCAAAATACCTGACAGATGCGTACCCAGGGGCCATAACACAGGCCACTAAATCGGGGAGATTACCTACGCAAGCGGCAGCTGCTTTGGAAGATACGACGTCAGCTTATATAATAACGAGATATTTATTATCCCACACTTCTGATGAGACAAAGGTGCTGGCCCACCGTGACAACTCGGGCCGAAATATTTTGCTGGATGCAGCGGTGGCACAGAACATTCAACTGCTCCAGTTTTTATTGGATACTGCTGGAGCGGATCCAAATGATTCGGATTCACTTGGTCGCAACATGATTCATCACGCTGCCATGATGGGACACTCCCACCTATTACAATTGTTGAGTGGGTTCAAGGTCGATTGGAACTCACCTGATGCCTGGGATGCTTGGACTCCTCTGATGCATGCTGCCAGACAAGGCCATTTACACGTCGTAAAGTATCTAGTAGATGTCATTCATGTGAGTGTCGATTGCAAAGACAAGCAAGGAAGAACTGCTTTGGATATAGGTATTTGTTTATAAAACTTTCTTTGTAATCGTCAGAAAAAGGCTATATTAATAGAGCATTCTTGTATAGCTCGTTTATGGAAACACACGCTAGTGGAAGAATACTTGTTAGAAAAGGTGGGGTAGAGTCATGTGCTCTACTCCCAATATTCATATGAAAGCTAAACAATAATAAAAAGGGGTTTTTATTTGCTGTTTTCTCTTTCTCTCTCACTCTCTCTTTTTTATTTATTTTTAATTGAACAAATGGTGACAAAATTGATCCAACCGTGTGCTAGTCAAGGATGCTGTGTTGTAGAAAATGGATTGGATTTCCTGACTGCCGATTCAGCTAATAAATTGATCTTGTCAAAGAAAGCCAATCCTACCGCTGTTATTCATGAATTGTGTGACACCGTGTACCAAATGCCAAATAGTCTTGTCCGGCTTGCCACAGATGTCTGGTCCCACGTAAAGAACGAACCCAAGAAACCTTCCTGGTGCATACAGACCACGGTTGTCATGGGATTTTTACAAGCTTTTCGGGATCAGTCGCAAACCAACAGCTTAGAATTCTGGAGACTCATGCTGATTGCACCGAGCTTAATTAAACCCATCATGTCTAGAACAGAAGCGGAAATTATCCCTATCAAAACAAGAAACCTGTGTGGCATTTTAAGCAAGATGGATTCGGAAGAGACAGGCTCTCGTACATTGGATGCTGAATGGATGTCTGCTATTTCTACCTGGGAAAGAATATGCGGTTCCTCTTTGAAGACTCGATTGGCTTTAGATCCGCCTGTCTCGGATGAAAAGATAGTCATGTATATCCACGGTGGCGCGTATTGTACCATGAGCGCACAAACACATCGAACATTGACCCATAAAATCAGTAAAGCTACCAAGCGAAGGGTTCTAGGTGAGTAATTGTTTATAGTCCAGTAAAAATTATTCATTAACCCATTGTGAATACATCAGCTGTCAATTACCGTTTAGCACCAGAAACTAGGTTTCCTGGGGCATTGTTTGATGTTGTGCAAAGTTTCCTTTATTTGATTGATGGCAATGACAAACACCGTTTCAAGCCAAGCAACATTTTGGTCATGGGTGACTCGGCAGGTGGAGGGCTTTGTCTGGCCATGATGCTTTATTTGCGAGACCACGGCTTACCTCAACCCGAAGGAGCGGCACTATTATCAGTAAGAATAAGATTTTTTTTAATTGTTTGTTATTGAAATCATTCTAATCAGAATAATGTTATGTTTATGAATTTAGCCATGGGTTGACCTGACATTCTCTTATCCCAGTTGGAAGGATGCCTCCCTGTACGACTACCTACCATCGAATCCAGCACAGTTGAAGTCAGTGAATCCGGCACTGCTTTATTTGGATGACCAAGAGCTCATTCGTCATCCTTATGTGTCTCCTATTTTTGCAGACAATTTCGATAATATGCCTCCTATCTTGATCCAATCCGGAGGCTGTGAATCACTTCGGGATGAGATTTGTGATTTAACTGACAAGATCCAAAAATCGAAATGTACCATGGTACACCATGAAATCTATGAGGTCAGTGAGAGAGTGAGAGTGAGAGAGAATATTAGGGCAAAACTTCAATAAATAACAGGGTTTAAGGTTGTGTCTGTGTTACTTAAGGTTACATTAAAATTTATTTTTCTGTAGGATATGGTTCATGTTTTCCAGGCCTTTCCGTTCAAGAAGTCGATGGATGCAATTGAAAGCATTGGGTGGTGGTCTAAAGTGGGTATTCCGCTGATTACACAGTGGCAATCTCGATCTCAAGAACTATCCATAAACGACATTCTGGATTAAAATCTACCCGAGCGTGCGCGGTAGTAGTCGATCTTTCTCTCTTATTAAGGAGTTGTTATTTAAACACTTATACGTAATTCTAAATTAAAAAAGATTTTCGATGGGTGGGGCCATGTAAAAAAATAAAATAAAAAAAATAAAAAAACGTGTTTAGAGAAAGAGAGTGTGTGTGTGTGTGTGGATCCGGAGAGGCCCTTGTTCACATGTAACATAAAGAAATCGACTGAGAAAGAGAATAAGATACCCCTTTCCCTTATTGCCTCTTTACTACTAGTAAAGACAATAGATTCGAGACGTTTCTATCAGTAGATTCTATCTCTGATTTTTGTTTTGTTTGGAATCTGAATGATGATAATCCACATTACTTAATTTCCAAAATAGCTTAAAATAAGAGTCATTATAACCAAATTGGTAATCTTTACAAAAATAGGCCCTCCTTTTATTGTCAAGGCTACCTGGTGGGAATTGACTAGAGTCTAACTAAATTAGACCACACGAATATGTGCCTGAGGAAATAGAAATGACGTACTTTTTCACAATTATTAAAATATGCAAGAATTCCTTTGCAGTTCAGACCAAGTCACTTAGATTGGCGATCCTACAAAGCTAAAATCCCCTTCCAGCAGAGGCAATTGCTTTTCTTTTTTTTTATTGAGTGGGGGGTTGAAGCTTATATTGACGTCATCAACATAAGCGAAAGAAAGTTACTTGAGCCTCCTTTGTGTGGAATATGTTTATTATGAGCTTCTAGACCCCCCTAAAGAGGAGTTCTAAATGGGGAAAAGTGTATGCACATCAACATCATTAAAAAAATATGACAACCTACGATCCTTTTTCCCCTTTTAAAAAAAAACGACCCCTATTTTTTTTTTTTTTTTTTTACTTGTATGCTGTTTTTATTTTCGTTCTTTTTCTTCCGCTAAACTTATTTAAAACGCGTATATAAAGCAACCCCAAATTACAAACAAAAATAAAAAAAAATAAAAAATTGCCAAAAAAAAATAAAAATTAGGGACAACCACCACTAAAATAAAATATGACTACAATGATGCTTCCACACGAAGACGTTGGCATGGACGAACAACAACAACCTTCTATTCGACTTCAGCCACCTACGGATGACAATACAGAGGAACGTCTCAACCAAATCGATGAATTAAAGTATTTCCTAGGCACAGCCACCAACGACTGGGAATCAGACCGACAAGTGCACTCATTTCCTTTACCTACAGGCGAAAGCCTTTCATGCGTCTTTTGGAACGACTTATTTCATGTGACAGGCACAGATATTGTGCGCACTTTACTCTATCGATTTCATCTGTTTGGTAGACCAGTCACAAACCTCAAAAAGTTTGAAGAAGGCATCTTTTCCGATTTACGTAATTTAAAGCCTGGTATGGATGCATCCTTGGAAGAACCCAAATCAGAATTCCTTGAAATGCTCTATAAAAACAATTGCATAAGAACCCAAAAGAAGCAGAAAGTCTTCTTTTGGTTCTCGGTGCCTCATGATCGATTATTCTTGGACGCCTTAGAAAGAGACCTCAAAAGAGAAAAGATGAATCTTGAACCAACATCCGTCGCCATTGCTGAACCAGCCACTTCTTTATCCTTGGATACAACACAGGAATTGTTCGATCAGCTAAGAAAATCCATGTCCTTATCAGCAGTCGCTGCTGCCCACGCCATGGATGAACTTCCTTTGGCTACTACCGCAGGTAATTAATCTTTTTTTGTGTGTATCATTATAATAAACAAAAATAATAAGAGATGGTAATACCTCTTGTTTTTTAAACTACCCCCCATTTTTTGTCTTTTCAATTACTATTTTTTTTTGGCTATTTTATTGACTTTACCCACCCCTCATCTCCATAATCATTATTAGACGAGATACAGGATGATTGGCCCACTCCAAAGTTAGGTCATAGAACTACCCGCTCTCTCTCCTCCATCATCATCCCTCCAACAACGCCTTCTGAACAAACAAGCTTCTCTGCTGGCACCTCTCCCAAATCTTCCCATCTTGACCTCTACCCTTCAAAATCCTTTGATGAAAAGCAAAAAATATTTGGTGCATTTTCTCTCTTTGAAGGTTCTCCTAGTTACAAACAACGTCAGCGGAGAAGAACCTTATCTTTTAATTTCATGGATGAAGATCATGGAGGAAGTAGACTCGAATTAGCAGCCATGAATGCAGGTTTAGCCATAATCAACCCGCATAATCTATTTCAAAATAATCAAAGCCAAAATAATCATCATCACCATCATCACCATCAACACCACCATGAACAACCCTCCTCCGAAAAGGTCTATACGTGTCCTTTACCTCAATGTGCTCGATTATTCAAAAGACTCGAACACCTCAAAAGACACTTTCGAACTCATACAATGGAAAGACCTTATTCATGCAATATGTGTGGTAAACATTTCTCTCGAACGGATAACCTTGCTCAGCATAAAAAGACCCATAATCGCACAAGATCCTCTTCCGTCATTAGCCGATGCAATAGCAGCAGTAGCAGTAGTAAATTAGCTACGGCTTCTCCTGACGTTGATCATGCTACTACCATGAGAAGAAAACGTGCCTCCTCACTTCGTAACAATTGCAGTGAAATCATTGATAAACTGGCAGTCCTATCCAGCCATGATGCTCCTGTCATTCCAGCTGTAAACATGGATTATTTCTCTTACAGAGGGGATGATTTGCGTGGAAGTACAACCAGTCCTTCTGGCTCTGCACCCTTAAGCGACGAAGAAGTCATGTACAATCACAACTATGAAATACCTTACCAAGTAACAGACGAGGATATCTACATGACGGATGAAAATGAAATGAATCATGCCGAGTCTACAGTCATGTATGACGAAGAAGATGAACATAGACAACCTACTCATGATCAATCTCTCATGTGGCACCCAACAAACTCTTCGCCCTTGTTATTTCATACACCTCCACAGCAACAACAACAGCAACAACAACAACAAGAATATTATCATCGTTTATCTTGGTATTCCTCCATCGACGATAAAAGTGTATCGCCCAATTCTTCACCTTCTTCCATGTATGATAACTCTCCCGTGTATTCGTGGCAAACCTAAATAACTCCCTTTCTCCCGATTGTGCCTCTCCTTTTTTCCACTCTCTATGATTTCTATTATGATGACCTATCCCATTTTTATGTATTTAACCTTTGCCGATCTATTATTGTAAATTACAAGATTATATATATATATATACTTTATATATACGTGTATATGTTCACAAACAACCCCCTATGTATGTATCTTTTTTTGCGTCAAACTATGCCCCGTCTTTTTCTTTTTTAAATAAATATTTTTTACCCGATGATAATTAAACCTGATTGATATACTATTTATTTAATGAAAAACAAATAAAAAAAGGAGCATGAGAGAAAGATGTAAATATTAATTATTTTGGTTTTTTATGGGTAAAAGGAATCTATAAAAACTTAAGAAGAGGCCTCGGGCTTCTTGGCGACAAAGAAAAACATGGGAGTGAACAAGTTCTTTTGGGCACCAGCAACTAAAGCATCAGCAGCGGTTTCCAAAAACTTTTGGGTCTCGACAGTACCCTTGGGAGCCAAACCAAGCTTTTCCAACACACGCACAAAGTTGGTGGTGGTGAAACGACCAGCCTTGGTCATGGCAAGTGTAGTAAGCATATCCTTGACAGTTTGACACTTTCTAAGATCACCTTCAAGAGGATAATACCAGTTGATGCTATCACCGACATTAGCCATATCTTGGTTCATCAACACATCAAAACCAACGTTCTTAAGGGCTTGCACACACTCTTGGGTCTTGCGCATCTTGGGAATACCGTTACCGATCTCGATACCATGAGCAATCTCTCTGTGTTCAGCGTTGTTCTCATCGAAATCATCAGTCATACACCATTCATAACAACCGAAGCTTCCTCCGGGCTTTAACACACGGTAGATCTCACCATAAACACCTTCAAAGACAGGTGCGTGACAAGTAGCCTCAATAGCATAGACAGCATCAAAGGTGTTGGCTTCGAAAGGCATCTCCATAAAGTTACCCTAATCATACATGTATTAGCCCTTCCATCCCATCCTTATCACATCTCTCTCTCTCTCTTATTTTACCTTGACGAATTCGGTTTGGTCTTGCAATAATTCCTTGGCGGCATAATGAGTAGCTCTTTGAACTTGGTAGGCATTGTTGTTTAAACCAGTAACATGGGCACCGGTGAAATGAGCAATTTCACGAGCAGGACCACCGACACCACAACCAACGTCAAGAACACGCATATCCTTCTTGATACCAATGTTGGCAGCTAAATAATGCTCATGGCGAGCAATAGCGCGGTTGAACTCTTCACCAACATAGTAACGACAGAAATGGAAACTGGTACCCCAACCTATTAAAGCAATGTCAATATTCCACACACATTCTTCTTATCCCAAGACTCTTTCACTTACCATATTCATAGAAATCGGTAGCCAAGTTGTAGTAAGAGTTGACAAGAGAGGTGTAACCATCTAATCTCTTATCCTCATCTTCCTTGGTCTCGTTCTCGGGCTTCTTCCACATCTTGAGGTAGGTGTCAGTAGCAACGTTATGAACATCGGCATTCTTGGAACTCAAGTTGGCAAGGAGACCACTCTTGATCTTGTTTCCGTGAAGGGCACGAGCAAAGGCAATATCCTCAGAGTTTTGAGCTGAAACAGTTCCTGCAGTCATGTTAAGATGAAAAGTATAATCCTTGTTGAAAAGAGATGATGATGTTTTTTTTTTTTCGGGCTTCTCGTTTATTATTTTATTTGGCTTTGAATTGAGCTGCAATCCCGTCCGACATCTGCTACAATGTCCGGCTACCTTTTTTATTCTCTCATTGGTCTACCCTCCCCACCCTCTTTCTCGCCCGCCTTTTTATCGCTATCACGGCCCCCGTTCTTTCCATCCTTTTGCTTGTGTTTTTTTTTTTTTAATCTTTTATTCCCTTCTTTCTTTTTGCTTAATCCACAGCAAAAAAAAACTGTTGATTAGGGTCATAGCGTACGAGGTGTAACCGTACATTTGTTATTGGCCAGATATTCAAGGACAGTTGACAGTCCTTCCCATCCAGATAAATAAACAAAATATAGCACATGCCAAAAAAAAACCTTCTTTTCCTAATGAATTTTAAAGCATCCATTGTCTTCAACTCAACGCGTATTTTACATTAGATCCAGCTGTCAACATGTATATTTCGGTTGATGCTTTTTTTTTAAAAACAAAAAAAAACCTTAAGCTCATACTTTTATTTTTGTGCGCGATACAATCACACCAGTTGTGTGCACCTTCTTAAATTATCATCTAGGTAAACAGGACCGCCTACCAATACAACGGCTCGCAATACAATTTATCTGTTGTTCCAGGTATTCCCATTCTAATGACTTAATTGCGTGTTACACAGTGTGACCGCTCTTCTTCTGATTGTAGCACACATCATAAGGCTATATGCACTAAAAAAAATTCAGGTTACTCGATTTCAGGCACATACAAACAAAGAATCCTAAATATCGATTCGTAGTTATAATAAGTGAGATACACAACGGAAATTTTTTATTTTACTGAAACTTGTTCTATCTTTATCCGAAATCACTATATATTCTGATGTCAACACAGACTGTGTTTAGTAGAGATAGATTAAGATGATTGCATCCAAGTTGGAATGAAGGAGTTGACAATATACAAGGGCGCTTTAAGATTATTATTTATTTTTACTGTAATGTGGAGAGGAGCTAATTTGTTCGGGACCCTTCTAAATTCGTGATTTTTTTTATTTCTTTGGTCCTTCTTCACACTGCGATGCGTCACTTTTAAAATGCACCCAACTGCGCAATTGTTTGGGGGGATATACAAGTGTGCTAAGAATTTTTAAAAGATCTTTACGTTTACTACTAAAACAAAATAGCCATATCATAATGACGACAGTTAGTATTGAAATCATCATCCAGCATATTCGATCGTTGTAGCGCGACGTTTTTTTTTTTTTTTGTACCGATAGAACCTTTTTTATTGTTGTAGTGAAATTTTATTTTGGCTATAACAGATCATTTCTAAACATAGTGACATGATGCCTTACTTTATGTAAACCCTGTAATAGACTTATGTTGTTAAAAACTATAAATCAGACCTGCATTTGTCTGAATGCTATTATATTCAGATTATTTCATTCATTATCCCAACCGCATGGGTCCAGATATATAATAAAAAAACTCGGTTGATATCGAGTCTTTTTCTTTTGGTTATCGATTGATGTATGAGCATTGACAGAATGTTCTCCTTTAGAAAAAAAAATGCGCCTGGCAAAAATGATCTGTATTGCATGTGATTTTATCGGAGATTAAACTGTTTGGTACTACATCCTACCATTGTGTGGCGTTGTCAGCTTTTTTCTGCTGGTTTTTTTTTCTTTTAGTCTTCATGTACCTATGGTCGGTCATGCGCTGATTACTTTGATTGTCAAATGGAGAAAAAGGGGGTGGAACCTACATAAAGTATAGAAGATGGAGTTATTATAGCACTCAGATTCTTCTTCTTTTATCAGCCCTTGAAATTTAGATGATTTATTATTCACAGTTGAAAATACTTCTGTAAATTTCTATTTGCATAAACTTATAGTTGACCAATTTGTGCTATTCTGTAACCCCAATCAGGCTAAAATTTAGAAAATAAAAAATCTAAGGTTGTTTTGCACATGCGATTGTAGCTTTAAAGGATACTTTTTTTATGGCCATAAAAATATCCATCATGCCAAAAGATCAACATGTCATACTCTACTTAAAATAATAAAAAGTCAAAAAGAGTTTGAAAGATAAGTCTTTGTTACAGACAATAAGAATCTTATAGAAGAACTATTATCCGAGCATAATAAGCTATTATCTATACAGAAATAAAGAATTAAAAAAGACTGTAAATAGCAGTGAAAGTCATAGGATGCAGGGATATCGGTTAATATTTTTGCATTTAAGTTTACCAAAAGATTGTCTTTCAGCAGTGAGACTTCATCACATAAGGCACATTTACATCGTACTTGTCAAAGCCGCCATTTGGAAACATTGTGCAACACTTAGAAAAAGCTGTTTGGAGTGATCAAGCTCAATATTGCTGGAGTATGGCAAACACGGAAATGATTAGAATTTTTACTTTGGCTAATGGCAAATGAGTTAATAAAATCTCAATTGTTTTATATTTTTCAGGTGATACATACACCTGTTACAGCTTTTTGCATTAAACGAATTGGTGAAACCTTGGATTTTAAAACGACGCTTTTCAAGGGCAATTGTGTCAGGAACAAATAGCTTGTGATTGACCATAAGTGAACCAAACAGTGTAACTATGATATAACGGGGAAAGTTATATTATAGCAACGTCTTCATAACTTGTTTATTTAATTTGAAAGACATTTTTTGCTTTTGAGTGCTTTCGTACTCTAAATTATTGTGAGCAGAAGCTCAGAAAAATAAAGTTCTTGGCGATATAAATGCGATTTCATAAGATAATACCTTACAATGTACTTACTACGACTAGGACGGCGTTAGTTCCAAAGGTATTTATTTTTAACATTTTACACTGTAAAAAATAGTAGTTTAAGTGAATTAGAGGACGTCGTTGTAAAAGAAAAATAAATTACTAGAATTTTGACATAGAATTTAACCGGTTATATGTAGAGAATTGTAGCTTCATGTTTATCTATCTATTACTAGAAAAAAAGGAAATAAATCTCGAGTCGTCTCAGAGCATAAGACTATTCGCCCTATATTAGGGGTTTTTTTTTTAAATATTAGAGCAGATTTTTTTCAGGAACTCAAAATTAATTTATAGCATGTATAAGGGTATACTTCATTCAAGGATGCATTTTTCTAGGATAGTTATCATCCATCCATTCATTAGTTAGCTTCGCTAAGTTCGAATTTTATCTCCCAACAGTTGTCACATATTTTTTAAATATTCAAAACGCGCTTTTTGATTATCTTAAGCGAGCTTAATAAGATGGGTACTATGCCGTTAACATGTTCGTAGTAATATTTATATAAAAAGACTGCAATTGACATAAGGAGCTCCTCTGATGTAGCTTGTAGTTACTTTAGTATAATTAAACAAAGGATCTGTTTTTATAATAATTCCAGGTCAGTACATTTTGTCTTGGCATCAGCATATAATTATTAGTCAAAAATATTTGTTCTAGATAAGGTATTTGAGTCATACGCTATTTTCAGAAAATATTGGATCAAAATGAAAAAAAAGATTGATCCACAGACCGTAAAAAAACTTGAGCTTACCACTTAAATGAATCTATGTTTGACCTGCGATAACAGGCCTGGAAAATTTTAGTCACGACATTGACGAACATTTCTAATGTTTGCTTAGTCATTTTGGGTCCTTGCTCTTCTTCGTTGGTCCTGCGGAACCTCTCCACATCGAAATCTTGGGGGAATGCCGTTCCCAGCACGAAGTGAACGAACAATATCAACCATGTTCAAGCAGGCAGCCATATCACGATTCAATAGACGAGGAACAATCCTATTTGTGTTATTAGTCATGGTTCTACAATTTTGGTTTGTATATCTGTCACAAGAACAAAAAAACTTATTAGCTAAAAAAATTATTAACAAGTGAAATCAACATTTACCTTTAGAGACCATGTCTAATTAAACGAGGGTTTGCTCTTCGTCTATGAGGGCACGGGTTATCGACCATCCGAAACGTTTCAAGACTTCTACGATTACAGGCTGGGCAGCACTGACTTGTTCTAATTTAATCAATCAAGTACACCCTTTTACCAACTTTTTGAAGTAACCGACGGAATTCTTGTATTAGGAGCAGCCAGTTACCCATGACATAAACAGCTTCGACACCAAACTGTTCATCTAGATGAGCTCATATTACTTCCAGATGTAAATGGCGTTACCAGACAAGGATCTATCAGAATCCTTGCTGGTAAAAAAGGGCAGTTATTTGAAGTAAGAAGTTTGCTATAATAACATGTTAGATAAATATCACTCAATTTTGGATTGGTTATTGCAATATTTACTTTTTACGTATAAAGTGTTATGAGTTTAAGAATAAAAATAGTTATACGTCAAATAATAATGAAAGATAAAAATAAAAATTGAGTAAGGATTGAGATAATTTTTTTATCGACTATTCATAAGATTTTATTGTTGTTTTTATTGAAAAACAAAAAATAATGAAATTCGTTAGAAGCGATAATAAATGTAGCTCTCATTTTATATCTATCTCTTTCGAAAAGAAGGCACATACCTCATATTCATTATAGAAAAAATAGGATTGCCCAAAAATTATACGATCAAAGCAAACGGAAAGTAATTGTGTCATTTAAAGTAAAATAAGAACTGCTTGGGATTATAAGGTAGTTAATTCCATACCCCTAATACATACAATGGAATAGGTTACCTTTTAAGGGTGCCAGGTAAGGAAGGAAGGAAGTCTGGTGCATCCATATCCATTCTTTTTCATATACTTATCTACTCATATATCTGTTGTCAATAAGGGTGTTGCTCATGACGAGGTAGAGGTATTTAATTTACTCATGGTAACGAAATACATCTAGAGTGCTGACAAGAGAAAATAACCCCCCGCCCTGTGAGTGAATAACAACAATGTCAATTTTTGTTCTAAGCGTGCACGAATAATATATGAAAATAGTGTATAACTATAAAATTTAAAGTATAAAGAACATCTGGGTATACGCAAAGGAGAAAGCTCTAAATATATATGGCAATTAACACTATCAACGTTTGCATACAGCATGTCCATAACCAAGTAAATCAGAGTTACATAACTTCTGGTCAGACTGAATTAATTATAAAAAATATACTGAATACTTATTGAATCGTTGAAATCAGTGGCTACGTGAAAAGAGGTAGCTGTAATAGATAAGAAGTTTTGACTCTTGTAATTTACGTAATTGTGCCAAAAGATGCATCTATCACGGGTGCTGATGGTCTTCTATGTGTAACAGCCAAGATAAATTGGAAGAACATCATTATAACTGACAATGGACTTTGTACATACAATATTTGGTTTTGTGAGCATGGTTATTTAACTATACAAAACATCTAAAAGAGCTCCTAGGAACATTTCGCTATTAGGAAAAAAAAAGAATAAAAAAAGAATAAAAAAAGTAAAAAACCAAATCAGTGAGAGATCTCGTCCTTGACAAATGCCCTTGCCATATAACACTTATTAGTAGCTTGGTGGCACGTATCATTTTTTTAATCTATTCAGGTATGAACGGTACTTAAAAAGCAATCGTTGGATCTGAAAATGGGGTCTTGGCTGTCTCCATTAGCTCTTTGTTAGTTCTGATTGTCTTACGCTGATGAATACAATTTCAATTTGGTATTTTCAGCAAGTCTTTGTCTAGTGCTAAATTCTTCCGCGTAAAATAATCGAATAAAATCTTTTTTTAGAACGAATTTTACTACTTTGCCAAGCAAATGCAGGTTAAATTAAGAATAGTCCGTTGTATACTGTCATACGACGCCTTCTGGCGCCTATAAACACGTATTATGTATGTCCTTGTTTGAATGTCACGATATAAAAAAAAGACTGTGGGTCACAAGAACCTTCTGTGCATTGTCAAAGCTAAACTAACCTAAACTCTCGATTGACCGGGTAATACTTTTTTATTCAACCTCGGGTAAGATAATTTTTTGACATACCGAAAGTAAAGCCAATAAAATAGAATGCTTTTAACCTATTACCCACTGATATAAAAGAATAACATTATCCCTTCGTCTAGATAAGACATCCCAGACCAACGTTATCAACCTTTTTTTTTCTTTCTTTTTTCTTCTTTTTTTTTTTAATTCTTCCAAGCTACTTGTTATTACATTAGGACTTAAAACCCGGATTTACTGACACACACGTATAGTAGGAGTGTAAAAATCTTTGTAGAATTCACCACCTCTGTCAAGAACAGCAAGTTGTACTCTTTAAATTTAAAGGGTAACATCTAGATTATGAGATATAAAATTACAATTGTTACACCAACTTTTGAGTGAGGAAACTATACAACTTTAGTGGTTTTATCTACCGAGCAAGCATTCTAAAACCCCTTTTCCTTAACCCTTTCTTTAGCTGTTGTTTATGAAGTGTCATATAATACGAAAGTAATGAAAGGAATAAAACTAACAGCAAGAGGCATCTATATAATGTTTCGTTTAAAAGTCAGCTGTAAATCCAATTAAGTCCCTGCATATGTATCTCCAATTTTACATACGCGTAAAAGGTTAAGTAAGACCCTAAACTAATAAATAAAAGGTTTATGAGTTATTTTAGGCTGTTATAGAGCCATTGTGTTAAGATTTAAAGAGCTGTACTATTTTACGGCCCAAAACCTTTTTCCAAAAAATGGGTCTATTTTCCTAAATCAGCCCTTTCCCGTTAGATTGCCCGGAATTTAATTTCGTCATATTAATCTTAAAAAAAGAATCAGATTACCAAGATGGGATAACCCAAAAGTGTCACGTATTTGCATAATAAATTGGTTTTAAAGATATTTAAAGTATATTGTTCAGGTGCTAACACTTGAAAAATCTTACGATAATATACAAAAAGTGATAATCACCTAGAATACACTAAGATCTATTGTCGTGCAAAGGATCAGCTCCGATTTCAGAGGCAATGGGCGAAGGTACAAGATTTACATGTGCGATCAATGAAAAAAAAAATGAGATAAGAAAATGGGAACATAAAAAAACCGGTGTACCCATTGTTCTTCCAGCTTCTTTGATAGTGCTATCACCTAAATATTATTGCTGCTTTCTTATATAAATGTAATCGCTTCATAACATCCAGACATATATATTATTATCTACGGCTGTCTTAATGGGCTGGATGCAAAACAAATGCATAGCACAAATTTATTATTTGACATGATAAGGATTTGAATGGCCTGCAAGTGATCGCCCGCGGCAATATTCGTAATACTTTTTCAAGTCCAGTTTTTTTTTTTTTTTTTTTTTTTTTTTCTGGCACGGTGGCTTTCGTTCTTAAAATAACGAATGTGTCACTGGGGGGTCACGTATAGTCCGGGTAACAAAGACTTAAGATTTATAAAAAAAACAAAAAAAGCTTTAAATAAACCGGCTCATTGACTTGGACACTATATGAATAGTTATCTAAAACTGATTTAGGTAGTAAAATTTAAATAAATATCCATTGTGATTGTTAAACGGAAGCTAATTGCAAACACGATAATAAAAAAAAAAGAAAAAAAAAATTGAGAAGGCTCCCCAACTTATGTGCTACACAGTTTTTATTCCAATTAACCTGATTTGAACAATATGCACTTAAACGGATCTAAGATATAGATCTTCCACTGTATGTTACTTATCAGATTTTTGCTGGGGTCATATGCTCACAAACCTATTTCCCCCATTGCATGTTCCTTTTTTTAAAATTGATTTTTTTTTTTTATATTTTAAAATACTAAAAGAAACAACCTTTAATGCATGTGCTTACCGGGATTCATCAAATCTGGAGTAAAACATTTATTTTTGTACAACAACTAAAAGTCCAGCAAAAAATCAGATAATACTAAATAAAATCAGATAACTTTTAATTGGATGTAAGTCAAGGTGGAGTTTTTAAGTTTCTTTTTGTTTATATACAATCAACAAAATTTTCAAGTTATCCTTTTTCTCTCTTTCTGATCATCCTATCTCAAATCGTTGAAAATGGCGTACTCTATTAGAACTACATCGAACTTCTTTCAATGTGGTCTGGCATACGCCTTTTTTTGGTGGGCCTTGTTTGCTCTCTATTGTGTTGGCTATCAAATTAACAAGCTTCGTGTGTACATGACAAGACAACAAAGAATTGATGGTAAAGATAAGACTTTACGACCTGTAATGCACTCCAAGTTCCTTTCTTCATTCAACATGGTTATTCGTATTCCTTTTGTCACTGAAATGATTGCTGTCAAACATATCCTTGGTATGACTTTCTTTACTTTCATCAACATTATCTTTATGTTCTATGCTCCCTTCGCAATCAATCCCGAAGTAGGCTACAAAGTTCCCGCTATTGGACAATTCGATCGTCGTGCCGCTTTTGTTGCTATGGTCAATTGGGGTTTTGTATTCTTCCTTGCCCAAAGAAACTCTCTTTTGCCTAAAATGTCCGGTTTAACTGTCGAAGAACTCCTCCCTTACCATCGCTGGATTGCCCGTGTTGGCTTGGCCGAGTTCATGCCCCACTTTGTGTGGCGTATGTAAGTAGCTGTTTAAAATTAAAGAATAACATAATCTGATCACATTTTCATTTTAGTATCAAGGGCTATCAAAGAAACAACAGTTCTTTTGAATCTCTCTTCAGAAATACTGAGCAAACTACTGGTACTATTTCTATGTTCGGTTTCCTCATAATGTTTGTCACATCGTTTGAGTATGTCCGTCGTAACCACTTTGAAGTTTTCTACTACAGTCATATTTTTGGTGTACTTGTTGCCATCATTTTTGCTTGCTGGCACGAGACCACTTGTTTTGCCTTCTTCATTCCTGCGGTTATCTTATGGTTCGCCGATCGTGTTATCCGTTCTTACCAATCCTGGTATATTAAGTCAAGCTATGTCAAGGTAGAACAAGTATTACCCTACTCTTCTGTTCAAGAAGGTATTGTCAGAATCTTGTTCGAAAATAGCGGTCTTAATAGATTCAAGCCTGGTCAATATATGTTTGTGTCAATCGTTAAAGACGGGGGTCGTAAAATTTGGGAATACGCTAACTGGCATCCTCTTACTGTCTCTGAAACATTCCGCGTCAGTGGCAACCAATCAGTAACCGACTCCGCCATTGAAGAACGTGTTGTGGGTAACACTGACCATCATATTGCTAAAGAAAAGAAGGCCTCCCCCAACGGAAGTGTTTCGGATGTCGATTCTGTTTCTGATGTCTCTGAACTTCGTCGCCGTGCCAATAACTTCTCTAAAGATGATTCTACAACTATTGCTTCCGTTCACATCAAGGCATTGGGTGGTAAAACTCGCGATTTACTCAAGGCTGCAGAAGCTAATGAAAAACTTACTGTCAGATTTGATGGTCCATATGGCCCTCATCTTGAATATCAAGATTATGAAGTCATGGCTTTGTATGGTGCCGGTATTGGTGTCACTCCCGCTTTAGCTATCGTCAAGGATTGTCTGGAACGTAGAGCAGATGGTGTCAAGACTGTAGCAGTTGAACATATCTATCTTACTTGGGCCATCCGTGCATCAGGTACTTATAAACATACATTTAATTATATAAACATACGTCTTACCATTTTTTTATTTTAAAGATGAAATTAATCCTTTCATGGACATGTTTTCTTACTGGTCCGAAAAAGCAAAGAATGCTATTCAACCTATCAAGCTTCATGTCACTGTCTTTGTTACACGTATGAACGAAGGCCCTGATTACTTTGAAGGTATGGAAGGTTTTGAAGTCGTTTACGGCACCAGACCTGACATCGCTGCTGACATGGATAAGATCAAGACCACCAACTCTCGTCAAACCGTCTGGGCTCATGCATGTGGTTCCTTCTTATTCACAAGAACCGTCATTAACGAGGCTATTCGCCATGACTTTGACGTACATAACGAAACTTTCGAGTTCTAAACCCCTTATATATACTTAAACTTAATCATTCCCCACTCTCCCCTAATACTACATACTTACATTGGCATATAGAAACAAACTGTAATTAATTATATTGAACATACCATCAACACTTATAATATCATTAAAACGTATTCACATACAACTATCATAATATAATCCGAAAGCTATTTTTATTTGATCTGTACGTAAAGCATCTCTAATTAATATTACGGGGGAGAACTAAACAATTAGTTAGTAAATAACAAGGTTTTATCATAGCACAGATAGAGCTTTTCTTTTATTTAGAATTGACACAGAACCCACTCATGGGTGTATTTTTATATGGTGGTTCACTATATTTGAGAACACACATAAAAATATTGAACACTAACTTTTGCGATTTATCTAACATTACGTGTTCAACTTTAACGAAACAGAAGACAAGATCTGCAAATGAAACACTGTCGTAAATTCTATTTAAGCGTACAGTAATTTTTTAAATTGCCCATTGTTTTGATTTGGCAATAATAAATAGCAGAAAAAAAAGGGATAACCAAAACTTATCACAAAAACGAAAACCTATCTAACAGAACAATTTTGAAAACAAAAGACATTTACTGATAGTGCTAATTGTGTAGAAGGAATGAAAAGTTTAAAGCCAAGTTGTCTGTCGTATTATAAGACTACAAACTGAACGATAAATTCTGATTAGTATATTGTTATCATAAAAAAAAAAAAAACTTAAGAAACGTAGTGTTTCCGAAGGACAAGCTTATTATGGATTCTTGCTGTTCTATATTCGGTCTATGAACCAAATTTGTGTCGTGTTAATCTTGAATATAACGCAGGGCTAAGATTCCCTGATTTTTGAGCTATTCTGTAATCTTCTACATTTTTCTTAAAGGGACAACAAGTTTACCATGGTTCTATTTAACTATGATTTGTAAGATGCATCTTTTTGAGGTTTCAATGAGGCATGTCATTTCTTTCTCCTAAAAAGATCGCAGCTTATCGTTTTAGTGTACAATCTAATCTTGTTCTCCTTAAGAATATATGTCCGATCGTTGTGAACTCTCGGAATATAAGACTTTCTAAGGAGCTAAGGCTGTAAACATGGACTATCCAAATTAGAGTGATGTAAATAATTAAACCAAAAAAGAAGCCGAAATACGACATTTTCGTCCCCTACACTCTTTCGCTAAAAAAATACTACGTATATCTGTCCGTAGCAAGTAAAATGATTTTTTTTAGATAGAAGAGTTATTGCAATGCATATGACGATGTCAAAATATCTTCATAGTCAAAGAAAGTGGAAATTATACATATTGTGCAATCAAAACTTTACAAAGACAATTGCCCAATCGTCGGCTAGCATATGTAGCGACCATATATTACCATTGTTGTTTTATCTCCGTCATTACAAACAAACCCAATTGCTACTCAATTTTTACAAACAAACAAAAGGAGCTCCTTAGTGTTTAGCTTCCATGTATATGTATTGCAATTAACTAAACATAGCATGTTCATTTGAACTACCGCATTTTATAAGTGCTGCATTAGAACGAGTTTAATATTTGTTATTTATGCAATCCTTGTTTAAAATAATATGAGGGGTCATGGTAGTTCAAAGAAGGAACATAACACCAAAATACACACAAAGAGAGGTACATTAATGTGCTTTTTTTAAGCCGTATTATTAATTTTTTGGTGTTCCACATTCTCATATCGTGTTACAATGATGGGGGGGTGTTTTTTGTAAGCAGTTCCACATTCCCTCTGCTTTATCAATTACCTGCTTTGGTATTCCTAATAATGAAAAAAAAAAAAAAAAAAGACGTGAGTCTATGTATTTCTCTATGTATATAGAATTTACCAGCTAAATGTGCCACCTTTAATCCATGAGATTGTCGGCAAATACCCGGTTCAACCTTATGTATAAAACGAAACCCGCCTGATGGGGTTTCTTCTATTCCAGTTCGGTAAAACTTGATATTGTCGTAACTGGTCATTGTATCAGCCAATTCGTGGTAATGAGTTGCGTATATTGTACGACACTTAATTTGACTGTGTAAAAAATCTAATATACCAAAGGCTAACGAAAATCCATCTATAGTTGAAGTACCCCTGCCAACTTCATCCATGATGACAGTTGATCTTGCAGTAGCCTGTCTGAGAATAGTAGATACTTCGGACATCTCAACCATAAAAGTGGACTGATTCTGAGCTAAATTATCTGCTGCGCCAACGCGACTAAATATTCTATCTGTGATACCAATCCAAGCTCGATCGGCAGGTACAAAGCAGCCCATATGTGCCATTAAAACAATAATCACATGTTGCCTTAAAAATGTGCTTTTCCCTCCCATGTTAGGGCCAGTTAAAAGCCAAATTCGCTGATCCGAACCGAGATCACAGTCATTGGGTACAAATGTTTGACCTTTTCGAGACAAATTAGCTTCGACGACAGGGTGTCGACCACCTACAATCATTGTTCTATTTGCACGTGTTATACGGGGACGTACATAATCATTTTGACGAGCAAGTTGCGAAAAAGACGTAAGCACGTCCAATTGAGCCAATTTTCTGCAACTTTGTAAAATTGTCGCGCTTTGATCCAAAAGTTTGTCTACGACCTCATCAAATACCTCACTTTCGATTTCTATTATCTGAGATTGTACAGTGGTAAGACGCACTGAAATATCTGTCCACTCTTCTACCTGATATCTCTTCCTGCTTTTTGTTTGATTAATAAGTAACGCTTGAGGATACATGTCTAATAGGTTTGATGCCTTTCTTGTGCTGACTTCAATAATGTGTTTAAAAGGGCCATCTGTCATTAAGGAGAGTGAGTTACCGCATAAGGCGCGAAGTTCGTTCTGAAGATTTAATCGTTGAGTCTCCAATTGATCCAGTTGATTATGGAGCTGTGAGAGAGCAGGGTGAAATTTATGATTTACATAACCGTAGTCCCTTACGTCCTTGGCCTGGATTTTTTGATGATCAAAAGCATCACGAATATAATCTGCTAATTTTTTATGGGGATCCATAGTCATTAAGAGGGTTTGAGTTGCTTCTGATTCGGCATCTTGTAATTGATCATGGATGTTTCTCATTACATCTAAGGTATACCAAACTTCCATTAAATCGGAATGCTGGCCCCTTTTTAAAGCTAGTCTCTGTATTGCTCTTTGTGCATCAGTGCTTTGACGAAGAAGATTTCGTACACCATCCAAAGTAAAGGTGTTTTCTTTAAAATATTCCACAATATCTAACCTATTTCTAATTTCATCGATAGAAGTCAAAGGAGAAGATAGCCAGCGGGTAAGCAACCTTGAACCGGCGCTTGTTGATGTACAGTCTAATACTCCTATTAGGCTATCAGTTCTTCTGCCTTGTAAGCTCCTGACAATTTCAAGTGACGCCATGGCCGCACTGTCAATACAAACCGAATCATGCATACTGAACCGGGTTGGCTTTTGCCATTTCGGTTTCCTATTGATATGAGTTTCATTGACATACATCATCAAGGCCATACTTGCAGCTAATTCCACTTGACTGAATTCGAGTTTTGCGTTCTTAAACATATTTTGTAGGGTTTTAATCGCACTACCAGCATTATACTGTATATCGGCTTCATAGCTAATAGCTATGCTTGAATCACCCATAATTAGTTTGGTCACAGGATCATATACATCTTGGTCAAATAATCCTTGCTGCAGCAGAGCATCAGAAGGTTTCATTGATTCAGGTAAAATGACTTCCCTTGGCCTGATTCTTGCAATATCGTCTTTTAATGCATTTAATGTAGTCTGCTGCATTACAAATTCCCCTACAGATACATCGACCCAAGCTAGGCCAATTGTAGAATCCTTATTAGGAAATACGGAAAGTAAATAGTTATATTGATTGGATTCCAAAAATCGCTCTTCTATCACAGTACCAGGTGTAATTATTCTTGTAATCTTCCGTTGTATCCCAATTATTGATTTATCATCTCTTGATACAGAACCGAACTGTTCACAAAGAGCTACCTTGCATTGAAGTCTATTGACAAGTATATCAAGATATCTATCTAGCGCCCTTAAAGGAAATCCAGCAAAGTCAACCACGTTACCAGCATTAATAGTTTTCTTGGTCAGCTTCAAATCTAATTGGGGTGCATATCTGCTTGCGTGCGATTCATAAAGCTAAAACAGCGGTTATATGTCAGGGAATATCACATGTGCATGGTTTATTGTTTTACCTCATAGAAATCGCCCACCTGAACCAGAAGCACACAAAGAGGGTACTTTTTAGTATATTCCCGTACTGTATCAAGAACAACCGAACCAGTCGAGATTTCTTTGGCTTCCAGCGGTTTTATAGGCGTATTAGTTTCTGTTTCTAAAACAAGTTCACTCAAATTGATCTTAGAAATGGTTTTGCATGTCGGTCTACTCGCAATGAAAGATCTCGGTTTAGCAAAGCATTTAGAAACAGCAATAGTTCTTTTCCCCAATGTTCTCAACATGTCAAAAGTCAAGGGGTAAAGAGAAAGAAGCGAGAAGAAAAAAAAGGTCTTATGTGACTGCCCAGCTTAGTTACTGCTACCAGACTTATTTGCATATTGTAAGCTACCATAGGCACCAAACAAACACAACTCAAGGCGAAAGCATCCTAAATGCATAATAAGAAGGAGAGTGCAATCAAGACCAAGTATTGTACACGGTGAAAAAATTAATTAGACTAATTTTTTTAAGGAAGAACATAGGCGATCCTTACTAGAATATTCTTTAATTCTGATATGGCTATAACAATATTAATTACTTTCATATACAAATTAGACCAAAAACAAATATATACACACACAAAAGCTGACCAGGTTATAAAAGGAGAGTAACCCTCCTAAGTATTAGCTAGTGGATTAGGACACTTTCAATATCCGAGATCGTCTATGCTCATGAAACTAATGACTATTATGAAGTGTTACAAGATTCTTGGATGCCATCAGGGGCTGAGTTAAATTTGGGTGTTCTCAATCAGATCAGTTGCTGTTTATAAATTGCGTGTTTACAAATCACTACACACAATGTGTGTGTGCGCATGTTTGGGCGTGTGTGTATTATACTAGCTCTGTCTCTTTTGCTCTGTGTCTTTCTCCTTGTTTAGGTCTATTTCGAATTCAGAATAATTATAGAGTTTGCTTCTCTATATCTTTTTTGTAATCCCTGACTTTCTTCTTTTCTTCTTCTTTCTTTCTCTTCCATCTTTTTAACTTGATTGATATCATCTTCTTCCTTTTTTTTGTATAAAAAAATTATACCTCATAGCATGGAGCACTATGAGGAGTCTCAATTTATTCCTAGTGATAGTAGTAGCGACATTATATGGGAAACAACTGCGGAAATGTCGTTACAAGAAGAAGAAGAAGCGGACTCTGATTATTCCCTAGACTATGAATTTTTGGGCCCTCGTACACCAGTATATAGAAATGACCAAGACGCCGACTCCGATGCCTCGGAATTGTCTTGTTCGTCTTCATGTCATGAGGGTTTCGACATGTGGGACGAGGATCCTTATAGTACAAACGATTTTACTTGGGAATCAAACGACATGAGATTAACTGGCTTTATAAAAGAAAGACAAAAAGAGTTAAATAAAATCAACACTATTGCGCCTTGGAACAATTCAACTTTTTGGAAAAAAGAGAAAGGCTGGCCAAAGCAATTACCATCTTCCAGTTCCACAACCAATCATGATCAGTCAGCAAATGCTTTATCACTTGTTTTGTCTGATTATGGACTATCCGAAAGTCTTCATGCTGTGTACAGAGATCGAATTGTGGAATGTGGAAAATTCAATAAGAATTGTCACACTAATGATATTAAAATCAACAACACCAATTTAAAGAATATCACAACATGGCTCGATACCAGTTCCGATACGACTAACGACACGATAAATGAAACCAGTACTAAATTTATTGAAACCCACGCATCAGTGCCTCTTGAGAAACAATCAACTCCAATTCAACATTGTTCGCATAAAGCACTTCCAAGTAGCACAAGTAACAATAACTTTCTTTCCAAATTCACACCTTTCACAAAGTACATAAAACGATCACAATTTCCGGCGACATTTCCTCAAGACGCATACCTCTCTTTGGGATTTGAGCCGTTATGTTTGGCAGAGAAATACGGTTACATGGCTATCGGTGGTGTCGAAGGCGAATTCGAGTTGTATTGTTGTATGGAAGGAGATAAACCAGTGAAGATATGGGGCACGAAATTCAAAGGCAAAAACAACGTGTTACTAATGACAAATGCAGTCCAAATTGTACGATGGAAGAAACCAACATCCGAACAGGACGAGTACAATTATTTTCTAGTAATCTGTATGAATGCTGCGGGAGTATTAATTTATGACTTACCAAATCATCATAATTGCCATTCAACAATCACAAACTGTCATTTACATCACCATATCCGTTGCTTTGATCATGTACCCATCAACGATGCTCGTGTAAGCCCAAACGGACAGCATTTGGTGTGTGTTGGTGACGACGCCTATGTATTCCATTTGGCTGTATCATTTAACGAGCATGAAAACAGGCTTGAATTTGGATCACCGCAAAAGATCAGAATCCCATTAACTGTAACTACATTTTCATCTCAATACGTTTCATGGAGTAAATCTTCATTATTTTTTGCACATACATCAGATACCCATAACACTGTATTTATATGGAAAACACAACCAAAATTCGAAATGTTGTATAGGATTGATGCTGGAGGTTATACCTATGCTATACAGTTTCATCCGCAGCAAGAAGGTGTACTTACTTTTTCAAATAGATATGGGTACATTCATACCGTCAATCTGGATGAAGTCATTACACGCGCTGATCCGAAGAAAACCATTAGCATCTTTGACTATAATCAAGACCCTCAAATATTCGCAAGGCATGAAATCACTATGGTCTCATTTCGCGGCGAAAAAGATAGAAAGTTGAGAATTCTTGCTAAAATTAATGGATTGCAGTGGTCAAAAGACGGCTCTTATCTATATGTATCAACCAAAAAACGCGTGTTAGCATATGAATTTATACAGTCTTCAAGACAAATAAGAAGCCTAGAAAAAATGGCTGGACTAGAAGCATTGTCCATACTACAAGAACAACAAAAAAAAAAGAGAAAAAATCAAGACATGGAATCATCTGAAGGAAAAAAAAAAAGAAAGCTTTGGTCTAGGAAATGGAATAATATACCAGCACATGTTCGATACAACATGCTAGGCAATACCAACTTGGCGAGCCATTGGTAAAATCTGTAATCATTATCTGTAAATTAGTTAAATAAAGCCCACTTTAATTTTTATATGTATATAATCCTTTTTGGTTTTTATTTATTTAATAATTTGGATACAACAAAATGGCAATAGATTTAAAGCTATCCCACTTTTTCTTTACAATAAGCCTTTTAAAAGATAATTTAAAGCTTATCGTAGTACTTATCAAGACCGGGAATATCTTCAACGAGACCCTTTCTCTTACGGACAGTACGGATGATATCGTAAACCTTGTTACCGGCTTCGGTAGGGTTTCCGGGCATGATTTGCCAATGATCGAAGACAGCTTGAGGGAAAGCTTGACCACCGGTAGCGGCACGAAGATCAGCAGTGAAACCGAAAGATTCGTTGACGGGCAAGTAAGCCTTGACGGCCATCATGGGGGTACCAACCTTTTGTTCTTCAGAGAAGACTTGACCACGACGTCTGTTAAGACAAGAGTAAATACCACCAATAGCAGAATCGGGACATTGGATTTCGACGAGGTAGACGGGTTCTTGGATACCGGGGGTAGCGGTCAAGACAGAGGCGTACATGACACGACGACAAGTGGGGATAATTTGTCCACCACCACGATGGATAGCATCAGCATGAAGAGTGACATCGAGGATGTTGAAACGACAACCTCTCAAACTTTCTTCGGCAACAGGTCCTTCCTTGGTGGCCCATTGGAAAGCGGCAACACAAGAATCCTTGATTTCACCGAGGTATTGGACTTGCTTGGTGATATCAACAAGGACGTTAGGACCAGTACCATCGGGACCGAAACACCAGATCTTACGAGCTTCAGTGACATCCCATTCGTACTTATCGGCTAAGACACGAGCACGGAGCTTGAAATCATCCTTGGAAGAGATCTTACCAGCTTCGATTTCATCAGCGAGTTCATCGTTAAGAGGAGTGGCACGCATGTAGATACGGTTATGCTTGTTAGGGGACTTGGAGAGACAGTCAATGGTGGATTCAGCAGTGACGGTTTCACGGTATTGGACAACGGGGTCACCAGTCTTGAGGGGAACTTGAGCGTGATCCTCCTCGAGATCCTTCAAACAAATTTCAAGATGGAGTTCACCAGCACCGGCAACAATATGTTCACCAGATTCGTTGGTGAAACACAAGACACAAGGATCGGACTTGGCAAGACGCTTAAGACCTTCAACGAGCTTGGGGAGATCGTTAGCGTTCTTAACCTCAACGGCAACTTGGACGACAGGGGAGACGGAGAACTTCATGACCTTCATGTTGTGAGCAACTTCGGAGGTGGTGATGGTACCAGACTTGACCAAGAATTGATCAACACCGACAAGACCGATAATGTTACCAGCGGGACAATCCTCAATGGCTTCGACGTTACGTCCCATCATGAGAACAGTACGTTGGATAGACTTGACAGCAAGATCAGTCTTGGAACCGGGAACGTAGTTGGGACCTTGGATTCTGACCTTCATACCAGCACGAACGGTACCGGAGAAGACACGACCGAAAGCGTAGAAACGACCCTTATCGGAGGTGGGAACCATCTTGGAGACATACAACATAAGAGGACCGTTAGGATCACAAGCACGGATACCGATGGCACACTCATCATCAGTGGGACCTTCGTACAATTGAGAACAACGGTAGGCTTGAGAGGTAACGGGAGAAGGAAGATGGATACAGATCATCTCCAAAAGAGCATCACCAGCAGGCAAGAACTTACGCATAACGACCTTAAGAAGGGCCTTACCTTCCAAATCCTTTTCGTCACCAGCAAGGTTGACCTCCAACTTTTCGAGGAGAACCTTGGTTTGGTCCTTCTTGAAGTTCATGATGGAATCAAAGACACGGTAGATAGGATCCAAGATGAACATGTTGAAAGCACGCTCGAGGTTCTTACCCTCAGCATCAGTAGACTTGGTGGTCCACTTCTTGGTCTTAGGGTTGAAGTAGTTTTCACCCCAAAGCTTACCCATCATCTTCTCCTTATCAACACCAAACTTCTTGGCATAACGGATAGCGAATTGACGGAGAGTGAAACCCCAACCGTGAAGACCGGAAGCAAAAGCAACGGTACCCTTTTCGGGGTAGACTTGACAATCACCGAGAGCTTCATCAACATAAGTGGAGATGATAACGTTAACGGACTCGATGGTACGAGCGAAAGACTAAATTGGGAAAAAAATGGTAAGCGATTGGTAATACATAAAAGATGATTAAATAAACATACGTTGTAAAGTTCTTCCTTATCCAATTGGAGTTCGAGAAGAGCACGATCCATCTTGTTAAGACAGATAACGGGCTTAATACGTTCGTTCAAAGCTTGACGCAAGACAGTTTCGGTTTGGACACAGACACCATCAATACAATCAACAACGACAAGGGCACCATCGGTAACACGAAGGGCGGCGGTAACTTCAGAAGAGAAATCCACATGGCCTGGGGAATCGATCAAGTTAATCAAGAAAGCGGAACCATTGGTCTTTTGACCCTTGATTTCGTTAATGTCATCGGGGTTAGCCATTTGGAAATACATGGAAATAGCAGTGGACTTGATAGTAATACCACGTTCTTGTTCATCCTTACGGGTATCCATGAAACGGGCTTCACCAGCACGACCGGAAGAAATAATACCGGCCTTGGAAACCAAGGAATCGGTCAAGGTAGACTTACCGTGATCGACGTGAGCAATAACGGACATGTTACGAACGTTGGTAACCTTGTCCATCAAACCACGGATTTCTTCAATTGTGAAATTCTACATAAAGATAATGTATTTAGTTTACGATTCTAAATCTTGAAAAAAAATAGATAATGTACTTACAACTAAATGTCATTGAATGAAAATGAGAATGAGCAAAAAAAAAAGTTGTTAGTTTTTCTTCTTTTGATTATACATCCATCTAGCAGACCACTTTGGCTTGATGGATGATGCAATTTTATCTCTCAATACATACCCATTTTGACTTATAAATGAAATTGGAATGAACAAAGAGATTTTATCTTTTCCACATTTTAACATTAAACTAAATGCTCGCCGCAGCGGATAAATTCGGAGTTCCATTTTAGTGTTTTTTAATTGCATGATGTTTACACAGTGGCGGACTGGGTGGTAAAAACCCGCAACATGTGGTAAAAACCCGCAACATTTGGTGGTAAAAACGTCCATTTTATACCACCGAATGTTGCGGAATTGTGGTTCATTTACCACCGGATGTGGTAAAACTCCAAAATTATACCACCTAATGTTGCGGGTTTTTGCTACATGTTGCGTGTTTTTACCACCTAGTGTTGCGGGTTTCTTCCGCATGTTGCGTATTTATACCACTTCTAGTAGCTACTAAATTCCACTTGATGCGTCTTTTTACCATAATATAGCGTCCTTTCACTCAAAACGTAGTACGTACGTTATTACATCACTTTAACTATATTATTATTGATGCTGATGAACCTTTATACTGTTGCGAAATCAAAAATACATTATATAATAAAAAAGCAGGGTTTAAATGAAAACGTTTTATTTTATTCAATTTTTATTTTGTATTTTACTTTATTTATTATAATTTTTGTACATATCATCTCCAAATTGATAAGGTACACTTACCTCCGTAATACTTCTTGCACTTACCTCCATAATACTTCTTGCACTTACTATTAACGGGCCCAATTAACACCATACTAGCCAAACAGACGCCTATAGATACAGGTAACATTCGAGAGTCCCGCGAGATGTAGCAGTATATAGACCAAATCATTTTATCAGCCTAAAAAAAAATGCAGCCTAAAAGAAAAAATTGCAGCCTAAAAGAAAAATTTACAGCCTAAAGAAAAAAATATAGCCTAATTGAAAAATTTTCACAGCCTAAACCTGCTTTTCAAGTCCAAAGACGGCTCGAAATCTATACAACTCTTTAGAAAAACCGTATTGGAAATTCAAATGATAATTACCTTCAGCATATGACAATGTATACACACAAATTCTTGGTACTTTAAAGTGTAATGACATAATAATAATTTGTATTTCATATGTCATATTTACCTAGTTTGTATAATCTACGGTATCTATTACTTAAATAACAGCACTTACAACACGAAGCAGAATTCCGGGCTGCCTTAAAAAAAGTTATAAGAGAAAGAAAGGGAGAAAACTAAATGAACAAATTTATTAATCTATAGCAAATTATTTAAAGTGCGAATCACGCTAAAACATCTTCTACAGTAGCTGATTGTAACACTTTTTTGTAGAAGCACATCATCCATTTTTCTACGGATTTGCTCCTTATTGGTCAAAGAAGAGTTATATTCTTCTTATAAAGCTTGTTTGCCTTAAATTAACTATACTCATAAGGTTAATCATTATCCTGCTGGTTCTTTAGCTGATTTGTAAGTTGGTCGTATCTTTCTCTGTAATGCGTAGACAAGTTTTATTATAATTAAATTCTTTTCAACAATTGATCTAATGACAGTGCTTGTAAAAGAAAAAAATTTAAAAAGAGGAAAGGAAGGAAAAATAAAAATAAATATTAATAAAAAATTATATGCCGATGGTTGCGTGTTTTATCCACCATGTTGCGTCTTTCCGCAACATGTCGTGGAATTACGCAACATGTTGCGGGTTTCCGCTACCGAGTCCGCGGCTGTGTTTATGTACATATTTTTTTACGGACTCGATCAACTGTCAGCTTTTCTAGTGTTTCATGTTATACACTATTTTTTTAAATTATTCGTGCAGAGCAAGGAGGAAATTCGTTCAAGCTCACAAAAAAAATTCGATCAAGAATAAAAGAAAAATTAGTTTGATAATAATTGAACGAAATAAACGAAAATAAAATATTTTATAATCCAAACAGTCATTATATGCATTTAAGATGTTGTATCTGGATTCAAATTACCTTTTGACTTAACAAACTAAACTAATAAACGCTCTTCTTCGCTATAATAACAAAACCTAAAATTTAAAAGGGTAGTTGTCATTCTTCAAAATTAGGGTGTAAAAGGCTCGTTTTATTAATTTTATCTTTTTATCTAATTTATATTGTATTTGAGTAAGACACAGTGTATCTGTTACCACCTACGAACACATATACTCTTCAATTACTCTACCGGTGTAAGGGAACACACTACTGGTATTCGTTCTTAATGTTTTATGTACACTCCGGCCCGGACAAAAGTACCATATTACAAAGGAAAATCATTTAATGTTCAAAAAAAAAAAAAAAAAAAAAAGAGAGAGAGATATAGACGATCTTCTCCTTTTGATTAAACTTCTTTCTCTTTCAGCTTTTAATCCTCTCCGAATTTTTAGGTAATCTTTATATGCTATTTTAGAAGCAACCTTTCTTATACTGTTATTATATAGTGTATCATGGATGAGGCATCTCTCTCGACAAAAGACCGGATTATCACAGTAAAGTCGTCAATTACTGGCATCGGTTGGAAGCAGTCGTCTTTGACAACATTACACAATTTCGTTAGAGTTGTTCATACGACTACAAAGCATGCATATTATTTTTCCAAGTATATATTCCTCAATGAATTGCAAGCAGACCCTCAATGTGACCTCAAAGAATATATCAACAAAGAATTTTTTGCTGAAGTATGGCTTTCTTTGGTAGACTATACAAAGGGAAATGCTCGTGCAGAAAAAGCTATAAAGTATCGCAATTATATTAGCCGCTATTTACCAAGCTATCTGAATATCACAAACTATCAAAGGTTCAGACTAAAGTAATGCTCAGCAGTCTTCTCTAATCGAAGGAAAAAAAATATATCAGTCGTATATCAATAACATCAGCATGAGATTTGGTCAACATCTTAGACAATCAATCAATGTTTTACTGAACGTCAAGCAAAGAAAGGCGGAAATGTAGCAAGCTCTTCTAGAACAAGGCGTCCACCCCAAAATCATCGAAGATCTTATTTTCCAAAATGTAACCCAGACCGCAAAAATTTCAAAATGGCCATCAGCACACGTCCCACAAACATGACTTTACTGCCACAAAATTCACAGGTAGAAATAAATGCATACAACGCGTTAAGACCTGTTTTGGATTCGTATGGTACATCGTATTCTTTTAAAAAACGCAGCATCTATTATGATGCAAAAGCGCAACCTGAAAATCACTTTATGGTATTTGTTCAACTAGCTCGTCTCTTCGAAACATTAGGTTTATCTCCTTTTCGTTGCTTTCCTCTCCGTCGTTCATAGTCTCCTGGTTATGTACAAATTGATAGTAAGATTCTTTGTCAAAACATTCTAGATATCAGATGGTCCAATAATATTGATAAGCTGGATTACTGGAAGCAAGTGGTTGATCTAAATGCAAAACCTTACAAATGGTTTGATACCAGGTAACACTCTTTTTTCACCTTGGCTGGTATCAACCAAATTCTACAGCATGATATGCCAAAAATATGAAGACACAAAAGGTTTGATACCAGGTAACACTCATTTTTCACCTTGGCTGGTATCAACCAAATTCTACAGCAGGATTAGCCAAAAATATCAAGACAAGAGATTTGATACCAGGTAACACTCTTTTTTCACCTTGGCTGGTATCAACCAAATTCTACAGCATGATATGCCAAAAACATGAAGACAAAAGGTTTGATACCAGGTAACACTCTTTTTTCACCTTGGCTGGTATCAACCAAATTCTACAGCAGGATTAGCCAAAAATATGAAGACAAAAGGTTTGATACCAGGTAACACTATTTTTTCACCTTGGCTGGTATCAACCAAATTCTACAGCAGGATTAGCCAAAAATATGAAGACAAAAGGTTTGATACCAGGTAACACTCTTTTTTCACCTTGGCTGGTATCAACCAAATTCTACAGCATGATATGCCAAAAATATGCTCAAGAAGAGAACAAGCTCCTTCGGTTTTGCGGTACCATTCAGACAGACGGTGTTGGTGTAACAGTTCTTAAGAAAAGAATAGACAGGCAGTCATCTTATACCTCAACCATAAAAGAGGCAGATGAGAAGTTCAAGTATATCAGCGACTTAGGTGCTCAAGAACATAAAGCTGTGAATGGTCGGTGTGTTGCTATTGCTCCCGGAAGAAGAGACCTTTTGTTTTGTGTCGATGAAAAATCTATTGTAGAAACTCCTATTAAGTTTTGATATACTAAGCAGGACCAGGACAAAACCAGAAAATCCAAAAAGTATTATCGTAATATTCTACAAGCAATGAAGTCGAACAATCCTGCTGTTTATCAAGCCGAGAATGTTCTTGCAGAAAACCAAAGCAGCTCACTGGAAATAGAGGGCTACCGTCGTTTTCTCGAACGTCTAGACCAGAATTACGCTGTCCTCGACAATTTCTATGGGCATACAACAACGTCTTCTCAAAACCCACAATTCATGCTCCGGAAGTTGCGTTTAGCTGCGTATTTTAACAAACAACGTGCTGACATGCAACTTATAAATTCTTTAAAGCAAAAGTTCGGTAAGGATGCGATCTTTGTCTTGGGAAACTGGTCTGCCCCAAACGCACATTATCATGAACCAATTCGAGGCATCGGATTGAGACGACTTCTTTTACGAAATCATCTTAGTCTATTACTCATCGACGAATTCAACACGAGCCGATGCTGTCCGTCTTGTCATAATTTGAGTCTAAAGAAATTTAAACAAATCGACAATCCTAGGCCCTACCAACGAAGCAACTATCCTTTAACCCTTTGCCATGGTCTTTTAAGGTAAATATATCTCCTTGAAACGTTTATATTTTTTTTTAAACTTTTTGATGTAGATGCACCAATCAAACTTGTGTGACCAAGATGCAAACCCAAGGATTCCAATATAAGCTTTGGAACAGAGATTTAGCCGCCTGTTTGAACATGATTTCAATAATTCTAAATTTAAGAAACACTGGTCAAATCCCAGAACGATTTGCACGTCATGTCCACTCAAAAAAACGTCCTCGAATGGGTGAATAATAATCCATGCCAGTTATCGCTGGTGTTACCCGTAATACACTTTTTGGTAAGGCTTTTTATTGTTGCTTGCTAGATAACTAACTGTACTTGTTATATTTTATTTCTGTTTATATTTCTCTACCTCTCAACCCTTTCCATGTAAGTACATTGCATTGTTTAACTTTCTAAAGAAAGCTCTTACTTTTTATACCCATTTTTATTTCCATTCTTGAATGATATTATATTTTATTTTTGAACGATTTTTTCGCAACAGTGAACGAATAATTTCTGAATAAAGTGTATCTGAGGTAGTTAATGCTTAAATCAATGCAACGCGAGAATCGTGACACAGAGGGGCTAAGAAGGAAGCTGTTAGACAATAAAATCTGGCTGGTTGCACACGTACGAAAGTACATAAAAATTTAAATCGTACAGCCAACTATTTTTAGAAAATGTAGTTTGAAGCGTTTATTATATATACAAAAAAGACTGATGGTGATTATGATTATTATTATTAAGATTATTATTAAAGTGGTTTTACACGAGAGAAACGTTTCGAGAAATCTATACCATAGAGATAGGACGACGACATGACAATAAATGCACCCACAATAAACACACCAGAAGGTTGGAAGCCAAACAAGTAGATACTAATGACACCAGATACAATGATCGACAAACTTGTGGCGAAGCCCTTTAAAATATTGTCTGCATATTTGACAACAATTGCAACTAATAAACCTCCCAATGCTTGGTTTGCTACTACAACCCAAGTAAGCCAATTATATCCCTGCAATAATCCACCATCCATGATAGGTTGAATATCATAAGCAAGCATCCCGACCAGCGAAAATAAGGCTCCTGATATTCCCAGTTGAATATTACGTACCCACATTGAAGTGTCTGATGTCTTTAAAATCTTTTCGAAATAACAACCTGCAAAACCTGAAGAAACACAGCTTGTAATGACAGCCATTAAACCAATAAAGGGGTTTTGTGGAGCTAATATGATTTCATCCACTTTGGAGGTGGTTGTACCAGATGTAGAGGACATACTTTGAGATTGAACAAGTGTAACACCAATCATTAATAGTAATAAAGCCAGCCATTTATCTCGAGTTAAACTTCTTCCCAACAAAGCCACACTGAATACAGCGGTAGACATGATTTTCATTTGATAGGTCACCTGAAATGTTGCTGCTTCCAAGTTACTTAATGCAACGTATAATAAATTGTTTTGAAGTGCATAAAGTCCAGAAGGGATAAGCATTTTTAGTGTTTCGTTTGGTTTCCCCAAAATTTCTCTTCTAACCATCGAGCTGAATCTATCCCAAGATCCTTGCTGATGTCTCATGACTACAAGACATGCTATAATCTTTAATACCTCTGCTAAAAACACTGCGGTCGAAGCAATATACATGGTTTGTCCGGGTTTCTGTACGATTCGTGAATACCTCATCATCAATACGAGTGTACTATTTTGAACAACAAGAACTATTAACGACAATTGCTTTCGGGTTAAACCAAAAAGGACGGGCCGAGCTAAACAAGACTTAGTAACGAAGATGGTAAAGGATGAATACTCTGTTGTGCTTTTACCTAGATTATTTTTGCTCTCCATGTCATTTGTGGTAGGTAAAACGCTCTTGTTTCCAAACGTCCGCCGCGATTGTTGATACACGGACATAACGATTATTTATTATTTATTTATAAGACTGTTTAGAAAAGGAAGGTTAACGCTGCTTTCGAAAGTTTTTTTTTTTTTTTCAGCAAAAACATAAGGACATTAAAATAAACATTTTTTTTTTTAAATACATTTTAGAAACAGTGACCAATGGTAACACAGTCCATTAACGCTGAAAATAAAATCACATGTAGGCACTAATTGTTTGTACTTTCTTCTTTCCCTTTCCGATACTCAAGAGTATTTATACCACACACGTAAGACAGCCATCACTCTTAAAGGGCTAATTGCACTTCATCATTTATTTTTAAAACCCTGAGTTATTTTTGTACTCGCGAAAAGCCTGTGTAACCCTAGCTTGTACGTCGTATGCGACATGGCAATAGGCAACTGATGACTTGTACGGTGTTCACAAAACTAATTCGCACGATTTGGAGTGATTCTTCGTATTAGTAGATATAATCTTGTGTCGATACATTCCATATTAAAAGAACAAGTCATGTTTCCCAAAATTCTAATACGCCTCGAAACAGTATGTGCTCCAGGATTTGATTAGCAAGCAAATTGAAATATTAACTGACACAAGAAACAATAAACTATGCTAGTTAACCTCTGGTGTTTGGTCAAAATTTAATAAGATGTGTGATTACCGGGTCCTGAAGTGAACTTGCAGCATTCAGTTATTGTATTGATACATGTTGTTTAGTTTTTAGGACCTGAAGCTCTCATTTAAATGCACAATCATACATTGTAATATATAATTAAACTGATCTTATAAGAGAATCCCCGAGCAGTAATTCTAATAATAGACGATACAAATAAGTGAACACTTCTTACATAAGTGTGCTATTCTCTGGGATATCCTACAATCTTACATTATTCGAATACCACACTGCAGTTGTTGTTATTATTTATTACAGACTACAAGCGCAATATTTTTTAATAATAGGTAAGTAAAACACTTTTTGTTTTCTCTTTCCTTGTAACAAATTGATATTTTACAAAAACACTATTCTTTTTCGTTTCTTTTGTGCATAACATTTGTCAAATAGATTCTATTCGACGCCTCTTAAAAAATTGATAGAAGACATTCAGAAAATAAATAAGTAGACTACTCTCTCTTTTGATATAACAGCATAACGATTTTTATTGGCTCAAAGCTGATCCACGTTTCCGCGATTACGATCGTCGTCAGTATGTTTCACCAACTTCATTTTCTTCTTTTATTGGGTCTATATACCTTCCAGTTGTTAATGGTCACCCAAAGGTGAGACTAAAGTATAAAAAGCGTAATATAGATTGATTTAAGCAAGCACTTGACATTTTTTGTGAAAATTCACAAGGACCTGCTTTAGTTTTATTTTTTATTTTTGCTATCTATAATAAATAGAAAGGGACTAAAGAACAGGTTTTTCATAGAATGACAAGATATTATGGGAGTATGTAATTGACAATAGGTAGAGATTTAATTGAAGGTATACATGCACATCAGATAATAGTTTCAACTATGTTTTCTTAGATGAATGAGCGTTAGTGTTTTTTTGCAATTACATTATCTTACAGAAATGAAAAAAAAATGTAATTTTATCTATATGAACCTTAATATCCAATGTTAATAGTCGACAATCTAGAGCACAAATGTTTCCGTTCTTACGATTGAGTGACCATTAAAATAGTTGGTACGGGGAGGAAATCACTAAAAAAGCACATCGACTGTAGTACACTATTTTCAGAAAAT
This sequence comes from Mucor mucedo, assembly GCF_025094135.1. NCBI lineage: Eukaryota > Fungi > Mucoromycota > Mucoromycetes > Mucorales > Mucoraceae > Mucor > Mucor mucedo. The sequence goes on along the minus strand of NW_026252311.1, from coordinate 136,677 downwards.
ATTAGATCAAAATGTAAAAAAAAATTCGTTCACAATTAAAAAAATAATTCGTTCACAACGTAAAAAAAAAATACGTTCATCTTCCAAAAAAAAAAAAAAAAAAATTGAGCTTACCACTTAAGTGTATCTATGGTTGACCTGCGATAACAGGCCTGGAAAATTCTAGTTGCGACGTTGACGAACATTTCTACTGTTTGCTTGTTCATAATGGGAAGCAATTAAACACAGGTAATTCTATATCAATAAATGATAAAGCCAGTTCGTAAAAAGCTCGCATATGCTCAACTGGTCTTGCTTTGGAATCATAATAAATGCTATTCCCACGAAACCGGTAGTCAACGGGATAACTGGTAAGGACAGGGCGAAGAATTTCAAGAGCGTTATTGTAGATAGGGTCCCCGAACTGCTCTCCGTCCAATACAAAATCTTGAGGTAACCTTCTAGCTATAAGTTCCTTGAATCTTGTCGCCGGCTCAGTTATTTCTCTGTATACTTCAGATTTTATCAGTGCATCAATTAATCCTTCACGTCTTCTATAAGCAATTAATTCGGCTTTTCTTTGTCAAATACGGAGTAGATGATTAACAGCTTGTCTAAGATGACTTCCCAAACGCATCTGAACATTGTTGCTATAAGATGTAAAGATCTTTGCTCCTTCGATTAAAGATGCTTGCTGACCATAACGGAAATCCGGTGGAACAAAACCAGTGACCTCCAAATAGTCATCAAGATAAATGTCAATGAATGCACGAGTCGCCCCAGTTCTTCCGCCAGCCCTTCCTCGCGCATACCGAGTCAGTTTGAGCCAGACCTCTGCAAAAAAATCACGATTGATACATCGCCTGATATCAAAGTTCTCATCTTATTGAATGGCACGCAAAAAAATGTACTTTGAGAGTGAGTATGCGTGTGTAGTGATGTTGTGGACTGTCACTACATATTCTTCGAGCCTTTCACGTCGCTCTGGGTCCCAACCAATACCATCAATAGAGGATTTAACAGATATAATACGATCGCCAGGAGCCAAAGAGCTAGATGTGTTTATATTGCTTCCAGGTGTACCCGGCGTACCAGACAAGGATCTATCAGAGTCCATGCTGGTAAAAAAGGGCAGTTATTTGAAGTAAGAAATTCGCTATAATAACATGTTAGATAAATGTCACTCATTTTTGGATTGGTTGTTACAATATTTACCTTTTACGTACAAAGTGTTATGAATTTGAGAATAAAGATAGTTATACGTAAAATGATAAAATAAAAATGGAGTAAGAATTGAGGTAAACTTTTTTACCGACTATTTATATAAAATTTCATTGTTCATTTCTGACTTTAAAATAATTCGTCAGTGTTGTTATTGAAAAAAAAAGGAGAAAAACAAAGAACAATGAAATTCGCATGAAGCAGTAATAAATGCACTTTTTCTAGCTTTCATTTTTTATATATATATCTTTTGCAAGAAGGTGCATACCTCATTATCATTATAGAAAAATTCGGATTGCCCAAGAATTATACGAAAGCAAACGGAAAATAATTGAGTGTCATTCAAAGTAAAATCAAAATTGGTAGAGATACCCCTAATACATACAATGAAATAAAACTTTATTTCAAGTAAAAGTGTAAATGTCATGTACTTGTCTGCGCGTTTCTAGGTCTTTTGTTTCTAGTTTGACAAAAAAAAAACAGGTTACCGTTTCAGGGTGTCAGGTAAGGAAGGAAGTCTGGTACATCCATATATTTATCCACTTATACGTTTGTTACCAATAACTGTGTCGTTCATGACGAGGTAGTGGCATTTAATTTACTCTTGGTAACGCAACACATCTAAAGGGGGGGGGGGTTGCTACCCCTCGCTTCCCTTATGGGTGAATAACAACAATATCAAGTTTTTCTCGTTTGTGCGTATCAAAATAGGCCTAAAAAGAAGACAATAATTATTTGGTTTAAACCCAATCGTTCAATTTTCAAGAGCAAGCTCGAGCAGGTTAGTCTTTTGGATGAAGTGACATTAAATTAAAGTCATATTATACGCATACAATAGTGCACTTATTCGGGCCCTTCAATATGATGAAAAATTGTTCTTCTACTTTTAGCAGTATACCCATTTAATGATAACAGATATATTTCTCTTTCGTTCATTTCGTTTGTAAACTATGCATGGAAAATTAATTAATTTTTAAGCGATTATTTATTCCGTCGCTGATTGGAGTTTTATTCTAAGCGTGCACGAACAATTTATGAAAATAGTGTATAACAGTGTAAATATGGTAAAATCTAAAGGGAGCACCAAGATTCAATAACGAGTGATTATTTATCTCTTGTAAATATGTATGCCTGATTTTGGAAGACAGAGATAATAAACTAAAAAAGCCATATCAAGACAACAGTTACACATTCTTACAATAAGATGTAAATCAAAAGCAACAATAGGCCTGTCACACAAACGATCGGAAATATGCTTTTTAACATTATATTGATCCTTTAAAAATGATAACAGGTGAGTTATCCGATTAAATTAGAATTCAGAATGACCAAAGCCAATAAATTATTCGTATTATTAAGCTTGATTACACATATCGTAGTCCCAAGATCGACATGGGGTGACATAATTGTAATATCTGCTGATGTGGGGTAATCGTTTTTTTCTGTATACCAGCAAAATTTGCGGGGTGAGTGTCATTTTATTGTATTATTGTTTACATATTGCGACAATCCAGCCTTTTTTGGAGACTGAACATAGAATCCAGCACATAAATGAGGGAAATTTTTTTTTAGCGTGCATATAATTTGGCCACTGATTGGATATTGTTACATCTCGTTGTATAAATTAATTTTATATAATAAAACAAGGAAGAGGACATGCAATCAGTTCGTATTCCCACCAACATAATGGATTTCTCACATGCACTTGGAATAAATAAGCATCATGCTATAATTTTCGTTCCCGCCACAGTCACAGGCAAAGCACTTTGCATTTTTATAAAAAGCGGAAGCCTCCTGCGGTTATCGTTTCAATAATAATTTATCATGCCTTCTTCTGCATACGATTCAGCTTTTGAACATGTCCGACAAATGTGGATACGAAGTGTACTATTTGTCACGCAGCCCGTCTTTCAAAGACTGATGCCCGATCCTTACACACAAGCGGGCAATGTACGTGTTGATGCAAAACCAGCACATGCTAGTCGCATCACAATGACTGAGATCATCTCGCCTGCCCAATGTAACATAAAAGTACTGTCTGAACCAAGGAACTTTCATTTAAAAAAAAAGAAAGAAACTTTAACAATTTGTATAGGGTTATGCTTATGCTGGAACTATTTTGGGATGGATTGATATTGCTGCAGGAATCGCAGCCAAACGTCACGCAGCATGTCCTTCTGTAAGTAGACAAGAACCATACACTTATAGAAATGACATTTACACTTACAACTATAGGTAACCCGTTCTGTTGATGATGTCGCATTTTTACATTCTGTAAAAGTGGGTGATATTGTAAGTAAAAGAAGTGACATTCGCGTACACTGTTACCATGCTGAAGCCATGTAAAATTAGGTATCTATTCAAGCATCGGTTAATAAATCGTGGAAGACATCTATGGAAGTGGGTGTAAAAGTAGAAGCAGAAAGCCCATTATCGAATAAGAAATTTTTTGTGGCTCACGCTTATCTTACATTTGTGGCACTTTCTCCCCGTCCTTCCGCAAAGACACATCTTGGCAGAATGCTTTCAGCGGGATTTCAAACAGTCATGGTACCTGAATTACTACCTTTATCTATTATGGAAAATAAACGTTTTGAAATGGCCGAAAAAAGAAGACAAGCAAGATTCACCCAAAAAAAGCCGAATCACCAAGCGATTAGAAATGAAATGAAGGAATGGTCTCAGGGACTAAGAGAAAAGGCGGATGCGGATGCACCCATCAAGAGACACCCGGGTTATTTTCCTAGTGGACGCTCTTCACCAAACAGAGATACAAGTGCTGATGAAGATGAGGAAGACGAAGATATTGTCTTGTTGGCTAGAAAAAGGCATCGAAGGTTCTCACAAGACCCAAGAATGACACAACAAATTAAAGAGAGACCAATGGACTATACCTTTGCGGAGGTAGTGGAGTTGGTAATGCCTCAACATGCTAATACATTGAGTATCACCTTTGGAGGTCAAATTATGGCATGGATGGAGACGTGTGCTATTGCTAGTGCAAGTAGACTTGCAAAGGCGTACCTATTAACTGCTAGGTACAACTAGGGAGAGAGAAAAAAAAAGAGGGGGGGGGGAGATGAAGATGGGGGGAGAGCGGAGTGAGTCACCATCAAATTTATACTGACTCACTTGGATCTTTAGTATCGATAGTTTGAATTTTATTACTAGTTCTGGTGTAGGTGATGTAGTAACAATACGGTCGGTAGTGTCGAGGTCATTTATTTCGTCCATGGAAGTATATGTCAGCGTAGAAGCAGGTACGTAATCACATTGGTTTTCACACATATACTGACTTTGAGTACGTGCAGAAAACCTATTGACAGGTGAAATTAAGTTTACAAATGATGGCTTTTTCACAATAAGTAATGTATGAACAATTATTATAATTTAAATCACTAACATGCTTTTTTTTATATTGACAGCGGCGGTAGATGATGATAATATCCCCGTCATTATACCAAGGGCGATTCCTCAAACAGAATCTGGATGTGAACTCTATGAGAAGGGCTATGAAAGAAGATTAAGGCGTCTTGAACAACGTCAAGAGTTAATAAACCTGGTCAATTCTTCTCGTCACGGAAGTACTGATGTGCCAGAAATTCACATTGATGCAAGCCATGATTCAGACTAACAAATTAAGCGGAGATCTTTTCCTTGTTAAAGCGTCAATCACATAGACTGCTTTTTTTCTATCCGTTTTAAAAAGCCACGGCCATCTCCGATTCTTCTCGCCTTTTTTATTTATTTATTTATTATTTCACTCTTAAAATTATATTACGGAATAAAATCATGTCTTGTAAAACAATTCTTGCTTCAAAGGTTTCCGCTTCTTTCAGGTAAGATTAAAAGAGAAAACGACGTAATGATTGGGGGATTTTTTTTTGACAAGCTATATAGAACCCAAATTAAGGAAGATATCAAGGAACGTAATATTCGTCCCAAGTTGGTAGGTTTCCTTGCCAATGAAGACCCTGCTGCTATCAAATATGCTGAGTGGACTGCAAAGACTTGTGCTGAAACTGGTGTTGAATTTGAACTTCGTAAAACAACCAAATTAGAATTGGAGGAAAAGATTACAGAAGCCAACGAAGATAAGTCTGTAAATGGTATTATGGTCTATTATCCCGTGTTTGGTGGAAAGCAAGACTTGTATCTTCAAAGCTGTGTCAGTGAGCTTAAGGATGTTGAGGGTCTTTGTCATAAGTTTGTACATAACGTCTATCACAATATTCGTTATATGGATGAAACTGAAACTATGAAGTGTATTATTCCTTGTACTCCTCTTGCTTGTGTTAAGGTAAATGAATAATAATTTAGAGTCAAGTGTATGTTTCTTGAAACTCATATGTATAATTAGATTCTTGAATATATTGGTGTTTATAACCCTGTTATTCCTTATGGCAACCGCCTTTATGGCCGTACAATTGCTGTTATCAACCGTAGTGAAATTGTTGGTCGTCCTTTGGCAGCCATGTTGGCTAATGATGGTGCCAAAGTTTACTCCGTTGATGTCACTGGCATCCAAATCTTTACTCGTGGATCTGGCATCAAATTATCCGCCCATAAAGTGGAAGATACCGACCTTACACTTGAACAAGTTATACCTCAATGTGATGTTGTCATCACTGGTGTTCCCACTCCTCATTACAAAATGCCCACATCTTTATTGAAGGAAGGCGTTGTAGCCATCAATTTCTCTTCATCCAAGAACTTTGAAGAAGATGTTAAGACGCGTGCATCTATCTTTGTACCTTCTGTTGGTAAAGTCACTGTTGCAATGTTGGAACGTAACTTGCTTCGTTTGCATGATTATCAACATGATTTGACTGAAAAGAGCAAAAAGTAAACCATTACACACTAGATAACCCTACACACATTGTACTATAATAATAAAGCTAAATACATACATGACCATGCTAAGAATACTCTGATTTTGACTTTGAAGCAAATTAAAATGCATGGCCTGTCATCCAGCGTATCCCTGGAAGACCTGAATCTCTTTCAAGTGAATCAGTTTTACTTGACCCCGTTCTCATGTCAATAAGGTCACTACTTCAAAATAATTCCTGGATGTCAAAAAGACCAAGCAATTATATCAAATCTTCTCGAACTTGAGCAGAAAAAGCGTATAAGACTGGTGTCAGCTTCTAGCATAGATTTGAAGGCCATATGCTGCTGCCATTGCTATTAAAAGGGGTGTATGTCTTGCTGCACTTCTCTTTTTTTTTCTTGTACAGTGAGAAAGGCTCCTTTCTTTGGGAAAAGCATTTATCTCAAGGATAAACATGGATTAGATTATGTTGGAGGTTTAGAGTTAGGGTTAGATCCAATTTTGGTGATGCGTTAATGGATCGTTTTATTCATGACTTATCTGAAAAATATTTGTGACTAGGTGGGCCATTTTTACCCCATTTCTGCAAACCGCGTTTTATTTCTTTTTTCTTGCTTTTACGTTCCTTTATAGCATGCCACGCGAAATAATAACATTACAGGCCGGTCAATGTGGCAATCAGAGTAACAAATACTAATTTCTTTTTTTTAAAGATTTTTATTTAACGAGTACGTAGTTGGTAGTGAATTCTGGAAACAAATTTGTGCAGAACATGGCATCAGTAAAGACGGAACTCTGGAAGAATTTGCAACAGAAGGTGGAGATAGAAAAGACGTCTTTTTTTATCAAGTGAGTTCTAAGCACTTTACAAAAAGATCGTCTTTTATTAATGTGCAAAACACAATAGGCCGATGACGAGCATTACATTCCGCGTGCTTTATTGTTGGATCTTGAACCTAGAGTAAAACGAAGTGAAAATTATGACATGCTTTAGCATTAAAACTGGAGTTTTCAATAGGTCATAAACAACATTAAGGCTTCACCTTTTGCCAACCTTTACAATCCAGAAAATATCTTCACGTCATCGGATGGAGGGGGTGCAGGAAATACTTGGCCCAATGGTTATTCTCAAGGAGAAAGAATGTGTGAGGACATCATGGATATGGTCGATAGAGAGGCAGATAATAGTGATTCATTAGAAGTATGATGATGAATGTTAAATAACTATAAAAGGTTTAACATTATTGTACCTCTTTTAGGGGTTCATGCTTCTTCATTCTATTGCAGGTGGTACTGGTTCTGGTTTGGGCTCATTTTTGTTAGAAAGATTAAATGATCGCTATCCTAAGAAATTGATTCAAACATACTCGGTATTTCCAAACAGCGAGGAAGTATCTGATACTGTAGTTCAACCATATAACAGTATGCTGGCGTTAAAGAGATTAACTAACAATGCAGATAGTGTAGTAGTTCTTGATAACGCAGCATTATCGCGTATTGCGACAGACAGATTACACATTCAGCAACCTACATTTGAACAAACAAATCAACTTGTATCGACAGTCATGTCAGCTAGTACAACCACGCTTAGATATCCTGGATATATGAATAATGATCTTGTCGGTATTGTGGCCTCTTTGATACCAACTCCTAGATGTCATTTCCTTACAACAGCATATACACCATTCTCCAGCGAACAGGTAGAGAAGGCTAAGTCAATTCGTAAAACTACAGTACTGGATGTTATGAGAAGATTATTACAGCCAAAGAATCGAATGGTATCAACTGTTCCGTCTAAGCGTAGTTGTTATATATCGGTATTAGATATTATTCAAGGTGAAGCAGATCCAACGGATGTTCATAAATCCTTACTGAGAATTCGCGAGAGAAGATTAGCTTCATTTATACCTTGGGGACCAGCAAGTATTCAAGTAGCTTTGTCAAAGAAATCTCCCTACGTTCAGACACCTCATCGTGTCAGTGGACTCATGTTAGCTAATCACACAAGCATTGCTTCACTATTCAAACGTACATGTGATCAGTATGATAAGTTAAGGAAAAGAAATGCTTTCTTGGAACAATATAGAAAATTTTCCATGTTCTCTGATGATTTGGATGAGTTTGATGATTCTCGCAACGTAGTGCAAGACCTTATTGATGAATATGAAGCCTGTGAAACCCCCGATTATGTCAACTATGTAAGTTATAATAGTGTCTGATTGCTATAAACTTATACTGATTTTGTTATGTAGGGCAGAAAGGATAGTCCAATGGACACAATGTAATAAATAATAAGATATAAAAAATAATAAATCCGCAACCCAGTCACTTTTTACACAGCTGTGTTAGCCGCGAAATTCCCGTCTCTTCATTTCATTTTTTTGCCTTTTTTTATACAGTTTCCTCAACGCAAACATGGTTGCTGAAAATGCTGTTTTAATCAAGCAGGGAGCTGAAGCAGTAAGTGATAATTAGTCATTGTCTACAAAACCGAGTGTAAATGTATATTTGTAGCGTGTGTTTCATTTACCCACTTTTCTTACACAACCTGAAGGTTGCATTGCCAAAGAGAGATTTAAAAAGAGCTATCGCCACCCTGATCTCGACCAATACTTAACTAGTCGACGTGTAGCTCAAGAAGCCCGTAGTTTGTATAAATGTAAGAAGGCAGGCATGGATACTCCCACTGTGTATTTCATCGACATGGCCTCGGCAACCATTTACATGGAAAACATTACGGGTGAAACTGTCAAACAACGACTGTTAGAAAATCAAGAGAATGAATACAAAGATGTCGATACAGGTAAATTTGGATGCGTTATGCAAACAGCCCTTATTGACAACTAAACAGAAACCATGGCAAAAAGAATCGGCGTTTCACTAGCAAAGATGCATAGCTTGAACGTTATTCATGGTGATCTGACCACATCCAATCTGATGTTGAGAAAAGCCGGTGATTCAGTGGTAATTAACTTTGATATGGATCTTTTTGAAAAAATGTGATGCTGATTATTTTATCAAGGTGGTCATTGATTTCGGTTTAAGTTTTGTTTCTTCCTTGATTGAGGATAAAGCAGTAGATCTCTATGTTTTGGAACGCGCATTTTCAAGTACTCACCCCAAAACAGAAGCATTGGTAAGTATCCATGTGATCTGTGTAGATTATAGGTTTTTAATCAAGTGCATATAGTTTGAAAAGGTCCTTGAACACTATTTAAGTGTCTCTAGTCAGGCAAAGTTGATTTTATCCAAGTTAGAAGATGGTAAATGCGAAACAATATGTGAACTACCAGAATACTAATATTTGTGATATAGTGAGATTGAGAGGACGTAAGCGAAGTATGGTTGGATAATAACCAATATTCAATAAAGTGTAGTTACATACATTTTGTGTGAACGGAATCCTCTTTTAGAGTGATATGAACAAAGTGAATTAAAAATAAGTAGAATATCAATCTTTCAGTTATTCTCTTCAAGTGGTATTACTGAGTAAAATTGGAATAATTTACTTGCTCCTAATAAATAGCACTGAGAAAGCTTTGATTGGGAAGTCAACATAGTACTTGATGATATAAGCTTGATTTATGAGAGGCTTCTTAATCCAAGGAACAGTTGGTTTTTAACGTGATCTTTTTTTTAAAAACAAAATAATTAAGAAACGGTACTTAGAAAATTGATTTTTTGGAGGTTCTGGTGACCGTATAATTAAGCTGTTGTCTAATGCTTAATGGTAAGCTCTTTTAACATATCAATATGTTCGTACTTCCGGTACGAGTTCCCCAGCAATCTATTGGGCCAACTGCCGGAATTTAAAGTTTGTTACGCAATGACATAATGCTCTGTGCTTCATAAAAAAAGGCCCTTTTGTTTTATTATTTCTTTTTGAATATTATAAACATGTCTACCCAGTCGATTTTAAGCAAGGACGATGTCAGCCTCGAGAAAGGTGTTAGGTAAATTTAAGATGGAGTCCGAAAAGAACTATCCGGAACTTACATCCTTTTTACTTGATGTAGCAACATTCAACTTGAATCAGATGTAAAGGTATGTTAAAACGTGCTCAGAAACTATGCATCGACATTAAAAAAATAAAAATAACCTTCTACAGAAAACGATTCCCAAGTTTGGTTCCCATAATGCCACGGTATACAAGTATATCACCGGTAAATTTTATCATCCCAGTACTCGTTTCGATGATCTTCGTGGTCTTAGTATCAATAAAGGCGGTGATTGCGACTTGATTCAGGTAAATGACACGGTTCTGATAGACGTATCATTCGTATTGACATCTATTTAGGCAAACTCCAAATTTATCGCAGTACCAATTTCTGGCCCCGGTGGCCGTGTTGCTATTATCAACGCTGATAAGCCCGGTCGTCTTCCTACACAGATTCCTTGTGTGATGTGTGGATCAGAGGTTATCAACTTTAAGTTCAGTCCTTTTGATGAGTCTATATTGGTTACTGGTAAGTTAATTGAGCAAAAAAAAAAAAAAAAAAAAAAAAAAAGCTATTGTACTAACATAAAAAAACATTTAGTCTCCAATGATAATAAAATTCGTGTGTGGAGTATTCCAGAGGGTGGAATTGAAGAGGATGTTGCTGAACCAAAGTTCATTTTAGAAAGTACATAACATAGAAAAATGAAAAGATAAAATGTTAATTAAAACTAATAATTACATAGCTCGATCCATGGATAAAATTCATTTGCTCGAATTTCACCCTACCACAAAGGATATCTTGTTGACTACCTCCGATGATTTAGGGAATCCAACTATTCGTATTTGGAACCTTGAAACACAGAAGGATGAAATTACTTTGAGTGGCATCCATAAAGATGTGATTTTCAGCTGTGCCTGGAGTCCTGATGGCAAGCAAATTGCAACTACCACAAAGGAAAAGAAAATTCGTGTTTTGGACGCTAGGACAGGTAACATCATTTCCGAAGGGCCTGCTCACAACAGCATTCGACCTTCTCGTCTTCTTTGGCTTAGTCAAGAGACTGGTTTGTTAATTAGTGTTGGGTTCGGACTCGGATCTGCTCGTGAAGTCTTGTTGCTTCAAAAGGATAACCTCGCCAAACCTGTAGCAAAGAATATGATTGATGTTTCCCCCAGTGTTATGAGCGCTTACTTTGATAAAGACTGTCAAATCCTTTTTGTGGCTGGCAGAGGTGACCGTACTATTCATACTTTCCATGTAGAGACCGATACCCAAAAGTTGGTTCCTCTTGCAAAGATCGAATCTGCTTCCCTCCAACAAGGTTTCGCTTTCTTGCCAAAGCGCGCTTGCAATGTCAAGGAAATTGAAATCGACAAGTTCTATAGATTAACACCGACACATATTGAAGTGGTCGGTGTTCGTGTACCTCGTGCTAGAGTAAGAATTTCTTTTATATCAATGTTTGGCGTATGATCCTAAATCTAATTCTTAATTAGCCTGAGTATTTCCAAGATGATATCTTTGTACCTACTCCCGATATCGAGCGTCCTGCTCAAAATGCTGCTAGCTGGTTTAACGGCGATGATAAACAATTAGAGCTTATTTCATTGCAGCCTGAAGGCATGACTGAATGTAATTATTTAGTCGCATTTCATACACTTTCAATATAACTAACTTTATCTGTAGTATCGGTCGCTCCCCCTCCTCCTTCCCAGGCCCAGTCAAAGAAGAAATTTGAAATGGGCAAGCAGTATGTTAGCGACGAACAACGTAAACAAGAGCAAATGGAGCGTATGTTCAAGGCAGCTAAAAACCTCCCCGAACCAGAAGTCAAACCCAAGAATACAAACCCTGAGGATGAAGAGGTCGCTGAAGATGAGTGGGACGATTAAATTATAACAGTAAAACCATACTCATGTATATAGAAATAAATTAATGAATAATATTACTTTTTTTTCCTGCTAACCGAGGCAATTGAAATGCTCCTTAATTACAAAACTTGAGAATAGTGATATTTTGTTTGCAATCGTATGTTGTGCATTTTTTTTTTTTTTTTAGCTCAAACACAAATTAAACAGTATGTCTCAATTGATTTTGCTGTAGTTTTAAATTAGGGGGGCATTTTCACTAAACTTCTAAATAACTATTCTACCACGTCGTTGTTTGGCAAGGCAGAGATTGTCAAAAAGGACCTGATTTATTTCTTAAAACAAAAGTGGCAATTGTCACTTACATTTTACGCAAAAAAACACGTAGTTAAACAGCAGGAGTAATGATTTACATAGTTTTTATAAACGTTTTATGTATAGTTAAAAAGGATGTGCAAAAGCAGATGTGCATTATTATTACCAAATTGAAAGTAAGGAATCTTCTTTGCAATTCTTATTTTTTTTTTTATATGCATGTAAACCCCCTACTTCGTTTTACTCGTCATAAACTATTTCTACGTTATCACGCACCCATTCTGCCAAACTCGGAGATTGGAAATAGTACTTAGCGGGTTGCATGGGCTCCTTATGTTCATTGCTGATTTGAATAGGGATCGGTTGGGGAGAAAGGCTATTGATTTCGCTGGCACTAAAACTATTGGAAGGACTTTGGGGTAATCTCTTTTCAAAGACCTTCTGGACATACTCCCCTGCTTCCTGCCATAAATTCCCATACGAATCTGAGAACCCTCCTTTTTCATCAACATCGGTCAAGATGGGAAAATCCTCCGATAATTCGCTCGTATTATCCCCACTATTTCTATCAATCTCTATGGGTGTGGTTTGGGCTCCCATTTCTCCCATCCCTTCAATGCAGTTCGATATATCCTCATCGAAAATCTCATCAAACAAATAATCATCATCATCCTGTTTGAATGACATTTCAACTGCTATCGAAAAGATAAATCAAATCATACGTACTCGATTTATAGATATATCTATAAAGTATGACTTACCAGTGCTTCCGGTTAAATCAATATCAACTTTCGGACCATTTAATTCTACGCCTGAAGGAGTTGTTTGGTAAATAAAATTATTAAACTCCCTGAAGCTTGCATTTTACCGATGTCAGACTTCTGTACATGTGTATTCATCTTGGGGTTAGTCAATTCAGTCCCTTCAGGTTCATTCACATCTACTCTTTGATCATCGGAGGACTTCGATTTTTTTGTGATCATGATGTCTGTCATATCTTCATTTTCTTCGCAACTTCTTTTTATTCCGACTTGGCTGTTATTGAGGTTTGAAGGAATATGCAGCTTACAGCAAGTATGTTTGCACCTATTTTAAAACGTAGAAGATATTAATTGGAAGTCGCAAGTACATAGAACCCTGTGTCTTACAAATCCTTTGCTTTGCATCGATGTTTACAGCTACAATTAATAAGTTGAGAAATCAATACACGATCTATATCCTTTTCGAAATAGTTGCTTACAGTCCACCAGAAGGATTTTTGCCAACTTCACGGTTTAATGGTTGTTGCACTTGTAAATTAGAGAAACTGGTGCTAGTTGATTTAGGATCAGAACTTTGGGGATTTCTTGTTCTGGTGTTGTTATTCTCTACGTCAATCAAGCTCAATGCTTCTAATGTCGGAGTATCTATATGAATTGCATCCTGCTCGTTATCGAAATCAGTGACTGTGTCGGTTAAGCATTGACGGAAAGTATCCTCATGATTATCAAGACTGACAGATCTGGCTGCAACCGGTCCATTTAACTTGGGCTTTGTGTTTGAAATATTGGAATTTCCTGCTAAAGTAATATAGCTTCTTGGATTCACGTTTGGTTTTATTTCTTTTGTCAAGTCCACTCCAACTAAAACATCAACGCTGCGTTAGTTCCTTGTTTGCATTTGGCCATGATTTTGCTTACCGAAATCTTCACTCATCAAATGACAGAAAATTCCCATGCTCGGCGATGTTACTTCGACTTCCAAATCAAATTTTTGTTTGCCCTGATGCAACTTTGATATACTGAATAAATGATTGTCAGCCTTCTAAAGTGAAAAAAAAGGCTACCATAAAACGAAGTATAACCTACAGAATGCGACGGAAATCCAACAAGTTTTTTTCGGTTGTTTCGACCCAGAATTGAGCATAATAAGGATGGCCGCTCTTCCCCTTGTTGACCTGGCGGTTAAGCAGCCCTATGGTAACATGCATATTTATGAACTCGTACGGATTAGTCTTAGTCAGTCTTTTTGTGCTGGGAAACTTCATGAATAGAGTTTCGAAAAAAATCAGTTTTACTAAAGCTTTCAATATAATGTGATTAATGCGCATACCTGTTCTACGTCTAAAACAAACTGGGGTATTAATTCCAAACACCTTTTGATCTATGCACAGAACAACATTAGTAGAATTAGGGTAACCAAAATCAGTTTACCTTGGTCCCAAACGGAGGATTACGATGCAATATCTGTTTAACATTGGTGTTACCAAGAGTTTACTTTAGTTGCAAGAATTATACTTACAACTTCGAAACGACCTGGATCGCATCCTTTCAATTGCTCCATAGTAATTAAGTTGGCCTGTGAAAGCGTTTTTGAGAACTGAGGTCCGATTCCTTCAATTTGTCGTGATACGTATGGCGATGTAGACCATATTTTGGCTTGAATGCTTTGGTATAACTCCAGCGCAAACCTCAATTTGGTAGAACTTTTTTCTTGAACACTGCAGTCAATCAAGCCTAGTTATAATAGATTAGACTGTCGATACAGTCACAACTACGAATAATTATTACATTTTACGATACGACAAACATCCTTCATGACAGTTGTCGCCTCCATGACAAGTAAAGCACTTCCAACATTATTTAATGATATATCACCAAGCACGCACTAAATAACTGTAAATAAAAACTCAAAGGCACATCTTTATAAAACCTACTTGAACCAAAAGGCATATCTTGTCAGATACATTTACAATTTTATCTAGAGGGAATCTGATATTTGGGTTGTTTTTGAGCTTAATCAAAAACTGCCTATCACCGCTATTAAACCTTATCGTGTTCATCTCTTGTTGGCATTCACTTATGAGATTGAGCTATGTAACATTAATGAGTGTAAATGAATAGAATCATTTTTCGCCCTATATTATTCAGCTTTTTATGTAACAGGGGGAAGGCGAGGGAATTATATACCGTGTCCTTGACAGATGTGGGATTTTCTGCTTCCATGATTTTAATCATTGTCAGAAACTTGATGTAATATTTATCCATGATCAATCCGTAAGCTATCATTTTAGAAAGAAGCTTTTCTTAATCAATACACAATTTTTAATTTCATTTTGCTACGCTTACGAGTAGGTTTTAAAAGAAAGTTGGATTGTTTTTCAATCAAATTGTGTCGTTCTAAAAGCTCCAGATCTTTGACACAAATTTCTTTAGAAATGTTAATAGGCGAAAGCTTTCAATGATAGTCCAAGCAATAAAAAATATTACCTTTTAATATGACATCTGTGGACATGTTTTCTGTGGGGTTCAGTTTATAGTGTGTAGGATTCTTTGATAGTCGTACATATAAAAAAGTGGATTGCAGCCTATAGTATACAGTGATTCATAAAGCGTCAGATTAAAATTGAGATGAAGGTAATAGTATTACCATGTCAATGCAGTAGACATATTAGTAATTGTGGACAAGCAAATTTCGGATAACAAATGCTCAATCAAATTTTCATGCAGCCTTTAAGAATGGTAAGTGAAGATAGAGTGCGGAATACCTCAAAGTATCTATTTTACCTGCTTTCTAAGTTAGTGCCTCCAGCTATTAATGAGCGATAACGTGTTTCCATCTGAGAAGTAGTCATAATAACTATAGTTCCTGAAGTATCCAAACCAGGTCTTCCTGCTCGTCCGATCATTTGAAGAGTATCAATATCCGTGTACTCACTTAAAGTTCCATTTTGATAGCCTTTTTTGTATGTTTGTTTATGGAAACTATTTGTTAGTCCAACCGTTGTAAATTAGTAATTTTGAATAGATCACCTTGTGTAGATTTAATAATAACCAAATGCGCAGGAAGATTTACCTACACATATAATTAGTTAGTCTCGTTTCTTTGTTATTGTTGTTATAGGATAAACGTCTGTAGAATGTAAATATTTACGCCTACTGCTAATGTAGATGTTGTGGCTAGCATAAAAAGTGCACCTGTATATTAGTACGAAAAAAAAAAAAAAAAGCATGTACGCTTTCAAAAGTTGCATACCTATTACTCTTATCTCTCTATTCAAATATAATTTTTCCATCTGAGAGCGATCGCTAGGATCCAGACCAGCTGTACCATAATGCAAATACAAGCAGTACTTATTAGTCCTAGTTCTCTAAAAAAATGTTCAATAACAAACCATGATGGAAGCCAATTCCTCTTTCTCCAAACCCGGGTAAAAGTTTATTCTTAAATTTTGGCTTTGCTACAAGCTTTTTTCCATTTTCACTGCAAAAGGGGGCAATATAAATGTATTGATTTTTTTTACATATGTATTATCCTTATACCATAAAGAGGAAATATTTTTCTTGTCCATCATTTTTAAAAGTGTATCACATGACCCCTCAGCTGATTTCCGAGTCGAACAAAACTGCATACAAAGTGCATGAGTTGACTTATGATGTATTAATGCAACTGATCTGACAGATATCTCTTACAATCAATACTGGTTTCATATTACTATGTTTTATAATAATATCCAAAAGTCTACCACGGGTCAATTTTGAGTATCGAAAATTGCACGATCGTGTTATTAAACTTACTTCCAATCCAACTTCTTTTCGAAAAGAAACATGTTGCAATCTTGTGGATATCCGTAAACGATTCGTTCAAGCTTGATGGGACGGTATTCTTCCGAAAAAGATATAGCTAGACGTTTTTGAATATAAAACTATGATTACGACGCATGTTTTTCTGGTTAAATTTCGGATCAAATTACTCACGCTTCGCTCTGAGCCACGTGGCAATGTCTTGTAAATTAGGAATTGTTGCTGAAACAGCAATATATCTTAAATTAATATCCATTGTCTAACATGAATCCTTGTCATTAAAAACTGTCGCTTGTCTAATTGAGAAGACATTCCTACCTGCATTCGACTGACACAGGCTTCTAAACAAGCGCCCCGGTTTTCATTTAAAATATGAACTTCGTCAATCTAAAACAAGATTTCTTGTCAGCCTTCAAGTACAGTGTCAAGAAAATACTTGTTTTTATTTTACTAAAAATAGACTGATAAGTTGCATCAGCTGCCGATTATCGATCCAACGTCTAGTCATAGAGTCCCATTTCTCAGGAGTTGTGATACTATGTTTTAAACAATTGAATGGACAATTCATCCAGTGCCTATGTATATAACCTACATGATTGAAGCATTTCGTATAGCTGACGTTGAATAAAACTGAGTATCACCAGTGAACTCTTTACCTAAAAAATTAAATGATTGATTGAGGGGGAGTGGGTTTATTTTTCCCACAATATAAGGTTGAGCTCCTTTATTACTTACATTCAATACCAAAAGGGCCGAACTTGCTTCCCCAGTCTTGTGTTCTTTCACTGCATAAGCTTTTGGTAGGAGCCATATATATTATTTTAGTGTCATTTCCCTGATTTAAGAGTGTACGAATGATTGCCAGTTCCATCAAAGCGGTCTTTCCGGATCCAGTCGGGGCTGTGCAACATGCATATTAGAAAACTTAATGTCACCAAAGGCGTCAAACGTAAATACCTGAAATTACCAAATTGTTGTTTTCATAAAACGTCTAATAAAAATAATAAAAAAATGCATGGTTGTTGTCAATATAAACATTGGTTAAAAAGTCTGTTTACGGATTACATCATCTAAGCACTTTGACTGAATAATATTGAATACTCCAAACTTAAATATGGAACCAAAAGGTTTTGCTAAATAAAATGGAGGATCAGTAGGATAGCATAAAATTACACCCATTATACACTCACGTATCTCATTTGTCGGTCTCAGTTCAGTGTTTCCTAATACAGGAAGAGGTCTATTACACTGCATAGTAGGTTGAGCTACATACATTACGGTATATCAATTAGGTGTGTATCGTCAACATAATAATGCAGTGTAACCCTATAATCATGTAATGTATGCAACCTTACCACCTTTATTTCTTGAATGCCTGTTTGATAAAGTATTAATAGCAGCAAGATCGCTATACTCAAGCTCCTAATATTGCAGTTAAATCATTGTTACATATTTTTTTTTTAAAAAAAAATAACAGGTTTGGGCGAAACTTTACTTTACTCGGACGGAACATGGCGATATCCTGTTGATTGTCAAAGAAATTCATAGGAACCTCTTCAAGGGATGCTTCTTCATTTGCCAGCCATTCCGTAATCCAGGAATCCATGTCTATATTCTGCGAATCAGTAATAGGCCTGTTATTTGCATTTGAGCTTTCTGCCGTTGATTTATGCACGTGTTTGCTGGACGGTGCGCTCTCCGTAGCATAATTGCAGCGAGTGCTTCGATTTTGGACAAGATGAGATGCCTTTTGCCACATTTTATAAATTGTATGTAATAATCAAAGAAAAAAAAAACCGACAACAACAAAAAAAAATCTTACGATTATATTCTGACTGGGTGGAATTTACCTTGTTTTCCCCTCCTCTCCTGCCGCCCCTAACTCATAAATCATATATTGTGATTTATTGCGGAACACCCATGCCTTATTACCACGACTTTTATTTTGTCTTGCATAAAATTATCTAAATACAGTCATATTTATTCTAGTCATCTGATTTGTGTATAAGAAAGTGCAATCATTAGTTATGCAATAAATTATGTCTTTTGCTTTCGATCGAAAAGAAGTTCATGTACGGAAGAATTAAGGATCTTTAAGGTTGACAAGGGATTTCGTGAATTGTTTGTTATATTAGTATGCTCATCTAAAGTTATTGTGTGACTAGAGAAAAATATAAAGGAGTAGAAGAAAGGAACATTCGTTTTCTACCCCTATGATTGCTTTTGGAAATAAAAAAAAGCTAGTAGTAATGATAACAACAATCCGAAAAAAAAGCCCCATTCCAAATTTAAAGATAAAGTTTTGCCTCCTTTAAAAAAAGTTTTTTTATTTTGTTTTTGCTCTTCTTCTTCTTTTTTAATAGATTCTTTAAAAAAAAATGACAGATATTATATCCAATATCAAAATACAAAAACCAGTACCCATTAGTAACAGAAGGGTTAGCCTTCAACAGAATGCGAGCAATGATCATCCTGCCACCAATAATAGCCATCAGATAAAATCAACTCCCCTTTTATCTCACCATAACAGTTTGCCTGCCAACAGTTATGCCTTGGCATCCGCAGAGCCTTTATCATTGTCGTATAAACCTACGAAGCAGCACGAGCTCTTGTTAAAATCGTCTCTTAAACTCCATAAAAATATTCCTACCATGGCTAAATCTGTCCGTTTTAACATGCCACTTGTCCAAATTTTGCATTTCCACGTTCCTTCAACAAACGAAGAGGAAGTGTATGATGAGGTTTTTGAAGGCGTAGACGAGGAGGATGAAGACGACGGCAATTATTTTGGAGACGACCAAGACGATCAAGACGAAGAGGAAGAAAACGAATTGGAAGATGCCTTTTTAGAATTATTCAGTAAAAGATTATCACCATGCTCCGATTACGATCCTAATCTTTATCATCCAGCCATCCAACAAAGTATATTGGATGCCTCGCTCGATACAACCTCTCTGGACTTGAAATTGCCAAACTGGCCAACGGCTAGCCCATTAAACCGCTCCATCACTCAAATGGTTACTTTAGAAAGTTTGGGCTGGGAAAATGCGCGTAGCATTATTAAGGGACGTGTCCTTGTTCGTAATGTTGCTTTTGAAAAAACCGTAACCGTCAGAATGTCTTTCAATCACTGGCAAACGTGGATTGATGTTGATGCACGTTATGAAGCGTCCTCTGAAGACGCTGCTTTTGATCGATTTGTATTTGAACTGGTCACCCCCAATCATCTTTCTTATATGAATCTTATAAATAGCGACTCGCATTGCAGCTTGGCTGTAAAGTATCAGGTGGATGGTGCTGAATACTGGGATAACAATTCTGGTAAGGACTTCCTTATGCAATGGGCACCACCTTGTGGCTACAGTGCTTTCTTAGGGGCCAAACAAAACAATGAAACTGCCTACTCTTTCCCTACTACCACCACCGCCATGGCTACCATCGCTCTTACCATGGCCAACACTAAGGCCACCACCATGTGCACGACCACCATAGGCACGCCAGCCATAGTTAAGACCACCATAGGCACGCCAGCCATAGTTAAGACCACCATAGGCACGCCTACCATGTACACACCCACCATAGGCACGCCAACCATAGGCACACCCACCATAGGCACGACAGCCATAAACAAGACCACCATAGGCAAGAATACCATAGGCAAGACCACCATAGGCAAGACCACCATAGGCAAGACCACCATAGGTACGACGACCACGACGACCTTTACTCCCATGCCCACGGTAGTCGGAGGAAGCCAGATAGCTTCATTGTTGTTATTGGAGCAACAGAGAAAGATTCCTACCCCGGCTATGCTATTGTATCAGGAAGATCCCATCATGCAATTCCGAAAGGAGGAGTATTATCCTACCACAATCATTTCAGATGGCTACCCTGCCTGTAATAATATGTACATTGATCCATCACCCGTAGATAGATATGGAAAGCAAGGCCTGTCTGATGGTGCATTTGGTGTCTCTCCGCAACAGCAGCAGATGAGTGCGCACTTTCAATACTATCTGGATAGAAAAAAACAGGACAACGAACAAGTGAGAGAGTACCACTATCCGCGTCTGCTTTCAGTAACGGATCATGACGAAGGGCCCATGCGTGTCTCTTTGACGCCTTCATCCCCGCTTTTAATACCGCCCAATAGGAACGATCTGGTCATAACTTAGCATTTTATATTACATACAATAAGTGTTATTAAATATCCAACCACAGATTTTTTTCTTTTTTATATCATGCTACTTCAATTAATGTTTTTGCCATTTTCATTATTCTCCTTAAAATTTCAAAACACTATGGCTAAAACTTTTTTTTTTATGAGAAGAGAAAATCACTTTGTCTTATACTATATTTAGTGCATTTATGCATCTTTCCAAATTTTTCATATGCTTCCGTCTGTTGAAAGCAGAGTTAAAAAAGAAAGGAGAAGCATGAAGGAGGGAAGGAGGAAGATTTTTTTTATTTGTTATATTTGAGCCTATTATCAATATTTGCCCTATTACAAGTTCAAAGGGATAAAGTGAAACTGAAAATCGAGAATAATATGATGGAGAAAGATGATGATGATGGTGAAAAAATGGAAGCGCTCGATTTTATCTTTTCCGCGACAGCAGGTGGTGCTACATGTGCTGAAGGTTTTTGTGTGGCTTTGGAACTATGACGAGCAACAGATCGACTACTTTCCGGGGCCAAAGTAATCGGACTGAATGTAAATTCTGACCCTGCTGTCATAATAGATTCTGCTGTTGTTGTTGCTGCGTAAGTGCTTGTTGCGTTTGCTTGTTGAAGCATAGCATTTGCGTCTTCTGAAACAGCTTCATCTTGAGCTTCGCCAATGATCTCGCCAGCACCGATGCCATCTGCAACATCTCTGCCAGCAGCAACATCCGTAGTGATAGCGGATGATGGTTCTGATGTTTCTACAGCTATGCTTCCACTACTGCTTATGGTTTTATCTTCGGCTGCTGCTGCTGTAGCTGCTGCCATCGCGGCAGCTACAGCCATATCCGCCGCAATCGAAAGTACGTCATTTTGGTCAATGACTAGCACTTGGGCAACTTGCTGAACCACAGCAGTAGGCATCGCATTCTCCTGCGCTGATTATATTAAAAAAAAATTGGGTTAAGCATCGTCTTGGAACTTTTTTTTTTAAAAAAAACATCACAATGGGTTATTTACCTTGTATATCGTTTAAAGATGATCCAGCTATATTTTAAAATTAAGTATATTTTGTCTTTTTCTAATTCGTATGTATTACCTTCAATGTCAGCGGCATTGACCAAAAATGAAGCGGAAAGCGTAATCAGCAAGTAACAAGTTAGGGTGGCGCGCATAATTTTATTGTAATTTTGGGGGGTGAAAAAAAAATACAAGGAGGGAAAGAGGTTTATGGAACATGGATTTAAAAGCTGGCTTGTTCATATTATAAGGGGAATGAAGGATAATAATAGCAGACATGATTTGAATTATCCGATTAAACATTTTATTTATTTATTTTTTTTTACATTAAAAATTAGAGCAACCAAAAAAAAAAAAAAAATAGAGTTTAGACTAAATAAACGTGTGTATATACGAAGGTGTGTGTGTAATTGTATGTATGTATGGGATTATACTTTTTTTTTTATATGTTGGAGTGACTTATTGAGTCATGGCTTCCATGGTCAAGTTTCCATCCATTTGCTCCTTGACAAACATTTCAAAGTATTGGAAGACAATCATGACAGTCATCAAGATACCAGCACCGGAACCAATGGCACCAAAGATATCACCCACAAGGGCAACAGCGGCTAAAAGAGCACCACCAAAGGCAGCAGCAACAGGAATCACACGCTTCAATTCCTTGACCATGGAGGCATCACGGAAACCAGCAATAGCAAGTTGTTGATCCTTGAGGGTCTTGGCAACATCACGGGGAGAAGAGCCAGAGACATTGACCCAGACATTGGACAAGTAGGCACAGATGATGACAGTAATAGCACCATAGATAATAGTGTGGATAGGATCAAAAATAGCTTCGCTTAAACTGTGAGGGGCAGAGAGATAGTAAACAACACCACCGGTAGCAACAAGTTGGTTAGATTCGGCAAGAGGCTCCCAAACACCGAGAATACGGATAAGAATGTTGTTACCGAAATAAGTGTAGAGAGTTTGAGAGATCAAGAAAATGTTGGCGAATAAGGCAGATTGAAGCATGACAGGCATGCTGGAAGTGTAGAAGAGCTTGATGGGGTAAGAACCACGTTGGCCACGAAGACGGTTAGACTTGACAGGAAGCTCGAAACGGAAACCTTGGAGATAGATGACAAGACCAAAGGTAAGAAGTGTGGCGAAAACGTTCATGACGTTGGTTAAATCATCACGATAAAAGGCATCCTTGAGAGCACGAGCCTTATCACTACGAGATGTAACCAAACTGACAAAAGAGTTGAGAGCACCTTCATATTCAGTTCCACGGAAAGTGGCGATCTTGGAGAATGACAAGGACTTCCAGAAGATGGTTTGAGCAACATTGGCAGCAACAAAGACGTTGATACCGGATCCAAGACCGTAACCCTTTTGTAATAATTCATCCAACAATAAAGTCACGGTAGAAGAAAACACAAGTTGAAGAACTAAAAGACCGCAACCAACAGTTCCAATTTCGGTGGGGTTGCCATAGAGACCAGTGAAAACGAGAAGAATAGCTTGAGCAACAGCAATAACAATTGCAAATACTAATCAATTATATGTATTAGTCAATGGCTCAAATTTTCCTCCAGTCTGCTAATTGTTCCCCTCCATATAAAATCGCATTGACACATGGATACACACGTCTCTCAATTTACACCCAAAATTCCCGGTTTTTAAAACATAAAATATAAACTTACACTTCTGAGCACCACAGAATAAGGCACGATCTTCCTTTAAACTGTAATCGACATGAATAACGTTAGCAACGGCTAAAATTTGCATGATCATTCCGGAGGTGAGAATGGGGAGAACACCCAATTCCATAAGTGTACCACGGTTAGAAGCGAGCACAACACGCATCCAGTAAAGAGGATCAGAGGATTCTGAAGAGATGATTCCGTAAAGAGGAAGTTGAGACATGACCAAATAAGCGAAAAGTGCAACGACGGTATAGAGTAATTTTTCGTTGAAAGGAACCTATCAATTTTTGTCAACATCATCATCATCATGTCATGATGACTCTCTTTTCTTACTTTGCTTGAAGGTGATTCGATTTCGGGAAGAGCAGCCATGAAAGGCTTCAAGATGTGAAGTACCCGGACTATGCAACAAGCATTAATACGAACATTCCAAACCCACTACTTTTAATTAACATATAACACTTACGGCCCATTTTTAAAATATATGTATTTTGTTTTTGACGCGAAAGCAAAAAGGGAAAAAAAAAAGAGCAAAAAAAAATATTGAAAGGGAGTGGGAAAAATAGTAAAAAAGAACCAATGATGAACAAAGGTTGGAATGAGCCAATCATTCGTCCTCTTTCACCTTTTGTTGTAAGATGCACAGACTAAAACGCTACACCATCGTTCCGTGTAACTCTAATAATTTCCTTCCAGATAAGATATACCAATCAACAAACACGAGCAATTGACAAGCTCTTTGGTTCATGCTTTGTTTTCGGTTGAGTTATATCAACATATACAGTAAACAGTATGTAAATGTGCCGAAAGCAAAGCAGTAAAACTAGAATAGCTTAGAAAGCCTTTAGGAAAAAGAAACGACCCTGTTTTATTATGTACTCCGCGTACACAATATTAAGCATTGTGCACCAAACACGTATGTCAATAAAACTCATGTGTTTGATCCATAATGATTTTGGGCAACCCATCATTATCTTTATAGAACTTCTCCTTTAAAATAACACTTTTTACCCTAATCATCCCGGGCAAATCATTTTAAAAAAAAAAATTAAGGGGGCACAAGTTTTCTTAGCCCATGCTGTTATTCCCGTTATTATTTTATTGCTCCAGCCTTTGCTTGCCCGAATCATCCTTGTTTCGAAATAAGTCTTTCTGCTTTTATTTTTACGAACAGGTCTCTTTAATATATGAAATAATCTCACTATACGAGCATTACTACATGTCTGGAATGTGCGGGTACATGGCTTATTGACAGAGAAACCAGACTGATGTTTCATTGATTAATGCATGGCTCCCTCAGCAAAATTCTTTCTTCGGGTAACTATACACATATTTACTTTTTTAAATTCGGTCCATCAACTTTTGGACAAACTCTTTCACCTCGAGATTTTATTACTAGTGTAGCAAAGCAATTAATATGCCATAAACAGAGAAAATGCCGTGCACAGTATTTATCATCTAAAAAACTGCAATGATGTGCTGGACACTGTAAACAAGATGTTTATTAATACTAAACAGGTCAAGTTTAAGCGTTATGTTCTGAAGCAACCATTGCAACCATGACAACACAAAATGAACAAGATTCAACAAAACGCAACTAATCAAAGTTGTCACAACTCTGTTAGCTAAAAGAATATAAATACCCACTCAAACAAAGAAGTTGAAAAGAAAGAGGTAGCCTTAAAATGAAAACAGGGTAGCGAACAGTGATTGTATAAACTTTGAGTAGCTTTTCATGAGCACAAAAAAAAAAAAAAAAAAAAAAAAATAAGAAATGCCTTGCAATAACTTGCGTTGGTCTTTTAGTGGGTTGTCACTCTTGATTTAGGTACAGTCATGCCTTCTTCGAATGTCGAGACTTTTTTTTTTAAAAAAGAGAAATTTGAAGATGTATAATAAAACACCTTAATATAGAAGGCGCACCTTTAAAAAGTTGAGGGGTAGAATCGTGTACGCCACTACTTGCCTTATTGAGAACGCGAGTTTTAAAAGTGCCTATCCAGGTGACCATAATACACAGCAGTCTCAATTCAATGTAAACAATGATGTCAATCATACGTGTGTGTAGGGAGGTAAAGTGTCCAGAAATTTCTGTGATGGGTCGTCTGACTTTTATAAAAGTCACAAACCTAAGAGAAAAAAAAGGTATAAAAGGGCTCCCTTTTTTTCCTGGGCAAATTTCCTTTTCTTTTTTTTCCTCATAAAAAATTACTTTGAGATAAGATTATACATTTATTGTACTCACTAACAGTAGATGCTATGTCGAGTCTTGGAGCCCATTTCCGGGTAGTCAGTCTAGTAGAGAGGCGTTGATTCTAGTGGGGAGGAATCAGACTATTGATTTTTTTCCGGATGCGCGCACGGCCTCCGTTTTTTTAATATTAATGAAAATGAAAAATACAAAATAAAAATAAGCCAATGAATTTTTATTTTTATAGAATTTTTAGCAGGGCGTTTTTTGCATCCTCTTAAAATTAAAATCTTATTGGACCTTTCTTCTTTATTTAATTTTTTATTTTATGGTTGAATACCCCTAATAAACACTAGTAAAGCATATAATTTTTACTTATAAAGATAGACGAGCATTTCAATACCTTGTCATTTCTAACAGGCGAAATCCCTTTCAATGCCGAGACCATGGCTAATGTAGCGGTTAATGCTAAAAGGAATTCGCTTAGAAAAGAGCCTCACCGCCTTACTTAGGGAAACCCGATGGAGGATATGTATCACATATTCATATCACCAATTCTGCATGTATTAATATCGAGTGGACCCTTTTATATCTTTTAATCGTTACATTCGTGATAAATTCTGCGGAGGCATGAAATCTTACTGATTTCTTGGAGGGGATTATACATATATAAGCTTAAGTGCTTGCACTAAAAATTAAGAAATCTGGGATGCACACTATGGGTATGACCATAATACAGATAAAGTAAACTTAAGAACTTTTTTATCGATACTTCTTGTCTCGTGCACCTTCTGCAAAAATGATTATGCGCAATTAAAAAAAACAGCGTTGTACTTCTTTAATGAATTATAATCCTTAGAAAGAAAAAGAAAAGCTCAGTACTTTATAACTGAGGAGTTCGACGAGCTTTAATCTCATGAGTCTTTTGAAAGTGTTCAGCAACTGCTACAAGCCAGGTTTAAAAAGAATTATGCTAATGTTTTATTTTTTACTCCGAATCTGAGTCCAATAAGCAAATCTCCACTGGTTCCGCTGTGGGTACTGGAGTATCTTCATCATCGTAGCTAGATTCTCTATCTCCTGATTCATAATAATCTAGTTCGTCTTCTGCAGCAGAATCATCCTCCAAGTCGTCCGACATGGATCCGGACGAGCCTTCCTCATACGCTTGAAATCCATCCTCATCCATAGTATCCACAGGTTGAGCGCTTTCGTAGCCAAACTCAACCATATCATGATCCGACTCTTCTGCTTCTTCATATCCTTCTTCTTCATCATTATATTCGGCCACTCTGTCGACTTCCATCTGTTCCGGTGCGTCTGCAGAATCAACGTTTTCACTGACATCCTCAGAGGCTTCATGCACTAGATCTTGATTGCCATGTCCAACAATGAGTTCCAAAGCAGCGGCATTCAGAAAGGCAGGTATGTTTCTCTCTTGAACGACGTATCTTTGATAAATATCACTAAATAGAGCTAAATACTCATCCTTCTTGGCACCGACAATACGTAAAAGATTGTCTTCATTGACCAGGAAATATAGATCAGCTTCATCCACATGTACAGATTCAATCCTGATCACTCCTTCATTACGGAGCGTGAATTTATAGCCCAAGTAATCACGTACTTTTGCCATGATATCCGTCAATTTTTCATTCCAGACTTCGTGCACTCGATCAATACGCTTTAAAAGTGCATCGCGTTTGGCTTGGAATTCATCCAGCTCTTTAGAAAGATTGGTGATGCTTGTTTTGGGAAGGATCACAGTGTCGACATTGGGGTTTTCGTCCAATCGTAATTGGATCAAATCCTTATTCTCGTTCTGTAATCTGTTTAAAAGATCTTGACGGATTGCGAGCATCTGAGAAGCTGGATTATCTTGGAGTGAAAGCACACGTGTACCAGCGGGTATATCCTGTGTGGGTGATGGTGACGGCGATTGCTCTCGTTTGATGATAGGTGCCACGGATGAGTATGATTCTCGTGCAGGCGATGGAACTGGTTCCTGTTTGATGGGGATTTCGTTTTCCCGAGTATGCATACAAGAATTAACTGAGAAATGCTGCTTAACTTCATTCTTAAATTCCGTGAAATCTAATCATAATATCAATTAACTTATACATCTATAATAAAATAAAATATGATTTCTTAATACCTTCGAGAGCTGATTCCTTATCATTGTAAACGTTTTCCAAGAACTCGGTGATTCTGGCGCCAGATGTGAGCTTTTCATAAGGACCGTTTTCGACGGGAGGAGGAAAGGTCATTGACAAAGCCTTGATGTAAAGTTTACCCTCTTCAACGAATTTATTCTGAAGGTTACGAAGAAGCTCTTCGAGCTGGGAAATACGCTGCGTCTTCTTTTCATCATAAGTCGTTTCAGACTCGGCTACTTCTGCTTCATCATAGAGACGTAACTGAGATTGCAAGATGTCAATATGTCTCTTAAGCATGCTTTCTCTCGAACTGTTTAACTTGTTTTCTTCACATAACAAGGCATTTTCCCGATCTTTCTTTAAGATCGCATCTTTCACATCACGGACGTGGTCCTCCATCAATTTTACAAGCTCTGTTTTATCATGCATTTCTTTTTCCAAGAATGTCACTTTTGTCTCCAAATAGTCTGCTTTGTCTGCTACCTTTGTCAAGTTGTAGACTATTGTGCCGGGTGTTAGATGATTATATTCGGGAACGGTGCTCAAGTAACGTGTCCAAGTGTCTCTCTCTGCTCGAAGATTAGCGTTTTCAATATCCACAGACAGCTTCTGGTTTTCGATATCTGATAAGCCTTTCAGTCTTTCTTGTAATGAATTCCTTTCTTCTCTTAAGTATTCGATATTCTGGTTTAGGCTTTTGAAGTGCTGTAATTCCTTCTCGAGTTTTTTATCTTTTGTTTGAATTTCAGCTAACTTATTGCAAACATCTAAAGGTAGAAGGATTGTTAGATACATATAGAAGTAATAGTGGTACTGTGTATATGGGAAGATGTTTACGTGTGTAGTCTGCTGTAATTGAGTCCTCCAAACCATTTGTTGTGCCTGTAACCGATTGAGTAGCCTGACTTTCCAACTCGGAAACTCTTTTTATTAATGCAAGTTCTCTTGCTGTGGATTCTTCAACCCTTGCTTCCTGAAGCTGAAGCTATACGATAGAAGAAAGTCAATAAAAATCTCAATCCAGCATGTGTTCTATAAATATTACGTCGTTTTTAAGCGCGTCATTCATATTGACGAGTTCTTCAATTTGAGACTGCGTCTCTGATGTTTGACGTTCATTTTGCACTACATAATTGCTATGGGTATACTCTTGTTGGTCGAGCTCTTCTTTGAGTTGCCTCACTTGGAGGTTTGCGCCTTCCAAAGAGCTCCTTAACTTTTCCTTTTTTTTAAAAAGTTTATGAGTTTCATGAAAGTGGTATGTCGTTGAAGAAAAAAAAGTTACCGTCGCATTGATGTGCTCTTTTTTTATTACCGCCAAAGTCTGGACTGACTCGGCTGCATTTTTTTGTTGTTGGATAGCCAGTGCTTTGAAATCCTATAATTCGTGTTACTTTTATTTGTCAAGGTGCTATCATCATGATAAAACTTACGTTTCGTTCAGTGATGAGCTCTGTGATCTTTTGTGAGCTCTCTTGGACAAACAAATTATGCGTAATTTTAGAGCACTCGACTTGTTTATTGAGGTTGTATTTCTCGGTTTCGAGTCTCTCTAACCTCAATTGTATTTGGCGAATTTTATCTGTTAACCAAAAATATGCATGTGGTTAGTTTTTTTTCTTTTTCTAGAGGAAGGAAGTGTTTCTTACCTTCATTAGTGTCGTGATGTACCGTTTCACTCCTAGAGGGTAAGTACGATAGAATGTCACTTGTCACTCTCTTCCGCTTAAAGATGTTTCTCTATTGAGATTCCGTTAGTGACACGCACATATTTAATGAAACAGTATACTTACATCGGTCATATATGATTGTGTTAAAGTAAAAAGAAAGCAAAAGAAAAAGGGTAAGAAATTGAAATTTTCAAGGACAGTCACTTATACGCTTTAGCAGCAGCAGCAGCAGCAGCGTAATCGGAATTCAAAACATGGTAAGAATATAAACAGGGTTTATCATGAAATCTCCTGCCTTTTTATTACGCCCTTTTGGAAATTAATTACTAATCCGAAAAAAAAAAAAATGCTGCTGCCTCGATTCTCGACTTCATGTCTGAGAACTGCAACATTGAAACAGGCATGGCATAAACCACCTTCACGGGTATTTCGAGCCTTGAGTACGAGACCTACTTTGACCAGCTACATACCACCACGGATATTTACACCGCCTAAAAGAGTCTTTTCAACTACTCGACTTGTTCTTCAACAAAAGACTGATAACAAAAAAATTCCTACGATTGGTGGTAGTGCTGTCGCCAATAGTGATCGTAATGCCACCGATTGGGCTATTATCAGACAATTGATGAAGTATATCTGGCCAAAAAATGATATCGGCGTAAAGACTCGTGTTGTGATTGCATTATCTCTACTGGTTGGAGGAAAAGTAAATTATCGTCCATCTAAATTACCAGAATCTATTTATTTTTTTACTGACATGACAGGAATATTAGTTATTAAATGTCCAGGTACCGTTTTACTTTAAAAATGTCATTGATTCCTTGGGTGTAACGCTTCCCGAAGAGAGTACTCTTTGGGCTGTATGTGGTGCTGCTATTATCGGTTGTAAGTAGACTCACAATTGATAATGATAATATGAATGCCACTAAAAAAAAGTTAGATGGTCTTGCTCGTTTGGGTGCTAGTGTCTTTCAGGAACTCCGTAATGCTGTATTTGCTGCCGTTGCTCAAAAGGCCATTCGTCGTGTCGCTCTTAATGTATTTACTCATCTTCACAAACTGGATCTTGGTTTTCATTTAACACGTCAGACAGGTGGATTAAATCGTGCTATTGATCGTGGTACAAAGTAAGCTTAAATTTAATCTTATCTTTTTTATATTATTATTCATCACGCGCTAGTGTAGAGGTATCAGTTTCATGGTCAGCTCCATGGTATTCCACGTCTTGCCTACCGTTTTAGAAATCAGTATGGTCTGTGGTATTTTGGTAAGTATCTTTATTCATATCGTATCCCTTACTCTCAATAAAATTAATATATATTTAACCCCCATAGGCTTATAATTTTGGAACACCTTATGCGCTTGTGACATTGGGTACAATTGTGGCCTACACTGGTTACACCGTTACCACTACTGCATGGAGAACCAAATTTAGAAAACAGGCCAATGCTGCTGATAATGTAGCTGCTTCTAAAGCAGTCGATTCATTGATTAATTTTGAAGCCGTCAAGGTAAACGATAGATAATGTTATACAAGCATTTTGGATATATACTAATGTCCCAATACCCAGTACTTTAATAATGAAAAATTCGAGGCAGAACAATACGATAAACCTCTTAAGGATTACGAAAAGGCATCTTTAAAGATCGCATCCAGTTTATCCCTTTTGAACGCTGGCCAAAACGCTATTTTCAGTACATCCTTAACCATCATGATGCTTTTATCTGCTAATGGTGTGATGAAGGGCACCATGACAGTCGGTGATGTAGTTATGGTCAATCAACTTGTATTTCAACTGTCCATGCCCTTGAATTTCTTGGGCTCGGTCTACCGTGAACTTCGACAATCTCTCATCGACATGGATACCTTGTTTAACTTGGAAAATCGTACGCCTCTTGTACAAGACGCACCCGATGCCAAAGAATTTATTTTTAAGGGAGGAGAAATTCGTTTTGATAATGTTGTTTTTGGATACCATCCCGATAGACCCATTTTGAACGGTGTCTCATTCACTGTCCCAGCGGGTGCCAAGGCAGCTTTTGTAGGTCCTAGTGGATGTGGTAAGTCTACTATCTTGAGATTGCTCTTTAGATTCTACGAGCCTCAATCCGGAAATATCTACGTCGATGGACAAAATATCAAGGATGTTACAATGGACAGTCTTCGCAAGACCATTGGCGTAGTCCCTCAAGATACTACCTTGTTTAACAACTCTATTTATTACAATATCAATTACGGTCGTATCACTGCCTCCCGCGAGGAAGTGGAACAAGCTGCTAAACGTGCACGTATCCATGATACCATCATGTCCTTACCAGAAAAGTATGAATCTACTGTTGGTGAACGTGGTTTGATGTTATCTGGAGGCGAGAAGCAACGTATCTCTTTAGCACGAACCATTTTGAAGCGCCCTCGTATCTTGTTTTTGGATGAAGCTACCTCGGCTCTAGACACACACACTGAACAATCGTTATTGGCCAATTTCAGAAGTATCTTGCGTGAATCCAGTATGACCAGTCTTCATATCGCTCATCGCTTGAGAACCATTGCAGATGCAGACCAAATTTGTGTGTTGGATAAAGGCAAAGTAGCTGAGTTTGGCAGACACGATGAATTATTATTGATGGATGACAGTCTTTATAAAACCATGTGGGAGAAGCAAGAGAGCACTCTGGCTTACTTTGGTGAGGTCGAGAAGCACGAGCAAGAATTCGATCAAGACAACATCAAGAAATAATTTATTTTCTAATTCACTATAGACTTCTTTTCAAACTGGATAAAATAAATAATGTACATAAAAAAAATATGTTTATTCTATCTTCTACTCTGATTTACTGAACCCGCCATGTCCTTTTTTCTTCTTCTCAAACGAGCATTTTCGAATTGAAATCATTACATTGCACTTCATATCAAGTCTAGGAAACTTTAACAAAGCTACATAAAAAAATTGGCATACTTGACAGTTCTACTGATTTATAAACGTGTTTATACCTGAGACAGTATAACATATTATTCGCTTTCAATATAGATGGGCAAAAGAAGAAAATTAAGGGCTGATGTTATTGATTGATTAGCGAAATGTGATAATTGTATCTACACCGGAATGAGATAGTGTGCACGACTGCCAATGCCATATGCAAAATGGTGCCTTTTTTATTTCTTTGTCAGTTTATAACTGATTACATCATTGGCAGAAAAAGGAAAGTGTGTGTGTACGTGTAACTTATTAAAAAAAATGGGTAATTTTAATAATACAAAATCGTATAGTGACACTAGGGGATTGATGCGGGTACTTTTTGAATACAATAAAAATACAGGGGAATATTTATTACAATTTGGTATACATTAAGTGTAATTTTTTTTTTTTTGATGTGTATCTATCTCTCTCTAAACTCTGGTATCACCGGGATATAAGATCTCTGGAAATATATTCATATTATCCGTTAATTCACAAAAATGATGTATGAAACGCATGGGATAGACAAGATCTACGTAAAAGTAAATGTTGGCCAACAGGTAATCATCTGATGTCACGACCTTCATAATGTAATACAGTTCCAGAATGATGTAAATACAGACAATACTAGCCACGGTAATAGGGAACAGGATTTCCAATGGGTCCATATCATAGACATACCGTAACCATGGTGAGCTGAGACAAACTGCTCCCAAACTACAGACACTGCAAAAAAATTCTGTTTAATTTTTTTTTTTTTTACTTACCATGTGAGGCATGCACGAAGATACAAATAAAAAATAAAAAAAATTACTTACAATGGAAGTGTGCCTCGAAAATAGTATTTGTTTTGAAACGTGTACAGTAAAGAGCAGACTAATCCGAAACCTGACATAACAATAACAAGAATGGCTTCTTCGTAAACTAATTTGGACGCTATGTTGGACACAACGAGTGCCATCAGGACAGTAAAGATGGATAATAAGGTGCTTCGGGTGGATCCTGCCAAATAAAAGTACTGAACGTAGAGTTGCCAGATTACAATCATGGCCATGATAAACGCAGGTATTAAAGGTAGCCACCAAGTCCATGTACTAAAAGATATGATTATGTTGAATATCTACATATTTAAAAACAAAAAAACAAAAAAGAGACTAGTAAAGCTTACCTGTCTTTAAGCCACTGAAACAAGGGACAGACAGTAACAATGAAAAAGACCATGAATGCCATGGTTAACAGTTGACAGCAAGTAATGACAATGACTTTGCGGACAAAGGCTACTATTTCATGAGAGTCTTTTCTTGTGTTTTTTTTTAATCAATATGAGTTACCCATTTGTTTCGCATTGGATAAGCGAGAAACAGCAATGCCGAAAATGTCTTGGTCGAGATGCCCTGAGCCATATCTTTGTAAAGGGTCAGGTGGTATAGCGGTTGGATAGTATGTACTTGGTGATTCTACTAACTGATTATGAAAAGTGTCGTAATTAAGGTTGTTCATTCCCTTGTAGTCTAAATTCTATGTTAAAGAGAGAGAAAAGAAGAGAAAAGAGAAAAGAGAAAAAAAAAAGAGGGCTTTCCGTTTGTTACGCAGGATTTTTTAAGTGTCCGGTGTGTCTTGTGTTGCCATCAGTATTGAATATGGACTTTACTGTATGAACGATATATGTGTGCCTGAATTTCCATGTTTTTAAAGGAGCATTTTTACAAGGAATTTTAAAACTCCCTTTGTGAGTGTGTATATGATAATCTTTTGCAGCTATTTTATCTCTCTCCCTCTTTTTTTCCTTTTTTTTTATTCTTTCTCTTTTTTATATAAAGATGATGGCTGAAGAAAAGATAGATGCGGTTCACCCATTATCCAAAGTGGAGAACCCTTCGGAGTCAGTGTTGGATAGTTTACCTACATTAGATGATGTTCTTCATCGCCAAAGTCAGCCACCCGTGTGTTTATACAATTACTATATTGTGCTTCGAGACAGATTAGAGTTGGAAACATTGCTTGATTTCTGGTTAGATGTAGCGCAGGCAGATATACTGTATAAACGTTATTCGAAATATGCAGCCAGGCGAGGCAGTACAGCTAAATTCACTAACCAACACCGACTTTCTTCACCCGTGTCGATTCATCCGCGAACCTCAGATATCTTGACGCATATGCTACTATTGCACCCCAGAGCCTCATTAGCAACTACAATGCATTCAACTACTACAGCCGGGAGCACCAAGAAACCGCCGCCAA
This sequence comes from Mucor mucedo, assembly GCF_025094135.1. Taxonomy (NCBI): domain Eukaryota; kingdom Fungi; phylum Mucoromycota; class Mucoromycetes; order Mucorales; family Mucoraceae; genus Mucor; species Mucor mucedo. The sequence goes on along the minus strand of NW_026252311.1, from coordinate 101,867 downwards.
CGCAATTAGAGATGGCAGAGACGATTGAACGAATTTATCTGCGATATATTGTACCCAGTGCAGAGAAGGAGATCAATGGATTACCGCATCACATTAAAGAAACCATCGGAAATCATTTTTCCATCACTATTCAAGAAGATAATCCAATAAAGAAGAAATTAAATCCAGATAATCCTATTATTTATGCACAAGCAAAAAACTATGTGCATCAACTACTCCAATCGACTTTTCCTTTATTTCTACGCTACAAGGTCTTTATGAACTTGACTTTACCTCAACAGATCGGTCGATTAGCCTGTGGTCTCTTGCTCTTGTTGGTGGGTTTTTCGTTGGAATTTACCTTGATATTTTTAGATGTTCATCCCTGGCAGAAAAGACTATGGGTATTTACCACCAAACATTCTAAATCAAACCTCTATCTTCCCCCTTACATTTTTATTTATTAGGGTATCCTGCCTATTGTGTCTGGTGTATTTTTTACCGTCACTTCTATCACTGGTATTGATCCCATTTGGGTGCTTGCATTTAACCTAAGGTAATTTAAAACTCTCTCTCTCGACTCATTCATGACTGTATTTTAACACATATCCAATATTAGTGAAACGGTGCCCTTTCATTTCACACACATCATACAGCCCAAAGTGAAAAAAATATTACGAAAACGATCACTTCATGTACTAGGTGTCATTCTTTTTATCTCCTTTTTATTCATGCTATTTTTTTGTCTTGTTGCTGGAAAACGACTCTAACTATTATTATTATTTTTGTAATTCTCATCCCTCCCCGATTAATAAACCATTATATTTTTATTTCTTTTATAAATTACAATGCAAGAGAGAGAGAGAGAGAGAGAGAGAGAGAGAAAAGAAAAGAAAGGGGGGACGATAGAAGAAAGATGATCTCTTTTTTTTTTGCCCTATACTAACACACTCTCCTTATTCGATGGACCACCGTTCTGGACCAAGCTGTGCTTTTTCCATGCCAGTAATACCACCTGTAGGATGCATTGGGTGAGACGAGGAAGTAATGGATGTTGTATGCGATACTACAGACACTTGTTAATAGAGTTCAGATAAAAAACGGCTGATGCACTTACTATGATTGATGAGTCCATGATCAAAGTTACGTAGACATATTACCGCGGCTGGAACAGATGCCTAAACAAAAGAAAGAAAATGAATAAGCACATTTTTTTTTAAAAAAAAAATATTCGCTTTTCATGTTTTACCAAAACAAGCACCATGGCAACGCACACTAATAAACATACAAAGCATAGTTTAGACAGTGAATCAACAGATAATAATAATAATGATACTTACGAAAAAACGTCAGAAATACTTTGGAACCAATGAAACGATCTGGGTTTTGAGATATGGTGGCCAACATGTAAATGAAATAGGCCATACTGGCCATGGAAAGTCCGATAAAGAAATACATGTGTAATTTCCTTTCTCTGCGCAGACCCCAATAGGCCAATGCCAACATGGCAATAGAGACTAAACAACTCAAGACGATATGCTCGATTAACTCCTTGATGATGTTGGATTTAGCCACGCCATCTTCTGCTTCTGGTAACCAGGCAACGATCAGCAAAACGAGGTATTGGATGGAAAAGCTGAGAAAAAAGAAGAAGTCAAATTTGAGCAACATCATGAAGATCTGATACATTTTATAGCGATCTGGGGGGGATGATGGGGGGAGTAGGGAAACAGTTTTAGTCAATGTCCACAAAGATAAAACATATGTCAAATTACCTCGCATAGCTAGATCGGCACCAATCTTTTTATAGATTTGCCAACCAAATTCGAGATAGAGTTTGTAAGCTAAAAAGATAAAGAGGATGGAGGAAGCGAGCATGACACATATTTGAGTGATTTCTGCCCAGCGAGAAGCATGATAGGCGTCTCCTAGGAAAGCCAATACGAGTACAACACTGGGATCTTGTGTGTTTGAAAAGAGAGTGGATGACTGATGATATTGAATAATTGTATATGCACTCATACCCAATTCAAATGCGACCAGCGCAATCAATTGAATTGTATTTTTTTGAAATATCTATTTTTGATTAAAAGAGGGAGAACCTTTTTTTTTTTAGTAAATAAAAAAAGATGAATAGGTTATTTAGGGTACCCCTTTGAGAGTTTATAATAAGAAAAAACTTACAGCGTCTAGGACAAGGATGACGGTAAAGATTTGGGCAATAATAAACAGAACGAAATAAACCAAGAGTGACCGTGCGTTTGCATAGGCTGTGACAAGACTCTGTCCAAACGCCTTTTGGTTCAATCTTTCTTGGTTTATAATGTTGATCTCATTAGCATGACAGGAAAAAATAATAGCTTCAAAAATAATCGCAAGCACAGACTGTGTTAATATCGTTAAAAAGATTGCGCGTGTCCACTTTGAGTCTCCAAACTACGCAATAATTTATTAGCTCTTTTGTTGTGATATTTTGCCAGTATAAAATAACTTACGACTCTTGATACGCTGTACATTTGAAATGGACTGTTATTATATAGACTTAAAAGGATGCAGAAATAAGTGAAAAAGAGCGAAAAAGAAGAAAAAGAAAAAAGGGAAAAAACCAAGATATTTATAGGGGAATCATGTCCCTTGAAAAAAAAAAAAAAAAAAAAAAAAAGAAAAAAAAAAAAAAAGTGAGAAAAAATTATAAAAAAAAATAAAAAAAATTAAACAAAGCGTAATCTTTCCTCATAAAATTCAATTAACTACACTGTACAATTAGAAAATAATAATAATAATATAAACAAACAGTGAAAAAAACCACTTGCCTTCTCTGGACACTTTTTGTGACACTCATCCAACGTATGAATTGTCTTATCTCCATTTTTCCTATCAAAAAAAAAAGTCTGTTAGTTCTTCCTCCTACTCCTCCTCCAACCCCTTAAAGACAACCTCCACCACTCACCATTCAATATAGGCCATCTTTATATTCTTGTCGATAGGTGATAATTGTACCGCGCGAAGTTTCACCATATCCGTCTCCCACTTGGTTTTTAAGTTGGGCCATGTCTTGGGGTATGAAAATCCCCTTTCAGTCATATATTGCGGTACATGCTCCAAATCAAATTTAGTTTTCTTGTGACTCTCGCTTGATTCACCGTTCTTGACTCGCTTTAAAGAGGAACTTGCTGCGTTTCCTTTCTTTGCCCCATGATTGGTACTCGTACTAGCACTAGCACTACTACTACCAGATCCCTTTTTGAGACTACTGTTACCATGACTACTACTGCTACTACCGGTAGTAGCAGTGGTGGCAGGTGTTTTACTAATAGGCTTTACCGCTGTTACCTTCCTGGGAACTGTCTTGGGGGCTGCCTTGGGGGCTGTCTTGGTAGATGGTGTCTTGGCGGGTGTAGCTTTCTTGGCGGATGCTGCTGGTGCTGGTGCTGCTTTCTTCGTAACTCGTTTGGGTACCTCAGTTACTTTCTTCTTGGTCGTAGGCTCCTTTTTGCCACTACTGGATGGTGTTGCAGGCAAGGTGGGTGAAGCGGGTGCGATGTTTCTAAAGATGGGAGCAAGTTGTTGCTTTTGAGCCACAGAAGCAGGAGTATCAGCAGCAGCAGCAGCAGCAGCAGCAGCAGTATCAGCAGCAGAAGTAGTAGTAGCAACAGCAGCAGCAGCAGCAGCAGCAACATTATGAGTGGTAGGAACAGAAGGGGTAGTCTGGGAAGAATTGTTTCTGCTGGCTGGTGCATTGATGGGTCTTGGTGTATCGGTTAATGAATCCCAATAAGCAGCACACAAGTCAGCTACATCACTGATAAAATATGCAAAAGTAATATATAAGAAGAGAACCCTTAATATGAACACTCCCCTCTCTTTCCACTGACCCCCCTCTTTCTCTTTCTCTATCTCTCCTTGAACTTACTTGTGAAGGCTATCTGCTTTTTCTACTGTGTTTTCTTCAGCGGAATATCCTTTCCATTGAACTTCATAAGAGACAACAGCACTCTATCAATTATCACTAAAATTAATTTTTGCTTTATTTTACTCAAGCACTGAGTCTTATAAAATATACACTTACACGATACAAACGGTGACTGACGATGGTTTCGATTTCATATTCTTCTTCCACCTCCTCTACTTTTGTTTTTTGTGGTGCTTGTGGTGCTTGTGGTGCTTGTGGTGCTTGTGGTTTTGCTGGCTGTGTCTTGGGTAGCGGTGTATCTACTTGTTTTGGTTGAGCTTTAGAGCGAGTTTTTCTGGGCTGTTTCTCGGTAGGTTTCTTTGGCTCTTTTTGTTGCACTTTGGCTGCTTGAGCCTCTGCTTCCAATTGTTCGACAGCTTGGGCAAACTCGACATCTTCAATATCCTGCAAGTTGTCAACTATAAATCCAGTATTCACTTCATCCAGAAGGGAAGTCATTGGCTTTACTACTTCCTTCTCCTTATCCGCACCGGAGCTCTCTCCTTGTACTTCTCCTTGTTCAGGTTGCATAGTGTCTGGACTAATACCTAAAACACTTTCAAGTGATTCTGTTATCATTGACATGCTTAAAAAAACAACAAAAAAAAAAGACGCGACTTGTGTTGTTGGCCTGGGAAGCTTTTATTTTTTTTTTATTTTGTTTGTTTGTTGATTTTTAATTTTTCCTAAAACCGTGTGACGTTGCATTTGCGGCTCGCCCATCACCTGTCCGGGAACGTCTTTGTCCCGGACCCACCCATGATTATGCAAAAAAACCTGTCAAATTTTATTAGTCGTGATATACGTGTAACTTCTTGGCAGAGACCATGTCTTTTTGGTATAAAAAAGGCCGTCTATTTGCTTGAGTTGCTTTAATGCCACAGGATGTCTACTGGTAAAAAAAAGTCATCTATCGGGCTTTTGATTTATTTGATATCACAGCAGAAGCAGGTGTCCACTTTTTGGTGATTTTTTGACTTCATTACCAACTCACCCCATTGAAGTGACATTGATTGGTTACAACGCTCTTGATGGAGGTGGGACAAAAAGAAAGGTGTCACGACTCTCTCTTAGTTTGACGTGTTACTTTTGGAATCTCTTTTTATATTGCGCAAATACACCTTTTGCCGAAATAATGTCGCAAGAAAAAAAAAATTAAAGTCTCGCACTATAAAAAAAACAGTGGTGTCGTATGTTTTTGAAGAGTGTCGCACAACTCTTTATATATCCAAAAAAATATGACACTTCAAAAAGAAAAACAAGAGGAGAACAGGCTACAGATTTTTGATGGGAAAAGCAACCATGGAGCTTCTGAACCGGTTTTTGAAGCTAATGACTACATTTATCCTCGCGTTAGATCAAACGCCATCTAATTTTTAGGTCTTTTGGATGAGCCTTTGGTCCCTATAAACTTTAATATCCAATAAAAACTTTACATATGCCACTTACTCTCAGTCAGTCTTTCACTTAGTTTGTAAGAGTTTTCGATTCTCAGTCAGCTTCTTTATTTCAAGCCGAAAATCATTCACTCAATCTGTAAGACATTTCGATTTTCAGTCAGATCCACAGTCTCATGTTTACTTTATCCTATAATTATAAATGATACCATTGGTAAGAACCTGGAAGCTTAAGACAGATAGGTTTTTTCTTCTTCTATAAACAAAAACTAAATATAATCTAAAACCTAAAACCGGAAATTGATCTTAATAGTAATATATCCACAAACACCTCTTTTAGAGCCATGTAAAACATACACATCAAATGAAATTCATAAACCTGGCTTTTCCCAACGCACTTGGAATTTGTACATTGTAACTTCTAAAGTCATTTTTCAACTTGTGTGTAATTCTCACCATCACAAGGTAGAGAAATTATTATTCTCAACTTGTCGTCGAAACCCCTTATTATACAAAAATGACGTCTCTAAGAACATTTCATTATACTATTATTTTTCAACTTATAAAAAAGTTTCTTGAGATTTTTTTCTTTCTTTACTCCTTTGTTCACCAAAAGAAAGAAAAAAGAGGACGGAGGTATTGTAAAAATAAATAAGTGTAAATGATACTTAATCTAATTTATTAAGTTTGTAGACAAAGGGTCTATTCAAGTATCAAAATGTGGTTGTTTACTTTTGAGCTGATCGTGCTGACCTTTGGTTTTTTTTTTTAATGGAAGCAAAAGGTTTTTACTGATGGCGGGGCTGGTACCAATACAACATTTATCTATCTAAGGAAGAAGGTAGCATAGAATTTGGTTTCCGTTACAAACAGTGTCTTACACTGCTACAGGTATGATAATTTTTATATATGTTTTATGCAGTTTATTCGCAAAAAGTCAGTCTTACAGTTTATTTTATCATTTAAAGCATTACATCATGATGTATAGCCTATTGGAGCTGTTCCCCCAGTGTCCAGTGGGTGTTATCTGATTAATTGGTAAGTGATATAACTTTTTTCTCTATCATATCTGCATGTATTCATACCAACGCGAAATTTGTATTACGGCTAGCTCAAGACGATGCAAACTACAAGGAAACTTAGAAATGTTTCTATAGCTGCGGTTTCAACACTGGTCGGTCCCATCTCTTTACCAATTAAGGTCATTCCGCATACTTTAAAAAGTGAGAACCTGAGACTTTCACTTTACCATAACTACTCAGACAATGTCATCTCCTCTACCACCAGCTAAACTAGTGTCACTTAAAAATAGTTGTTTCAGTTGTCCTGAAGAAGATTTTAATACTCCACAAAACTTGAGGAATCATGTTCTTAGATTCCACGACCTATAAATGCCTAGCCGCGACGTTAGAATGAAACATAAGGATACAAATGAATTTATGTACATTTCTCAAAAGCTGGATCATCCAATTACTGCTGTATCCTCTGTATTCAATACTTTATCTTGCAAGTATGGTCGTTACGCTTGGTGATGAGGAAATGCACGGTGGTGCTGGTGCTTGATGATGGCGAGGTAAGAGTGTATGGTGAAGCAAGTTTTGTTCTTTTGACCAAGCTTGATATCTTTGGGTATATGATATAGTGTGATTGGCTTAAGAAACACGTTAAAGCCCAGCACTATACTAGTAAAAGAAATCTCATTGACGTTGAACCAGAGAATTACCAAAAAAGAAACTTGCGTTGATAATATATCTGTCTCCACTACACGAGACATCATTGCATTCACAGTGATGGCTGATAATCTCTATACTCCACATCAACCAAAATTGGCGGTAGAAATTATCAAAATCTTGCAACCTTTGGTGACAATATCTGCAGGTTACAACCGTAATATGAGTAGCAACCTCAAACTTAAATTGGAAGAGAATTTGACTGCACAAGCCTCATTGTCATCTTTGAAATTTTTTAAAAATGCTTTTGATTTGCTAAAGAGTGCTTTGGAAAGAACAATAAAGACCCCGAACACAGCAGAGATGACACTCTAAAAAACGTACATGGTTCTATTTGTGCCCTTGTGGCCATTCTAAGGCGCTACCCAACGCCAGCTTCGCAACGGCATCAAGTTTATTGTCTTTTGCCGTCAAATCTATCTGTACTACGATTACATTGTTTATCACAGCTCTTGTTCCTGAAAGCATTGGTAGCTTTTTGCATCAAGAATGCCGCTCCGCCGAAGTCCCCGTCCATTACGATGAACGAATTAAATGGATGAAGGTCTTTGAACTTGTTTCAAAACTGGTTATGATACTAAGAAAACAAGCGTTGATAATTGATCAGCTGCAAAAAGAACAATCTGGTATCATTCCCATCGACAATGTTGAAACTGTACGATTTGTACTTTCCTAGTTTGGGCTTTCTTAACTTATAAATATATTGCTTTAAGTATTTTTATAATGTGACTTTATAATCATATACTCATCTGTATTACTTTTACGCTAGTAGTATATTATTTATTATAAATAAACATCTCCTTTAATACGCGTACAAACTTAAAAGATTAGCTTAGCATCTTCGTATCGAGAGTGAACATAAAAAACATGGCAGATGAAAACAGGACTTCAAGGCCTGAGCTGTTCAACTTAAAGCAACATCGATAGGGGACGGCACAGGAAGGATATTCAGACAGACTCCGCTTCATCGGCCAGCTTTCATATTCCTTCACACTGTATCTTCTTGTACATTGAAATTGTTTTTATGCTCGTATAAATATATAATTCTTTATCTCTCTTCATAGCAATACGTGGCTAAAACATAAGTAAGTACTCCACGACGATTCCACCTTCTACACAGAATACTCTAAATAGCTCAATGAATGATTCGTGTGTATTATCTTAGAACACGTACTAGATCTTAGTTTTATATACTCGTTAACTTTTTTGAGGATGATGAAGAGGCAATGTATTCGAGGGGCTCCCAAACCTGTAGCTGGATAATATCCTGATTCATATCAACCTTCGTTAAACTTTAACTATATTGCTCCCTGCCATTCTTCTTTCCTGAATTGTGCGACACTCTTTTCAAAAAACATACGACACTGTTTTTTTTCAAAGTGCGACATCATTTTGGCAAAAAGTGTACCATCTTGTGTCTCCACATACACACATACACATACACACATAGAATTTTTGATTTCCCGTCTTGTAGTGAGATACACAAACATAATTTTTTTTTTTTTTGTTTTTCCTTTCTTGTCCTTTAGTCCCCCCTTGCAACATTCAGATGAATCATTTCGTGTTTGCACTGTGTTTATCCTCACTCATCGTGGTGTATTCCAGAAAAAAAAAGTCTCTGACATGGGATGGTGCTGCCGCCGCATTCGCACTTGGTATGGTGACCTTTTCTTCTTCCCTCAATGTCTTTACCGTCGTGCTCTTGACTTTCTTCTTGACCAGTTCCAAACTCACCAAATTCAAGGCAGACCGAAAACGCTTATTGGAAGCTGAATATGAATTATCCAGTGAACGTAATTGGATTCAGGTACTCTGTAATGGCTTAGCGGGTGGTGTCGCTGTCTCTCTCTTTCAGATTCTGTGTGAGTCTTCTTCTTATGCTTGCTATGATCAAGCACGTTGGAGTACTGTCTTAATGTGGGCTTACATTGGGTGAGTTTCATCTCCTACCTAAAAAAATTGTGTTTATTTAACTTCGATTTTCTACTTTTAGTCATTATGGATGCTGTGCTGGTGATACTGTAAGTTCAAACAAACATAAATACAAAGAAGAGTCACTCATAGCAACTTGCTTTAGTGGGCTAGTGAATTAGGTATTCTCAACAAGAGTTTACCCACACTTGTTACCACACTCAAAAAGGTCCCAGCAGGCACCAACGGGGGTGTCTCGGAACTCGGATTAGCTGCGTCTTTGGCCGGTGGCGCTGTAGTAGGCTTATCCGCTGCCATCACTTTAGCTCTGGAACAATCCTGTCATGGCTTTGCATGGGAGATCGTGCTTGTTGGCTCTTTAGCAGGATTAGGCGGATCCATGGTAAAGTGGAAACAAAAATATTTTTTTTTTAAAAAAAATGATAACTAATACGTAGGCACATGTAGATTGATTCGTTCTTGGGTGCTACAGTACAAGAAAGTTTATATTCAGAGGATCAAAAGATTATTGTGCCTGGAAGAAAGGCAGGTGAGAATATCAAGGTGATTTGTGGTTCCCCTATCCTTAGCAACCACCAAGTGAATTTCTTAGCTTCTTTCCTCACCACTTCCATCTGTGCTTTTGCTGCCTACTATCTCTACCCACTTGCTTAACAACAACAAAAAATTGTTTTTAATAATATATATATATATAAATGTTTACATATATCCCCCTCCAATTCCTTATTTTCAAATAGTTTTATTATTCTCTTTTTTTTTGTTTTGTTTTTGTTTCCTTATTGTGTTGCAGTAGTGGTGGTAGTAGTGGTAGCTCCAACATTTTGTTCCTTCAACAAGGCATCAATTTCCTCAGGCTTGAACTGATCGTATTTAATCGCATCTTGAACAAGTCGAATCGTAGCGAATTCCACTGTAGGATATAAAATAAGAATTATTACCAACCCTTTCCATCATTCACAAAAAAAAAGGTACAAACAAAAACTTACACTTTTCACTTGTCAAGGTTGTACTATCCATGGTCTTACTCAAGACCTTGATGGCTAAAGCCTTTGCTTCTTCCAGTGTCATTTCTTCTTTATAATCTTGCTTCAAAATACTTTGTGCTGTAGCATTGTTGGCGCCGATACAGGTGGCCTTCCATCCACCGTAGTTACCAGAGGGGTCGGAGTGATACAATTGGAAACCATGATGCTCATCGTAACCAGCAAAGATGAAGGAAACACCAAAGGGACGCAAACCACCGTATTGAGTATAACCTTGCTTTAAATCACATAATGTCTGAACTAATTGTTCCACGGGGATCTCTTCATTATAGGCAAACAAGTAACGTTGTGCACTGGCTCTTGTCCAGTTAATCAAAATATTGGCATCAGCTGTAATACCTGCAACACCACAAATAATGTTGCTATTGTTTATAAAAGACTACATTAGCACAGTGAAAAAAAAAAGTTATAAGAGGCAAAGGGCAGCTTACTCGTTTAATTTGTAAATCTTTTCAGAAGAGGCATCGTTTTCTAAAAGCTTGGAGGTAACCTTTTTTTCGGCGGCGATAACAATACCGTCCTTCGTAAGAATACCAAGCGCGATACCTGCTTGAGAAATAGCCTCCATGGCATATTCGACTTGGTATAAACGACCTTTTTTTTTTGTTTTCAGAGAAATACTTTTTTTAGTTTACAACGAGTCTCTGTCTGTGCTTTATATGTTTACCTTCAGGTGAAAAGATGGTGGTTCTCGAATCGTATCTTCTTGCCATTATTGTTGTATGTAAAAAAGAGAAATATAAAAAAAATAAAGTATAAGAGATAATTTATGCCCTTTCTTTTTTTTTTTCTCGCGTTTAGGTGTTTTTTTTAATACGTAATCTGTGACGTCGAGGACTGACATTGAAATGCAATATTTTTTATTTATTTATTTTTTTATGATGTAGTGAGAGGGAGAAATCTATAAAATGGTTGTATAAGAAGCTTTTAACTTTTGCACACGAATATCAAATGCATCTTTGTCGGACACTTCTTTCGATGCTCTTGTATAAACCGTGTTGGCCAATTGGAACTTCTTTTGGGAGTAAAGGTAAGCAAGGTAAGCGATATAGGTGCCTTCTTTGTCCTCAGGTAAACGCGTAGCTCTTTCATACAAATACTCCACAAATGCAGGACCCGTCTTTGCATCACCAAACTCGTTTTCAATGCCAATACAAGTGAGGAAGAAAGGATGTGTAGGGTAAAAGTTGCGAATGATCTTTTTATACACACTTCTGGCCGCATCAATGCCTTGTGATTGGGCTGCCCATGTCACATAGCTGGATTGTAATAATTCCTTGATGCTGTTACGGTCGGCAGAGGCAGATGTGACAGAAGGTAACAAAGTTGTAGCCTTTTCACAGGCTTCAAAAAACAAGCGGTCCATATCTTGTTGGCTTAATCCATTGTGTTGACCTTGGTTTAAAATCCAGTCATTGTACGACTTCCATAATGCCAGTGATTCTGGGTTGACATCTAATGCACGTGTGTACAATTTCATTGGGCTTTCTTGACCTAATTGAACGCGATGAATCCAAAGTTTGGTCGAATGAGGATATTTAGCCAATCCTTGTTGAGCAATGGCATCAATCTGCGCAGGTTTCACCTTTGTCTTCTCAGCAAAGGCAACCCATGATTCATACAGAGAAGAGGATAACTTGCCCTTCTTTTCACATGCCTTGAAAGTCTTTTGTAATAATTTAGAGAGGTATAATTTCAAATTTTCTTCCGAGACAAGGGAATACCAATCGGACAAGCATTTCACGTATAATTCCCACATTTCCGTCACATCTAATTCTTGGATGGCTGTCTCGAATTCAGCTACACACGCTCTCAATGCAGGAATAAAAGCAGGGTCGTTGCATGAAATATACTGTACTTTTTTATCCTTCTTATCCGCCTTAGTATCCAACACATACAAGTTGCGTTCGGCAAGGAAAGCACGTGCAGCAGGTAAATCCTTCATATCACGACGGATAGTATCAAACACATATTGAATATCCGTTTCCATGTCTGTGAATTCTCGATAGATATCGACAAAGCGTTGTCTGAATCCAATGTCGTTAGGGATCGCCTTGATCGCATTATCGTAAGTGATCCTTGCTAAAAGACCTTGAAGAATGGGATTGTTATCTTCCATCTTCTTAATCTTGTGATGAGGTAAAGCTTCCTTCTTCATTTCCTCCTCTCCCTTCTTCCATGCATCAGCTTCTTCGCCTGTCACAGCAGGTAAATTGATGGTGTTGTCCGTATCCACTTCCTCTGCAGCACCCGCTTGAGGCATCTCCTCATCCTCATCAGTAATACCAAGAACACGTCTTCTAAGCTTGATCTTTTCAATGTAGATCAATTCAAGACGGAAATACTCGTGCCATAATTGTTGATTTTCTGGCATTAAACGGATGGCGCGTTGTAATAAAATACGGGCAGATGCGATATTTGCATTGTGATCGTTTTCCCATGTAGCTGCCATGATCCACAGCGATGCGTTCATTGGATGAAATTGGATTGCTCTGTGTTTTTGAGTGTCAGTATAGGTAGGTAGGACATATATACATGCAGTATAGAATGAAAAAACTTACTGGACAAAGACGGTGGACAGGATGTTGTAAGCCTTGATCTTTTTGGTATATTCAATGTACTGTAACCAAAGTGAAAGATCACCGCCGAATTTGATGGTGGCTCTTCTGAATAAATTGTTGATTCTTTTGATACCCGACCATAACAACTCTTCTCCCTTCATCGCATCCTTGATACCTGTCAAAAAATGTTTAGTCTTGAATTCTATGTGCTTGATTATTTTTAACTGTTTGCTCACCTAAACGCACAATTCGCTTTTGACGAAGATCTTCCAAATTAATTTCATACTCTATGCATCGCAAGAAATCAATTTTTTGTTTGATACGACGTTGTAATGCATACTCGAAATTCGTTCTCTTTTTAATAATCGACTTGATTTCAACCTAAGAAAGAGCTCACCTGTCAGTCATTAGCTTTTTAACATTAAAAACAAAACAAAAAATGCCTACGGGAGTAAAAATATTCTTTTTTTCAAGAGCTTCGAGCTCTGGGATCATGCGCTCGAGGTAATATTGTACAGATTCAGCCATTTTCGATTCAATGTATATAAAGAAAAAAAAAAAAAGGAAACAATTTTTATTTTATTTTTTTTATCTGGGATTTCATTAAGGGCTCCCGCACTAGGCCAAAGTTGTGACTTGTAAATAAGCCACACCTTTCAAAGTAAACCTACACGTTTGCCAAAGACCAGACAAAAGGTACAATACACGGCCATACCACCCAAGATCCAAAAGAAGTAAACGGTATCCACAAAATCTTTGCCGGGTACCTTGACATTCATACCCCACAAACCACCCACCAGCGTCAATGGGATAAATACCGTAGCCAAGAAAGTCAACCGATTCATGACATTATTCGTCATATTATACGTCTGTGTCAACTCGAGATTCACTTGGGCAAGATAATTCGTATGCGCACGATGCAAAATGCGATCATAATGATTGATATTCTGTACCATCGTCACTACGTGATCTTGGATATCGCCTAAATACAACAAGACATCGTTAAATGCCTTCTTTTCTTCCATGGCGTTATGCAGTGGCGTATTGGAGGAGGTATGGATTCTCGAGTTTGCTTTTTTCGTTTGATGGTTCGCATTCAGTAACGCATGATTCACCTGTTGTGGAAACGATTGTTGTTCGATCAATGCGAACTCGCGTGATTTATCCTCGTAACGCTTCATTAGACTCTTGATCACATCTAACTTGGAACCCAATAAACGAGAGAGTTGAGTGGATTTCTTGCGACATCGACTGATTCGGCGCAACATGTCTCCTTGCTCAGATTTTGTCAGGACCAACGAGAGCTCGTCAATCGAGACTGCTTCAATCTCTACTTGCAAGATGATGGGAGCAAAACTATCCGTGACCGCATCAATCAGTGCATAATTCATCCAGTCGGGTGTAATCATCATAAACTCTTTCAATTGATCTGTTCTATCACGTACTGTGTCACAATGATGCGATTTTTTATAACGAAACTGATTTTTAACAAGAACAAAAAAAAAAAAAAATGTCAATAAATTGGATGCAAAGAAAAGACTGAACTTACGGTTAAAAGGCCTTCCTTAAAGATCAAGGTATAAAAGTTAAAGGGCTTGATTTGGTCGGACACATGATCGATATCAAAAGCTCGAAAGCATACAAATGTATAGTTCGGGAATAGTTCTACTTTTTCACGAGGTTCCTGAGCTTGAATGTCTTCTGTGGTTAGCGGATGAATCCGAAATGTCTACATTAATAGTATATTAAAATAGATGAAAAAAAAAAAAGAGATTGCATATTTATACCTACTTTGCTCAAAATTCGCATCTCTTCGGCAGAGGGAGATAGGACATCCAACCACCATCCCTTGGAGGTAACAACTGATTCTAGCGCCTTCTGTCCATGTTCAGTCAATAACTGCTCCAAGCCTGTAGAGACAGTGGCATACTTTTGCGAAGAATAGATATTGAAGCGGACACCTGTCGGCATTAAATCGCCGTATTTGGACTGACCGTATAACTGGTTTTGGCGACTGGGTGTCCTTGCGAGTGGGATGGTGCCTGTGGTGGATAATTTGCGGGTGTGGTTCTGAACCATGCGTTCAAATGCAGCAATATCTACTTGGTCATCTTGACTAGCATTGAAGCGAGGATAAAGGACATCGGTCTTGACATCTTCGTCACTGCCCGACCAACACTTCTTTTCGCTGAGGAAACTGCCGTGAAGACTGGAGGCACGTTTGCTGGGGATAGGAGGAGGTGAGGTCGGTAAAGGATTGTAACTGGCTTCATGAAACGTGGGTAGATTGTTGGGGAAACTACTGGGCGTGGCTCCCGTAGTCACTCTTCTGCGTACCAAGGAGGGATCGTTGGACATGCTTGTAATTTAATCTAATTTTCCTAGATGGTCTGTAAAAAGCATCTTTTGTAATGGTAAAAGGCATATTTAAAAATGTTTCTCTCTTTCTTTTTTTTTTTTTTTTTTTTAGTCACAGTTGAGTTTTAACTATGATGGTGTAAGATTAAAAAAAAGGGCCAATTTATTTCTAAAGCACTGTAGCTGAATGGAGAGATCAACGTTCTGTTTTTTGAAGGGGGATGCGTGGGATTATATATAAAAATGAGAATAAGAAATTTACAAGAGATCGTAATCGTCCAACTAGAAACAAAATAAAAGATTAGCATCATAACACATGCAACAAAGGAATAACAAAAAAGGTGGCTTACCTTGTCGTTGTATTTCATAATCTTTCTCTTGATCTTTGAAGTATCAACCCAAGTGACATAATCTTCCATGGAGCGATTCACCAAGAAGGCAGGATCGTTGATGGTTTGAGGACCGACACGAATATGACCCTGCTCAACAAATGTAACTGCTTCCTTGACAGTCTCTGCCATCTTTAAACGACACATGACAATGGGCAAACGTCTACGACAGAAGGCAGACACGGTGACTTTACGAGTGTCTGAGAATTTAGTGGTGGAGGTCAAGATACCCATATTGTATAATTTCTCTAACAAAGCCTTTTCTTGTGCACTACGGAAAGGATCGCGAGAATCTAAAAGTGAGATCTTGTTGGCCAAACTTCTAATACTACCCACTAATTTGTTGTATCTATTTTTAAGTGTTAGTAAAACAAGAAAGAGGGGTTTGACACACGATCTATATTTACTTGTGGTAATCTTCTCGTTGTTGAAGAAAGTAGCGACGAATCACCTTCATTTCACGCATGGAATCCTCCTTCTTCCATTGTAAAAAGTCGACCTTTTTTAAGAGCTTTTGTTCATGATGCTTCAACTGTCTCATTTGTGTATCTTTTTTCTTTAAAGCGAAAAAAAAACAATTCACCCATCGAAATCTGTTATAAAAAAAACTTTAAGACAGTCACGCTTACAGTTTATTGGTTTAAGTAAAATGCCTTCACTACTGTGCTACGACCATTTGCTAAATTAAGCATTTATTATGTGATGTAGGTAAACTTCCCTTGGATAAAGTTCACCTGTGGTGTATTTTAATATATATAATTCAGGAAATTATAGAAGGTTTTAATCCAGCAGCAACACTATATATCCAAATATTACTATGAGATGCACTATATAAAAGAGATACATGAAGCATATTATATTAATTGTATAGATGCAGATCAGTCTTAGTAATCAACTGGCGGGTCCATGTAATGGATCAAATACAAGGGGGGGGGGGGGAATAAACAGAATTTTATGAAATAGAAAGCATGCCGATGATTTATATAATACAAATATTGAAGTGAGGTTACGTTTATTATACATAAATTTACATTTTCTTCCATTCCCCGCCCTCATCCCCGGAAGCAGAAAGCAAACGATTAAAACACTCATCTCTACGAAGAACATTTTCAAAATGAAGCGTGGTCCCATCGGCTAGCGAAATATCAACGCCATTCGAATGCCATACAAGCATATCATATTGCTTTGTCTTTTTCACACCAACAATATCTGTGTACGCACATTCAACAATAACATTACTGCCTGTCATGCGTGACGTCTGAAAAATAAAGCCATTCTCCTGGATTCCAATACGTCCAGGAATTGTGCCTCGGTATAAACATCCAAATGCTACAAATGTATGTTAGCTTTGTTTCACACCAACACAATTTATTTTTTCTTTACCATCGTTATCTTCATCCGCAGGAATTTCATTTTGGATTTCTAGCTTCTTTTTTTTCTTGTTATCGATGGTCTTCTTAACTTTGTTGACTGCAGCAGCAGCTACGAGCATGCCTAGTGTGGTAGCAGCAGAGGTTGCAGCATCTTGAATTCCACTTGAACTTTTTTCGGGTGTCTTGTACCCTTTGTCAACTGTTGTTACCGAACTAGTGGGAATATCAGACATAGATACAGAAAACTTTTGAGGTGTTGGTCTTGGTGGGCCTTGTGTTGTTGTTTCTGTCTTTGGCTTTCTTAATGGACCGTTTAATCGTACAACTTCTAAAGCATATTCAGCGTCATTAGGTACATCCCATAATAACAAGTTCAAGATATTAAAAAGTCGACGATGTCTAGGATAATATGAACGAAGTGCTTGCAAAACAAAGAATTCAATACCGATATGGAGAAAGACCATTTTACCAATTAGTTTGAACGGCAGAATGGTTAGGAAGAATGATGAACCGATTACCATGATTAGTAGGAATCGTGTCTTGGCGGGTCTTTTCCAGGTGACGAGACTAATATATAGATGGGTTAGCTCTTTAAAAAGACTGTATGGTTTGCTCATTTCTTTACTTTTTAATGCGCTCGAGGTAATCGACTGTATCAGACAACTATGTATAAACCATGATTAATAAAAATTGTGGTACATAGGTGTAAATGTGTATTTACGACAAGCTGAATAGTAGGGCCATATTCCGTATAAATACTGTTGCGCCACTCCGAAATATTCAGGTCGTTAAACAAATCAAATGGTTTATATTGCGAATTTTTAGCCACAGTTGTTCTCATCTTCATCCAAAATCCTCTATCCCATGACTTGACAGTGGCGTCTGTTTCAGGTTGCTCTTCCAATGCATCGATACCATATTGAGCAAACGTATCTAGGCGAACCCAAGCAATGCCGATGGCTAACCATGTACACACAAATGCTAAAATCAGGTCGTACCACCATAATATCACATACAACTAAAAAAGGAAGATTACTTAAATAAGGATCTACTTTTTTTTTTGTCTGTGGTGTAACCTACACTGGCTAGACCGGCTGTCAGAGGTTTATTTTCCCAGCGATAAACCGACCTAATTTTTTTTGCAGGCCCAATGAATGGAGCTACCATCGGGTAAAGTCTATCTAAATCGTGCTTAACTTGGTTTAACGAGAGAGGTTCTAAAGGACGATCAATTTTATCGTATGCAGCAGAGGCCACAAAGTACTTAATCCACTAGATATATAGGCGTTTAGTTTAGCAGAAAGAGGTCATGTGTGTATGTATATGGGACGCCCAGTGATGCTTACAGCCTCTAAAAATTCGACCCACTTGGTAGATATAACAGTATCGCCCTTCTTCTCTTGAAATTCAGATAGTTTGGGAGAAGACAGGTCGGTTTTTTTGCGTCTTCGTACTTCTTTAACGTGTTTATGAAGGTGTGAGTAGTGTTCGTCCATGCTTGAGTCGCCAGTGGAAGGAGCAGTATGACTCTTTTGAATAGGCTGTTTATTGACGGTGAGTTCACCTACAGATCTCGAACGGTCTGGTAAAGCAGGTGGTGTACTAGCTCCAGTTTCGTTCATTGAGCTCATTAGTTGCGTTTATTCAAGATTGTTGATTAACAAAGAGAGAGAGAGAAACGTGGGGAAAGCAACAAAAAAGAAAAATATAAATAAGTGAAAACCTGTGCGCATGTTTAAATTATTATGGAGTTTTATTGTTCCATAAATTTGACACACCGAGATTGACACTTTTTGACTTCTTTTCTGCCTTGTTTGTCCCAATATACTCGTTGCAGATGACAATTTAGGCTCTGTATAGCCTGCATTTACAGTTGCTAGAGAAGTTTTTCCTTGTTCTTCTGGATCCCTTTTCCCTGACAACACCTTCTAAGATAGAATCTGCAGACAATGTGACGGCGATTATGCCAGGAAGGAAAGAAACTTTGATGGATTGATTTTTTTTTATGTAGGAACAGAAGCTTACTTATGGCTACTGCATTCTACAGGCTATAAAAAGTATGTAAAAAGAAAAAGAAAGGAGATAATAAAGAGATAGTCGAGGAAATTGTGAGAGTATCACTGAAATTCCGTTTTAGCTAATCAGATGTTTGTCCCCATCACTTTTATATATGTATCTTTTTTTGGCTCTTATGATAGTAGCACCTTTTTGACAACGTTATGGTACGACATAGGCATCTTTCCAATCATGCTAATTATGCGCGCGCACCATTTTTTTCTGGCCGGTCAAATAACACCATGCTTTATTATTTTAAAAGCCAATTTTGAAAGGACGATAAGGGTCAATGGCAATTGGTCCAATTCATTTATTTTTTCTTCAAACCAAAAAGTCCGAGTTTTGCAAATTATTTTCTTTTATCTCTTTTTCTTTTTCTTTTTTGAGAACAAAAATGCCACCTCAAGAATCACAATGCCTTGATAGTGGATTAACTAGGCCAGTGAATTTGTCGACGGAATCGCTGGATATGATGAGAAGTGATTATATACAAGGTTCAATGAAAAAGTAGGTAACTGTCAAAAAATTAATTGTACAAAAATAGAGAATTTTTTTTTTTTTATTGGCCCTGTTGAATTAACAATTTTTGTGTATGTGTCTGTAGATCATCTACCACTGAGTATACCCGGGAACAATTGGTAATATAAAATAAAATAAAAAAGATTTATGCAAATTTATTAATATATATTTGCTTGCATTATCGTAGTTATCCTTTGTGAAATGCTTTGCTTCAGATACAGTGGAAACAACAGGCCGATGGAAAGAGATGATTGATTCTGTAGTAGCTATACCTAGTGCCTTGATTCGTTATGGTATTTTGTTTCCCCTTCGATTTGTGGCACTCGGAGCATCTACCGCTGCCTTTTTTATTACTTTACCTATTGCTGTAACCCTGCAGAATAGTAATCTCGTCGTAAGTAATCATTGTCATTAACAAAAACTAACAAGTATTCTCATCGACTCTTTTCTTTCTCCTGCATTCATTTAGTCGCTTGCTGTGAAATATTATTGCAAGGGAATCTTGTTCTCCCTGGGTGTCAAGGTGAATTACATTGGACAAAAGCCTGAAATAAATGAACCCCATGTCTTTGTGGTAAGGACTGAACAGAAAAAAAAACTGAAAAAAAACCTGTCTAACCAATTTGTTAGGCTAACCACACTTCCTATCTTGATTATATCTTATTAAGTGCCAACAAATTCCCTCACGCAGTGGTCATGGCACGACACACCGGTGCTTTAGGTATGTAAGGTTGAATAATAATAATAATTTTAAAAAACTGACATTCTGATAATTTTAACAATAGGCTTCTTGCAGAACAATGGATTAAACTATTTGCATTCATTAACCTTTGATCGTGCTAATATTACTGAACGCAGAGACTTATCCGAAAGGTAAATGAATTATGATTGAAATATATGTCACCCAGTATTAACCATAAATCACCTAGTTTAAAACGACATGTGAAGTCGGCAGATACTTGGAAAAATCCAATGATTATTTTTCCTGAAGGTACCTGTGTGAATAATAAGTATGTGATTCGATTTCAAAAAGGTGCGTTTGAATTAGGTGTCAAAGTCTGTCCTGTTGGTATCAAGTAAGTTTGTGTGTGTGGTCTATATATCATAACATGTGATAATTAATATTTTTAATAGATATGGCCGACAATGGGGAGATCCGTACTGGGATACACGTAAAGGATTTATGCATTACGCTTATTATAGAATGACGAGATGGATGACGTCTGTAAACATCGTGTATTGTCCACCTGTATCCCCTAGAATTGAAGAAACGGCCTCTCAGTACAGTGATCGTGTCAAAGATGTGATTGCAACTTCCATTGGTCTCGAAAATGTAAACTTTAACGGTATGGCCAAACGTGACTTATTGTTGGCTCAAGCAGAAAAAGAAAAATAATCATCCCCCCTCCACACACACACACACACACACACACACACACACCCTATCCCCTATTTATTACCACCCCATTTTTACTAAATATTTCAAAATATATAAATACAGTGCTTACCGCTCCAAAGCCCATTGGCGTTATAAATTTAGCTTACACTTTTGCGAAAACGATGTTCTACTTTAAAAATCTAGACTGATAAAAATAAAAAAAGCGTATCGCAGTCCTCGATGTGGAGGTCGTTGTTGTCGTTGTCGTTGTCGTTGTCGTTGTCGTTTTGCTTTGCATAGATTTAAATGAACGATAACGGTAGGAATTTATTCGTAAATAAAGATTTTACTTTTTGTCTTGAGTGCGTCTTTTGCTATGCTCATAAGAGCTTTTTAAGCTATTAGCAAAGGTATATTGTTGTAATTCGTCGAAAATAGAAAAAGAGATAGAAATCATATAAAGATAAGTTTTATTCCTTCGAAAATATAAAAAAGAAAAATTAAGAATTGACCTCTTGGACGGCAAAGGATATCCAAAGTTAAATCAGGCTTATATATGAATAAGACTAGTTCAGATTTTAGTAAAAAGCAAACTAAAATAATCTTGCGGTCATTTCACATGTAAAAGACTGGAAAGCAGGCGAAAAGACCAACAGATGAAAAAGGTGAGGTAGTTAACAACACCCACCATCGACATTGATGACGACACTGGAAATTGCGATACATTTTTTTTTTCGCGAATTAAAGCCGTAAGCTCACTGCATATAAGATAAAAAGATAATCAGGTAAAAAGAGGACATGTGATATCTTTCATTTGTCACACACAAAAGAGAGATCAAGAAAAACTTTATTTCATCAAAAGCTTATCTGTGCCACAAACATTTTTGTTACATTATAAATTATTGGAGATCCACACAACCTCATCTATTTTTTCTTCTTTTTTTCCTACTTTTTTTTTTCATCTTAAAAGTTTGCGATGCCTCCTAAATTGACCGCTGCTGAAATCGAAGCAAATGATGCTGCCAGATTAAATGAGCTTGGCTATAAACAGGTAAATTTCTACCATTATTTTATAACAGAGTAAAAGGACGATGATCTAAACGAACTTATTCACAGGAATTAAAAAGAGAATTGGGGGTAAATAAAAAAGCAAGTCAATAATAAGATCAGCATTCCTTAATATTAAAATGTAGTCGTTTGGAAATTACGGTTTGGCCCTGAGTGTCGTATGTATCTCCTCTGGATTGACAAGTTTGTTTTCCTATGGTTTGAAAACGGGTGGACCGGTAAAATGTTAGGCTGAATGTGAGAGAAATAGCGATATTAATGTGGGGATGTAGGTCGTTATGGTATGGGGTTGGGTTGTGGTGGCCTGCTTCACTTTATGTGTCGCTTTAGCTATGGCAGGTAAAACAGATCATAAGAAATATCGAGTGAGAATTTTTTTTAAAAAAAAAAAAACTAATAAAAGTATACTAGAAATTTCATCTGCTTATCCTACTTCGGGTGGTCTTTATTGGTGGGCAGCACGATTAAGCTCAAAAAAATATGCACCTGCTACCTCGTGGATGACTGGATGGTTTAATTTAATCGGTCAATTTGCCGTGACCGCAGGTATCATGTATGGTATTGCATTAATGATTGCAGCTACCATCAGTATTGGCACAGATGGAGCGTGGGTGCCAACAGTAGGTGCCACAGTTGGAATACATATAGCTCTTTGTGTGACCGAAGGCATCGCAAACTCCCTGGGATCGAGAGTCATGACAACCCTGAATAGTAAAAATAATAAGCGAAAAGATCTTTTTTATATCATCAAAAGATGACTGATAGATCAATTTTCTAGATTTCAGTACGTGGTGGCAAGTCATTGCACCTGCTGTCATTATGATCACCATTGTAGCCAAAGCACCTACCCATCAAGCTCCCAAATTTGTCTTCACGGAATTCAATAATGATTCGGGTTGGACAAATACTGCCTATGTGACGGTAGTAGGACTTTTACAAGCACAATTCACTTTGACTGGTTATGATTCCAGTGCTCACATGTCAGAAGAGACTAAAAATGCAGAGATTGCCGGCCCCGTGGGTATGACAATGGCTGTGATAGGTAAGCTGTTTTTTTATGTTTAATTAATGAATATATGTAGATCATAAAAAAAAAGCTAAGCATGTAAAAAAAATATAGTGAGCTCGTTGATGGGTTTCTTGTTCATCATTGCGTTCTTGTTTTGTATTCAGGATTTTCCCAATACGGTGAATACAGCCACGGGTTTCCCCATTATGCAAATTATGGTGGATTGTGTAGGTAAAGTGGGGGCCATTGTCATGATGGTCATGTTGATCATTGCTTGTTGGCAGTGTGGATTTGCTAGTGTAGCAGCCAACTCTCGTATGATTTATGCCTTTTCTCGTGACGGTGCTATGCCCGGAAGTCAATACTGGCACAAGATCGATACCAAGCGACAAGTAAGTTCTTTTTTTTATATATATGTACATTTAAAGACATGTGTCTCTGTGGGATGAGCAAGTGTAACATGTAACACTATCTTTTTCTTCTCAGGCTCCTATCAATGCGGTTTGGTTATCTGTCTTTATCGCTGCTATCTTGGGTTTACCTGCTCTGGGTAACTCTACGGCCTTCTCAGCTATCACATCAGTTGCCACGATTGGTCTTTATATCTCGTACGCAGTTCCTATCTTTGCCAAGATTGTCAACAAGAAACAGTTTGTAAGAGGACCTCTTCATTTAGGACGATTTTCTGATGTGATTGGAGCGTAAGTGCAGTGTAGGATGTATTTATGTGAATATGGGGTTTCTAAACTCATTTTTGTTAGAATTGCTGTTCTTTGGATCTGTATCATTACTATCTTGTTTGTTCTTCCACCAGTGTGTAAGTCTGCTAATTTATTTTTATAAGATGGGACTTTCAGAGACTTACTCGTATTCGTTTATTGTAGATCCAATCGATGCAGTCAGCATGAACTGTGAGTAAATCAATCTATATGTAAATAGTTGACATTGGTTACTGATACAAATGATAATTTTTAGATTCTTGTCTTCTTGTGGGCCTTGTGTTATTTGGAGCAGGTGGTAGTTGGGTGTTTAGTGCCAGACATTGGTTTACAGGTCCCGTCATTAACTTAGGTAACAAGGAAGAAGGGGAGGTCAACTTGGAGAATGACAAAAAAATGTTCAAGACAAGTGATGATCTTGAAGAAGGTGCAGATTCAAAAGAAGGTGTGAAAGTATCTGAGGTTGAAAGGGTTGCCTGATGATAAAAGTTCCCATATACCTATAAAAAAACACATATCTACATCATAACACACTTAATCCCACTTAATTTAATAAATGATTAAAACTTATATACTTTTTGCGACACATGTATTAAGAGGAAACTGTTGTATTTATGTTTGTTTGTTTTGTTTATTATATAATAATGATTAAAGGGTTTAGGTTAAGAAAGAAATATGATGTCTTTTTCCGAATCTAAGTATAAAAGATGTTTTCGTTTTTTAAAAAAAATGGTGTGTGTAAAAAAGGGGGGGAATAAATAATAATTTACAGGAAGTTGCAATATTAAAAAAAAGCTTTTTTTGGTTTCTTTTAAAGCTTAAAGATAGCTCTGTTCTTGTTAGGACTTGCCTTTGTACGCTTGATAGCCCAGTCACGACCGATCCAAAGAATACAAATACGTTCCCAAATGATGGTAGCAGCACAGTTAGCCACCATAAAACCCCATAATTGCCAACGGAAATAATGAGGTAAGACGTTATGACCCACTGGTGAGTTATAAGGCGCAATCTCCCAAGTAGGTTCAGGATAACCCAATTCCACCAACTTACTGGCAGTACCACAGTTCAAACGGAAGATACAAGAGTATGGGTTAGGATCGGCCAAAGTAAGGTAACTACAACTGACAAAGAAACAAACCCAGACAAAGACCAGAGTATAGTTTCTCCACCAGGATCGACGGAATTGAGAGCCGAAATTGACAATAGCACCATTGTTAAAGAACTGGAACATAATGACGAGAGAGATGATTTCAGATTCAAAGTTATCACCAATCAACCACCATTTAGCAGAATCCACAGAGGAACTGTCAAATTCGTTACAGATAAACCAATCTTGTTGGAAAAGCCATACAACACTGCAGACAATAAACCAGAAATTGATAAAGATACAACCAAGCAAAGAAGTCAAGGTATAGACACCCAATGGCTTAGCAGAAGGACGAGAAGCACTTAAACGAAGAGCAGGTTGAGCTTGAGTAATGGCAAATGTCATGGTGGTAGTCATGAAACCGTCAATAGTGATCCAGATAGATTGAGGAGCAATGACTGTGAAATAGAACATGATTAATTCCCAGAAAGCCATAGATTCACCGTACAAGATCAAGAATTTGTAATTGGCGAAACTTGTAGCGAGAGCAGCACGACCTTGTCTTAAAAGTTCAACACATTGCATGATGGTACGGTTACTGGTACTGAAGGGAGAAACGATAGAAGCTTCGGCTTCAGATAAGGCAAGACCGACATGAGCAGCACGGAGAGCACCACAATCGTTACCACCATCACCGCACATAGCAGTGACACCCTTTTCCATATGAAGTTGAACACACATAACTTTATCGTTGGGAGTCATACGAGCGAAAACACGCGTCATAAAGAGATACTTACGGATTCTTTCCTCCTTAATCAAGGCTTCAAAGGCACGGCCTGTCATGGCTAATTCGATTCGTTTTTCGTGTTCCTCATGAGGATCTTGATCAATAACGTGATCAACATCGACCTGATCTCCAGATTCAATATCATGCCAGACAACAGCACCAGCAACAAGGTCAGCCAAGAGAACACGTTGATGAGGCTCCATCATACCACATTGACGAGCAATATAAATACCTGTCAATGCAGTATCACCGGTAATCATAACAACACGAGTATCACCGTTCTTTAATTCGGTGATGGCTTCAGCAGTATCATGTTTCAACATATTTCTGAAGAGAACAAAACCAGCAAATTCACAATCTTGTTCGAGTTCATCACGAGACATTGATTTCAATTGCTCCATGGTAACATCTTGACCGAGAACACCGATATCACGATGAGCCATAGCAAGAACGTAACAACCTTCTTGTGCAAATTTAGCAGCTTGTTGATCATAATCCACAGGAATGGAGTCGGGATGAGAAAGATACTTGACACGTTCGAATGAACCCTTGAGGAAAACATGGACATGTTGAGTTTCGGGATCAAGAACAGCAACGGATTGAGAAGCACGAGCATGAACAAATTCAAAACGACGAACGACATGAACCTTCTTCTTTTCAGTGGTAGCGTTGGGAGTAGGGGAAGGAGCGGTCAATGTATCAAGATAG
Source organism: Mucor mucedo (assembly GCF_025094135.1). Classification (NCBI taxonomy): domain Eukaryota; kingdom Fungi; phylum Mucoromycota; class Mucoromycetes; order Mucorales; family Mucoraceae; genus Mucor; species Mucor mucedo. Next base: position 75,823 of record NW_026252311.1, on the reverse strand, counting down.
AAAGGTTCCTCAGGTTCCAATAAGTCCCATTTCATGGCATTGTAAGATTCGATATCCACAGGGTTACCAATGTATTGATCCTTGACTTTGGTGACAGCATGACATGTAGCAATACCCATAGCCAAGATAGGTTCCATCTTGAGAGGATCTTCTTCACGATGACCAAAGGGACCAATGACAGCAGAAGGTGCGGAAACAGAACCGTAAAATTCAAGACCTTCCCGCGTCAAAGTACCAGTCTTATCGAAACAAAAGATACGGACTTTACCAGAGAGATTGATACGAGGAAGATCAATACAGAGAATCTTTTTACCACGAAGACGAGCAGCGCACACAGATTGATTGATGGTGAATGCAGCAGGTAATAAAGGAGAGAAAATTTGAGACATGACAAAGACACCATAGAACCAGCTAGTGATGTTACCACGACCCATCAAGTATAAACTCAGACAGAAAGCCACGAGACCCCAGATCAAAAGGATACAGATGGCCACCTTGATATGTTCATTAAAGATGAAGGAGACAGGAGCAGGGAAGAGAATCTTGTGAATGAGAGAACCCTTTTCGGTAGCGATACCGGTACGAAGAGCCAAAGCATAGACACGACTCTTATCACCCGTGGCGGAAGAGGTGGGTGTAGTTTGTGAGACGCCAGTACCAGCATATAAAGTATTGACTTTACCGGAACCGTTCATTTCATACACATTATCATCGGTTGCAATGGCAATTTTACGAACAGGCATAGCTTCACCGGTCAATGAAGATTCATTGACAACGACAGTACCGGAAAGAATGACAGCATCACAAGGGACGAGTTCATTCTCTTCAACTTCAAAGACATCACCAGGGATCAAATCGGCGCTGGAAACGGAAGCCCATTGACCATCGCGTAATACAGTAACGGGCGTAACATGTTCTGCCATATCTTGAATACGAGTTTCGGCACGAAGACGTAAAAAGACACGAATAAAAGCAGCGACAAGAATGATACATGTTTGAACAAGACCCAACTTGTAGTATTGGAAATAATACCAAACCCACATACACATCATTTGATAGAGATACAAGAAAGAGGTAAACCTAAAATATATAATTGTCAGTTCCGCAGAAAAAAAATTTGTTTGTAATTTACCCAAGTAGGTAATTTTACACCCGAGGTAAACTTTAAAAAAAAAAAGGTAAACTTACTCTTCGATGACAGCCATAAAGATAGTGGGTACATTGACCTTGATGATATTAGCACCAAGCATAGCAGCTCTACTGACGGCTTCTTGAGTGGTAACACCCTTGGACCAAGCTTGAATTTGACGATTGGTTGAACCCAAATCAAATTCATAGGGTTCAAAACGAGCCTTTTCTGTGTTATAAATATATCTCATACATTGGTATTCAAAGTAACGGAGCTTGCTTTCAGTAATCTTGACGGGGGAAGTGGAAATCAAGATATCTAACCTATTGGATGAAAGAAGAATAAAGTTTACAATGGTTAGGCTTTCGGACTAAAGATTTACCCTATAAGAGTACAACAAGTTTTTTTTTTTTACCCCAGACGCTTTGTTACACGGCCTTCAATTTCTCTGAGTTTGGCGAGCCATTTACTATTGTCAGCCAAAAAGATCTGACCTTCTTGTCTGCGTTCAATTTGAACAAAGGGACTCTTGTGAGGATAAGATTCAATTCTGAAGTAATTACGAATGGTGTTTTGTGCAAAGATCATGACACAGAACCAAGCAGCAGAAATATGCCAGACAGCGGCAAAGATTTTGGATGAGAGATCAGAAGTAAGGAAGATTGCTAATTCTATGCCACCTAACGTGCCATCTGATTGTGTGACATTGTCAGTAAAATAATAAAATAAAGATGTGGTACAAGTAACGTATAATAGGGTTTTTCAAACTTACAATAATCGCCTACGATACAACCCAAGAAAACAAAGAATAACAAGGTAGTAATCACCACAGATCCAAAGGCGAAAATACCGAAATAATCATTGAGGAAACCACGAAACTTCAATTTCTCGGATTCTTGAATTGATTCAGAAGAAATTGAGGTCTCAGCGGACTTGTCGAACTTTTCCTTGTGCTTTTCATCCAATTCTTCCTTCTCTGCCATATCCATTTTACACTCCGATTCGTCGAGCTGAGAATTTATCATGATGGGTTTGTGCGTGGTGGTGGAAGTCGTATCAGCAGTAGCAACGGCTATTTGTTTGCTGTGAGCAGCAACGGCACGGTGATATTTGGCTTCACGAACATTCTTATAAAACATCCACAGCACTAAAATAACTGCTTGAACACCCATTAACACCCAGACACTAATCCACATTGGTTCAGTATAGGTAAAGTTAGGTTCAACCAAGGGACATGTTAACCACAGGGAAGAAGTGTTAAAATCACCCCAGAAGCCAATGACGGAATTATCGGTATTTGCATTTGCGGCACATTCTCTTTGGGTTTGTACGATTTGGTTGACAGGATCGAAATGGGTAATATTGATAAGTTGGCCAGCGGCACAGGGTAAATAGTCGACAGCTGCTCCATTATCATTGCCATCACACTGACAGGCGTTGGTAATACCTTCGCAAGATGCTTGACAAGTACCGTCAAGACAGAAAGATAAACCGGTAGGACATGTAGCAGCTAATGCAGTTGGGCATGTACTTTGATCCTTGACACAGAGGACAGGACACTCAACGTCGTAATGGGGGAATAAAGGGCACAATTTACCGTATCTATCATAATCGTTTGCTTTATACAAAAGGGAAGGTTAGGATTAAATAACAAACAAACAGATTTGTTTTCTTACGTATTTCAAACAAAGGTAGAGCAGTAACAGCCAATACAAATGTGGATAAACCACAAAGGACCGTATTAATCTTCATGTTTTTTTCAAAAAAAAAAAAAAAAAAAAAAAAAAATGTGAAAAGAAAAAAAGCGATACAAAAGAAGACTAAAAAATTAAAAAGAATTTCTCAGCTTTTAAACTCTCGTCACAAAAATATGGGTTGATACCAGGTACGACAGTAAATTATGATTGGAAATTTGTATTCCCCGCCCAAAGCTTTTAGAGAAGCGTCCAATCAATGAAATGAATTAGAAATTGTTTGTAGTTTGTGATCCATTACATCTTGTATGACTCGAGTTTTTTTTTCTTTATTTCTTAAAATTCATTTGAACACAGAAATTACAAAAGAAGGCACCCTGGTTTACCAAAAGGAACCCTTCTTTGATTACACCTCACATTGAGATTACATAAAAAAGGGAATTAGGCTTACATTGTTTCGCTGAATCGCGTATCTTCTTTTTTTTTTTTTTTTTTTTTTTTCTTGGTTACCTCTTTTAGTCAGACCACTTTTTCGGAGAAAGACTCCTTGTATGTAAACATGTCTTATTCCGTCCACGAACCTTTCATTGTTTCCACAACATGTTATATTAAAAACCAAGGTAATACAAGTTATTTTCCTGTGACCCCTCAGCCATTACCTTTGTCTTTTTTTGTATCTCTTTTATACGCACAAAAAAAAACCTTGTAAATAAAACCTTATTTTGTAGGTCAGAGGCTCTCCATTTTCAATCCTGCTTGCTCAGGGGTGATCTGATGAACAAAATTTGGGATTTTCTTAGCTTTATCGAGACAGGGTCACGGGGTGTCGGGCTTGTCTACCTCGATCTGTTTTAACCTTAAGTGTATATATGTACATATATAAATATCTATTGTAAAATCCATTGGGAGTGGCCTCTTTTTTTCATTCACAGTACAACCTGTTCGCTTTTACCCAAAAACAACTGTCGGTCTTTAAAATAATTAGCATAAGTCGAAACGCATTTGTCAGTTCATTCTCATATGTCTAACTTAAACAACAAGCCCTTTGTTGATTAACAATTATGGAAATAATCGCCTGTAATTTTTAATTGTATATCGCTGATTCCTTGCATAATTTTATCCTCATTGATCTCAGGATTCTTTAATTTCTTACAGTAGTTATGGCACAAGTCTTTTGCATATACCAGATCTTTACAGCTATTTATCTAATTATGTATATTAGACATTTATCTCTTGGTAAGATTATAGACCAAATTTTGAGCTTGGGATAACATCCAAAATCTAGTGGGCATATGAGGTATATGACGGCTTGTAGTCCTGTATTACGGCTACGCGCACCATATGCTGTCCCTTAGAGACCAGTTCCTTAAAAACCATTAGACAGATTTTCGCCTTTTGTTTCTCCCATCATAGCTGATTCACACCAGCTGACCTTAAGTATAATTTTTGAGATAATAATTGGCTGCTTACTCGAGTTATTCACGACTTGTACATCTGTAATTAAAATAATTAGTAACCTTTTGTTTTCCTATGTACCATTATACCACGCAATGTAATTATTAGCGATCGGGTCTTCGCATGAAGAGAGTAATACGGCATCTTTGTACGTTTTATAAAGGCTTGGTTGATTAATGTTTTCATTGAGATTTCACACGGGAAGGCGTCTTATGACCGCCTTGCGAAAGCCTTTCCGGGCGTGCTTAATTTTTAAGATAGTGCCGCTTGGTACTTTAATTTACTTATTTCCACAAACATATATCAGGGTGTGTTTATATATATATATATATACTAAACGTCCTCATGATCGAATTACTGATACGTACATTTTATTGTAACCACCTTGGCCAAGCATTTCCAGGAGCTTTGTTCTGATGGAAGGTATATACCTTTGCCAACATGCCAAGCATGTGTCAGAGTATGTGTATAACTTTAATTTATAGTGCGCTTATTCTTCATCACTCACTTGGTCAATTGCTAATTTATAACCTTTCTCGTAACATGAGACTCAAGCACGCAAAGCAAAGTATTGATTCTCTAATAGTTGGTCATTCTATGTATAAAACATTATTTTAATTGGTCTCTTAGATTGTCAACTGGCTTCAAATATTGAACTTATTTTATGATCGCTGTCAATATTTATAGCCCTTTTACGCCTTATACATGTCTAGAAGACAAAATAACTGACTGTTATGGCTTTCAAATGAGTACAATAATTTTCAATGGCCGAAGGTTACGACATTCAAGTTTGTTTTTCCAAACTGACGAAATCAATAGGTCGCACTAAATGCTATAATCAATATATCGAGCATGGCGTACACAAAACTACGCAAAATATAGCAGCAGGCTGCTCAACTCAATTCTTTGATATCAATCCTACATAATTTCTACTTGACTCATTGCGGACCCTCATTGGCAGTAACCATTTCCGCAAAAACATCTTTTGTTCTCGTGGTGAGGTCCTTGGAAGATACCCAGACTTAAGGTGACAGAGGTATTCAATGGCAGCAATTATATCTTCTATAATCAGAAATCATGAAAGAAAATGGAATCATTTTTCTTATGGTACCTCATCGAGAGATAAATTAACATGTGTTCATACAACTAAAAAAAATGTTTAGTTTTTTTTTGACATGGTGTTCAATTCAGGCACATCAGTTATTCTTGCATTGTAAGCAATTTTAGCTGATTTACTTTTTTTTTTTTTTGGTTGGCTAGGAAAGATGACGTAGTGATTTTTTTTACCCCAAATCAGCCTTTTTAGCTTTTTAGGCATAAAACTGGAGGAATGCACGCAGATACACACACAAGTCTGTAGCTCAACTGGAATTTAACTTTTTTTTTTTTTTTTTTTTTTTTTTTTTCATTCTTTTTTTACAACAGCAAAAAAAGATCGCCATGTCGTCGAACGGAAATGTTAAAAAATATACTAATACAAAAGGTAAAAACCAAAAAGAATTGGAAATTTACAGCTTTCTTTTAGCTAATCTAAATGGATGAAAAAAATACAAAAAATAGATCTATTAACAGAGGAACAGCAAGATGTGCTGCGAAGTAAAGTGAATAAAATCGAACGACTCCAGTCAGGTAAAGAGAGACACTTTGAACCCAACACACAAAAGAGAAGCACCGAGTTGAACAACAGTAACCTTTTTGTAGATATCAACAACTTGTCGAAACCGCTGTTGCAATCGGATCCGATGGCAAGCTGGTCGAAACATGTCACACCCAACACTTTATCTGTTTTCCAAGACGAAAAAAGCTGGAATGGCATAAGTAATGTAGAGATAAAAAAGAGTCAGGGAAAGGAATTTCGAGATGCCACTGGGTTAGCTTGGAGTACGCTGAGGGATTCCATGCAAATAGAGTCTGAAGGTATAAATATATAAGGGTGACACGGTTGAAAAAGAGAGAGATTGTTTAATACGATGTATATATATAAAATAAAAGATGATAGCGAAAGTGGGTCACCGGTAACAACACAATTGGATGCGAAAGACATGGAAATATTTGGTGCGATGCCAATGCGAGATGATATTGTGGTGGTGAAATGCAACCACTGCCAACGGCCATTATTAGCCAGTAAATTCAAGGAACACTCAGGTAAAAAATAAAAAAGACGGGAAAGTCAAAAAAGGAGATATTGATCGATATATGGTAATTATTGTCGAATATAGTATCTTGTCTGGGTAGTGCTTACGCTGACGGGAAACTCAACCAACGAGACTTTTTCTCGGATGATGAAGAGATTGAGTCCAAAAGAAATTCTAAAAAGAAAAAGAAGTCAATGAACCTTGACGGTAATCCTAATTTAGCATTCGATTTAATTTCATACACATACAACATACACATACACACACACTAAAAAAACACACACACAGATGATTTGGATAGTCTTTCGACAGCTGCAAAGCGACCTCCTTCAGCGTCGCTAGAGAAGAATGAAAAAAAAAAGGCCAAAAAGGAAAAGATGAAAAAACTACCAAGCAAAAAGGTAGGCTTTCTTTATATAAAAAGTGTGTGAGTGTGCGCGCGCGCTAAGTTATACAGTAGCACCCCTAGATCTGGATAAACAATGCGGAGTTATTCAGGGTCTCAATAACATGCCGTGTACTCGGTCATTGACATGTAAAAGTCATTCTATGGGTGCAAAACGTGCTGTAGATGGCAGATCACAGCCCTATGATGTATTATTAGCTGCCTATCAAAAGAAATCAATTGGAAGACCCAATGGTAAAGAACACGTGTCAAAGAAAAAAGGTTTTCAATACACAGTTCATTCCATTTCTTTAATTAAACTAACCTCCCCCCTTTGCTTTTAATAGCCACTACTTCACAGACTACGTCAGGTTCCTCTCTAGTGAATAATTTGAGTAACGGTGTGTCTGGGAAATCGATCAAGAATCTGAAGCGGTTACAAAACCAGATATCTTCGACATCTGTAAATGGTAATAATAGCTTAAATAGTGGCGTTAACAACAGTGGCACCAGTATCACACCAACAACTCAGACAAATGAAGAAACCTATGTGGATTCGGATGAAGAAGTGGAGAATGTAATGCAGGCACTTCGTTTGAGTAGGCCCGCTCCATTGGCTCAAAAACCCTTCTTTTTTGTCAAACGTAGACGTCAATGTTATCGTTTACGAGACATCTTATTGGATGCCATGACGCCTAAATCAACCGTTATCAAGGACACGAATTCCTCAATAAGTCACAGTGTGTTGGACAATAATGCTGTTATGCGTCAATCCTATTTTCAGCAGCAGCAACATCAACAACAACAGCAGCAACAGCAGCAACAACAGCAGCATCAACAACAGCATCAACAACAGCACAGTTTAGGTTTAGGGTTTGCCACTAACGGAAACAATTCGATGGTTGTTGATAACAGTGGTATATTTGGTGAGCCGAACAGTCCATCTTTTTCAGTACGTTGAAAACGTGATTGTAAATATATATAAAATCTATATACATATAACCACGAAAAAAAAAATTATAAATATTGTCTTCTTTTTATACACACTCATAATCACGCCCTCACACTCTCTCACACAAAATCACATTTTTAAGTAGCATCGCCACGCCTAAAATAGTCAAGCATCTGCCCAACTAAACTAATAAATCATTACGTGAAGGTTGCTATCCCATCTGTTGTGGGTAAAAAATAAATAAAAAAAAAAGGTGTATGTGTCACAGAGTGGAAGGATTAGCACCATGTGATCTACTGTCTCACTCTCCTTCTTTGGTTCAAAAGAATGTCACATTGATATCAATCAAACAAAAAAAAAAAAAGCAGCCTTACGACAACCCTTTTTGATTAATTTTTTTCCCCTTCTTCTTTTTTCTTTTTCTTTCTTTTATTTCTTTTTTTCTCTTGTATCTCTCTTTCTCTCTTTTAATACTAATTATCTACTTATTATGACACATTCATCAACATCTCGGAGGTAAATATTCTCAGTAATTATAATACAGAGTGTATCTTATGTGTACTTATGCATTATAAAACACATGCAAACATAAAAATATTAAGTAAAGACCTCCATCGTTTTAACTTCTTTGATCTGTGATGAATAGTAGTAGTATGGATCATGAACAAACAACACCATCTAATTCAGAACGATTTATACTGCCACCTATTTCCTCAATGGACGGTTTCTTCGCTAGTCGATCTTGGCCTCCACCTTCCACCACAATCCATACTTCTTTAAGCTCATCCACTACCAGTAAAAATAGTTATATGGACATGGCATCACCCATATCACGAACTACAAATGACCCATGGAGTCCTATTCCAAATAGACCAAACGATGCGCAAAGATTAGATTACTTCACAGCTGGTGCTTCTGGTGCTTCTGCTTCTACTACCGTTCCTGCCGTTCCTAGCACTGGTGTGACCACTACCAATACTAACTCAAACTCTGCTAATTCGTCTTATTCATCCTTATCATTATCTCCCATGGATAGAGACGATGTGCGATATCAAAGTCCTTATGAAAGTCATTATCGCCAAAAATCATTACCACAGATCTCAACCTTTCGAAAGAATACACACCAACTGAGTCTCCTCAACTTATATAGTAAGGTGCCCTCATCTGAATGTAAACTTTATTTTTAAAATCTTTCGTCCAATAAAATAGCCAGCCCACCAAATCTTCTTAGCTCAATTTGTAGATAGTCTCTTCTGGGAAACAATTATGCTTTTAAAATCATTTCATCCAATGAAATAACGAAAAAAAAAAAAAAAAAAAAAAAAACTTCTAAGTAAAAATTAACATGGCGAAATTAACATGTACATGAACATGATTTTTTATTAAGACAAATTTTATAAATTTTTAACTTTATGAGACAATGCCCACCAGAAGGTGCCAAACTTGCTGGTGTTGATTAAGTTGAAACGAGGGTTCATCTTTCTTGAAAAATCAAGCATCTCCACGAACTGACACTCTGTTTCTCTGTATGTCGACTTCGTCCGCAACAGCTTTTCAACAACAAGATTTCCTCCATTGTCTTTGTTACAAACGTAATAAACGCAGGAGTTTAAACCGTCGGACTGGCTTAGAAGTTCAAATCTTGTCACAGGTCCACGTTCACACCAAAGAGCGTATTCAACGATGGTGGGAGCACCAGTCAACGCATCGATTTTGACGACTTCACCGATAAAGAGGTTGTTTCCGTTTTGAAAAATTCCGGTTGAGCCAACTTTCATGGTCTTGTCATCATCGTCATTATCAACAAAGTCTCTAATAGTAGACTTGAAGGACACAGCAACCTCGAGGACTTTGTTTGAAGCTTTAACTGGATAATCCTGGCCTGCCACCAACCAAGAACCACCAGTCAATACATGTCGAGCCATCAACCTCTTTGCAAAAGCAACAGCGGCATCTCTTGAAGGATTATGTCTGTTGGTACGAAACAGACACTCTCGAATGAATTTATTAAATTGCTCACCCTTCTCAGTTTCATAAAAGATTGGGGATCCAAATCGATAAATATCATCAACAAGATGATGCATGATGTGCATTTTACTGGAGTTATAAACGGAGCCACCCCTTCTGTTAGGATACTTTCGCTTCATGTAAGCATCATGCTCCATCACCGAGACACGAAGATCATTGTAAGTGAACTCCACATACTTCAGGTACGAATCAGACTTATGCTTGATTTTGCTGATATAAGAAAGCGAAGCTAACTTGCCCAAATTTTCAAAGCAGGTCTTGATCAAGAGAACACCGTCATCACGTCGAATTTCACCAGAACAGATCAATTGATTCAACAGAATTGGTACTTGCTGAACGAGGATTTTGTAATCCCTACCTAAGAAAGATCCATGAAGACGCAATGATGAACGCAGCTTTCGGGTAAACCCTTTGCTAACGTAACCATGCAATCTTGTTTCGAGGATACTTTTCTCAGTTGGATTCAGATGGTCTTGCAACAATGTTTTTACCAAGGCTTTGCCGACACCAAGCATTATCGTATGAAGGAGCTCGATTGGACAATCCAACATCGTATCGAACGATTGAAGGTCTACCAGAGCCTGACCACCAACAAGTTTGTAACCAGTATCGACATTTACCAACAAAGTCTTGTCACCGCCAGAAGCCAAATATCGCGCGTACATATCTGCAACCACTTTTTCAGAGCGAGGGTCACAACGATAATCACTGCCATCAAGTCGAGCTGGGGTTTTTAATTCCCAAACACACTTTCGGCATGGCATCTTTGAAATGGCACCGCGACTAGAGGCAAGCTCCGAATGACGCGCATTATCAGCAGTGATAAATTGCAACGGAGCAACGACAACGACAGCCTCACCACCAGGCAAAAACATCTCCACACCTTTCTCCAACAACAAAAGATCTTCAACAATAGCAGGAAGCATTTGCATTGCTGACAGCAAATGATCTGTACAGATGAAGGCTGTATTCTCAAGTGCATGTCGTTCAGCAAGAGGCAAAGCGGCGGGTACCATAATCCAACTATCAAACTTGTTGTGTTTCTTGGTTCGATTTCCACTCATATCATCAGTAAAGAAATTCAGGGGAATAACCTTAACGGGCTTGAATTTACGAGCAGAAGAAGGAGAGGGGCGCTTCAAAGGATTTGGCATTTTCAATCTACTAATAATGGTACTAGAAGCTCTAAGGAGATTAGAGTCATCCAGCACATTACGTTCGAAATCCAATGACAAAGTTTCCGGGCGATCACACAAAATGCTTGAAATGAGATTCACTTCGACAGAAACTTTCCTGGGCATGTTGTGGAGGTATAACCTACCATCAACGGGAAGAACTTGGTAACCTTCAGCCATAACGATTGAATGATTCAAGGTATAAAACCTCTCCACAATCACAAAAGTTTGACCTGTTTTGATCAGATCACCAACCCAGATATCCTTTGGGATGTTGTTGATTATGACAGAGACCATTGGATGTTGAAACATCTTGTGGGTACGCCATTTGTTCGACTGGTAACTATCGACAAGCTCGCCCTCTGTATGATCAGGAAGTTTTGATAAATGATCAGTGACAGAAGGGTTTGCAACCAACAACTTCAAGACTTCGGAGGGAGGATTCATATAGAACGGGAGATCTTCTTCGACTTCTTGACCATTCACCTTTTTCTGAACCTTGACGTAGTGCTTCGTCTGTCTGAGCAAGGGAATCTGGTTTCTTGTTCTTCTTGAATCATCAAAGTTGAATATGAGATCAGCTGCAGGTACTTTGGCTTCGGGATAGGCAACCTTGGCTTCAGTGACGTCCTTGACAAGCTTCACAATATCTTTCATCAAACTTTGAGATATGTCACCCCCAGACCGATAATAGAATTGATACATCAATTGATGTATCTTATCCCTGAAAGGAAAAAACTCGCCGTTGACAACTATGGGTGTTTGATCCTCGATTTCGTCGACTACAGCTTCCGGTTCATCAACAATGGATTCAGTGAATTCAATGTCTTCATCAAAAGGTTCATCTTCGTCCTCGTCGTCTTCCTCGTCACTGTAATCTTGGCATTCAGATTCGTCCTCTTGATGAAACACCATACGATCCAGACTGATGCGAGTAGATCTAATCGACTCAGGTAATGCAGTAACTTCTGGTCCATTCACTCGCCTGAAGGCCGTGTTGCTTGGGGTAATGGGTGCCTTAAAAGTGAAGGCTTCGGTAATTTTATGTGATTTTTTATGACGTGTAAGGGCGCTTGGATGCCGGAAGCGCTTGCCACATTCATTGAAATCGCAACGATAGGGGTTTTCGGTTTCGTTGGTTTGTTCAGGTTGAGTATTCATAATTCAGGAAGTAAAAGAGATAGAGATATAGTTTTTTTTTTTTTTGACTTAGAGGTTTTTTATATGCAAAGGTTTAGACCAGAATTTTGAACTACAGCTATTTCCAGCAGGTTCTTTTTCTTTTAGCTTCTTTTTTTTTCTTCATGTCTTTCTTTCCGTTTCTTTAACTTTTTAACTTGGTAAGTTATTTTCTCTTATTCCCTTTATAAACGCTAAAGCTATCTATCTTATAGTTTTTCACTTTTATGCTCAATAGTACACTCATAACTGACCCATCTATGTGGAAGGTATATTGCTAGCACTTTTTTTTTTGTTCAAATGAAGACTAAAAAAATTTTTTATAACAGATTTAACGCGTAATGAAGTGAGGTAAGTCTATTGCTTTTCGTGTACAAACAACATGCATTAACGTTCATACTTCTTTAGTCAAATACGGATTACTCTGAACGGCACAAGAAATAAGGTAAAGTGATTTTTATTCAACTATTCCAGTATCATTTACTAACTATTTTTTTATAGGTTTGTTGTACGCATCTGGCTATACATGCTCTATAGAACAATGCATACTGTCTTACAGTCTTCTGGGAGTAGTGGATTAAATTTATGCATTTTTTACACCATCCTGAAGGGATTTCCAATGGCTGGCAAGGCTGTATGGCATCCAAGCCATCCATTATTTTTTTTTAAATAAAATCTACATTTTAAGCCTATAATTCTATCCAATCAAAATAATTATTTTTAAACAATTTGAACCATTTTTATTTTGGCAAAAACGGTTCCACCGAAATACAAAAAATTCTATAACCCGACAATGTCCATATTAAGATTAACCAAAAAAATTGAGCTTTGAACGTCCGAAAAACTCTATGGGTGTGTAGTATCAATAGCATTGTATCACAACCCAGCACCTCAACTACGACAACTTTAGCAATCAATAATCAACAACCATCTGGTTTTAGATACCAACCGAATAATACCGTACTTTCTACCTCCTTACCATCCAATATAAGTCAGCACACCCAACCTCTTGAATTCGTATTAACTCCCTCTTCTCTATCTACACCTTCTTTGCGCAGTATCGAAAAGGACATCGACCAAGTAAGTTTGTTGTTTGAACGGCTTAGTTATTTTAAAAAAAAACAAAACAAATAATTAAATAAGGAGCGGCTTCAAAAATTGATAGGTAATTCAACACTGTAATAGTTTAGCAGATAATATGAACCAAAAGAAGAGCTCGATGATGGATGAGAATTATTTCAGTAACCCGACCTCTATGCGACCATGGTTAGACGATATGATTGGCAGAGCCAATGAAGTGCTTAATGCATTACTTCGATTGAGAAAACATCAATTGGCCGCTGAATATGCTGGAGTACATAGAGTTTCAGATCAGCAGCATCTCCAACAGCATCAGCAACGACGTGGTGCAGAGGTAAAAAAATTAATAATCAAAAGGAAAAAAAAGATAGTGTACAAAATGACTCATTTTGTAAATAATTGGGTAATCCCTTATAATGACCATCTACTAAAAAAAAAAAAAACTTTATGAAATCTAATAGGGCGACGAAAGCTGGGAAACATCACTGTCATCTTCCGTAAACTCGGTTAGACTTCGAAAAAGAGGGGTAGACTATTTTTCTCCCTAATCTATTAAAATTATCAACTTATCTGATTTATATTATGATAGAAACGACCTGTTTTTCAAAATAGATGCCATAGTTGTCATATAAGCGAGACGCCGGAATGGAGAAGGGGGCCTGACGGGGCCCGAACACTTTGCAATGCATGCGGTTTACGTAAGTTGAGATATATAATGACAAACAACAAAAAAGAAACGGAATGATTTAATCTCTCTATGTAGATTACGCGAAACTAGCAAAGAAAAAAGTAAAACAAGATGTAGTGAAAAAGGAAGAAGATAGAGATGACACAAGTATGAAGTAATGTGTCCTTCGTATTTTTCCCTCCCATCTATATAAAAATATATATTCTATACACATCCCACCTATATTTCGATTTTATTCTTGTTTGTGTAACATGAAGCCAGAGTTTATGCTTGTCAGTCATCAACCCTGAGCTATTTATAAATTCCCACTAGCCAATCAAAAGTCACTTTCATAAAGATTAAGTGGCTTTGTTTTTTCATTTGTAATTTTAGTTTAAAAAAAAGAGACATTTTTAGTCAGATCGCATAACATCAAACATAGCACGCTGATTAAAAGGTGTGATATGGTGACTCCAGCGTGAATCGTCATGTCACCCAGGAAATACGAAATATTTCTAGGATGGTTGATCGTTTACAGAGTCTGGAAAGCTTTCATCATACATTCCATTGTCAGGAAGATTTGTCTAAAGAAAAGCAGGATTGCAAATTTTTCTCTGTCTTTTATCCTTTTTTTTTTCCCCAGCGGTAGTCGAAAACACGACTGTCAAAAAAATAATTTTTTAAAAAAAATAAATTTATTGTACAGTCACGAGTTTGAGGAAGTGACTGGTGGGATTGAATGCTTACATCGACATTGTTAAACTTCAAATAAAACGTAGTGTATCTATAGTAAGTTGTAGCTACACATATAACCCTTCCTGAACAATAGTTAAAACAGATAACACGCAAGACATAAACTGTAACTTTTTCTATAGTTTACGGAAGGCCGTGTTGCACAAGTCTTATCTTTTTGGGGATATCTTTTGCTAATAAGCTTGCTATTCTTTCAGTTAAAATGCTATCAATAATTCACTCATATGAAAATACGCGAGAAGCTATTATTTAATCATATTCTAGTAATTTTGCGAAATGTTCTTATCAAATAGCGGATGGAAACCGGAACCATGACCCCCTTAGAGTTTAGAGTTTAGCACCGATATATTTCTCCGTATAGGTATTAAATCAGTATGTAAGTATATGACCCACATAGAATTAGAGTTAGCTTGGACTATTTTTAGTTTCTTGTTTTCAACACAATCATTACAAGACTGGGATGCTCATTTTAAACAAATAACCGACTATCACCACCGTTTCTAGTCTTGCAATAGTTAGATACTTTTTGACAATACGTTCAAATCACTGTGAACAATCCAGAACTTGGTCATATTACTAGCTATGTTTTTTTTTTAAATCTCGGATTGAAAGAAATCAAATGTTTATTTGTTTAAATCTTAAAGTAGAGACTGAGGGAAGTTCATTATTATCGTCCAATCGTTGTGGGTACTCTCTATTTTTAAGATTAACTGTATGTACCACCATCTAGTCATAACTCCTCCATCGTACTCACTCAAATGGGATATTAACAATCAAATTAAGGCGTGGTTTTATAATAAATACAAACAAGGGCGGCATTTATGTATGCACAAGCGAAGCTCATTGTGATTTACGCGTTACATTTTAGGCTGATGAAGGGCACTTCATGCAACAATTAAAGATTATTTCCTAATGTAGCGAACAAAAGAGATAAAGAAAGCACATTCTTCTTCTTCTGTCGTGCGCAACGCGTATATAAGAGCGCTTCATAAAGAGTGGCAGAGTGTTTATTCATACATTTACTAGTAACACCTTTCAATCACAATATAATCATGTTCCCCACCCTTTTTAAAGCTTTTACCGCCTCTGCTTTTGGTTCTATCAAGACGCTTCCAATCATTCCTGCTGCCAAAGCTTTCACTCATGTCAGAACCTACAGCGCTACCAACCATTTGATGGATTATGACTTGTTTCCAAAAAAGTCTTTGTCACCCAAGGAGTTGAAAACATTAGTGAAAACACTCGAAGTCTTGCTTACGGCTTTCAAGGGGCTTCCAGAAAATCAATTGAAGCCTCAGCTGAACAAGTACCGTTGGAGCCCTACCGAAAAGGTGAATATGTCTGTCGCGTTATTGGTATTACAGAAGGAGCCTAAGGATGTCAAGGGTGCTGATTTTAAAAAAATTGCCCAGTACGTACAAACTAGAAACGCTCAGCAATGCCGTTCTTTCTTGGATTATCGTATTAGAATTGGAATGGTAAGTGTGAGTGGTATGTAATTCTGTACATCGAATCTAACTTTTCGTAATAATTTAGCCCGGTTATGTTTAAATAGTATTAACGCCAGTTATTTCATACCCTCATTCATACATATATATATATAATTACATCGCTCGGTCTAATTGTCAATAAAGATATCACCATATTTCAATAATTCAAGTAGAGAATTATCATTTATTATAAACATTTAATGACTCCTTTAGCAAAAATATTACAGCAAATTATAAATGTCTGTGTAGTTAATAAGTTAGTTTGTTGCGAAAAAGAGTTTGGTCTAGTAGATGCAGGATGTGAATCAATGATTAAATCCGTAAAATTACATTGCTGTCTCGACGAGCAAGTCGAATATTTCTGAATAAAAGACTGCAGCAAACGGAGATCATTTACATGATAATATAATGGCAATTCGATTTTGAACTAATTTTTATAAATCGTATTGATCACATATGTTTGAAGCTTTGAATGACAAATATTTATTGTCTGATCAAATGCGGCGGTAGTTATCCTTCTAAAGCAAGATATCTCAATTTCTTAACAATCAGGTGAGTCAAATTTCCTATATAACGTTCGAAATGAAAATTTTAAATTCTGGTGGCATTAAAAAGAATTATACCGGCTGTCTTTGGAAATGGTTTCATAACATCAAGTCTTGTGTTCGCATAGTTTACGTTACGGTGCATCAGAAAATATATACAAGCATCTATCATTATGGCCGGTACTACGTATTGTGGAACAAATTTGACTTTTAAAGAATAAAGACGACCTGCCATTTCTTTTTTGTTTTTTTTTTGTTGGTATAATCTTGCCTCCAGTGTAATGAGTTCACAGATAAAATATAGCATTTTCCTTGATTATTTTAGTTCCCTTTTAGTCTAAAAAAGTAAAATGAAAGGGATTGACTTTCAGACTTTTTTTTAACGAAAAGTCTAGAAACGGGTATTGTTAATTAAATGAGAGCTACTAAATAACTAGAACGGATTCTAAAGATTTAGTCAGACACTACTCAAAATCAGTCTAAATATCTATTCTATCTCCTTTTATCAAATGACGTTCATCCAAATATCAATTTAAGTGAAATAAAGGGATTCTCCAATTACAGATGCTATATATTGTAGTATATGAAGATGGCTCATCCCAACAACTATACTTTATTTAAAGGTATAATCAAAGTCTGCTGTACAATTAAAAATAGCAATTCATTGCCTTCAAAAATCCTGATATAGACTGGAATAGGATGGTTCATTGTTGTATAAAATTTAATATGAATCACCCACCCACCTTTTCTTTGAACTGTAGGACCTTTTTTATCTTTTTAACAGATGTTAAAATCAAGACCTTGTAGTTCTACAAGAAAACGTAAGGTGTACTGGTGCGTCAATTACAAGGATCGTCATACGTCTAAAGCAAGCCGATGCACCATCACCTGTGACACCAGCACGACGTTTGACCAGCTTTTACAAAGGGCAAAGGAAGCGACGGATCTTTTACAAATCACGGCATTTCGATGCATGATCGGTCCCTGTAAAACCATTCATGATGATCAAAGTATGGCTATTGCTATGGAAGCGTTTGGAAGCAGTAGCGAGTCATTAGAACATTGGAGAGTTGGAATCATGATATACGTAATCGAGGGGAATCATCGTATCGATTCAGAATTGGGTTTGGTATCCGCCTTGTTTCTGATGTTTATCGGATATGGCTACATGTATCTCATGTATGTGTTTATAATGAACTACGTATACAATTAACTTTCTTGTTATTTGTTTACAATAGCCTTGTGTCATTATAATAAACAACAGGGTCTCTATGTTTCAAAACAATCCTAGGTAATATTGCATTTACACAGTCTGAGACGTAACTACTCTATCTCCCCCCTTTTTTTTCATTCTGCTGGAAGTCATGCATTGTATTTCATTAAATGTTAATTTTATTCTCTATCGTGTGATCAGGTGGAGAGGATTCTCCCTACTTTATAAACAAATCTTTTGTTTCTTCTGCTGCCAAGATTATGTATGAGGTTGGATTTGGAAAAAGAAAAGTGTGCGTAATTCTACTTTTTTGTTTCCAGGATTTCGAAACAGCATGTTATTATTTATCTTTGCTTGACAGATAGTTGGGATCATAACCATGAATGCCATATCACGAATTCTGCTGAAATAAAAGCCTCATCACAAGAAAAAAATAAAAAATAAAAAAAATAAAGGGCTCATCAATGATAATAAGGGACACTAAAATAAGTTGTTATTTTTTTTTAGATAGAAAATTATAGCTAATGATATTGTTGATGGGATTGCCAGCCATGTTGTTGTTGTTGTTGTTGCTGCTGCTGTTGATGCTGTTGTTGTTGCTGATGTTGTTGTTGTTGTTGTTGTTGTTGTTGATGGTGTTGTTGTTGATGGTGTTGTTGTTGTTGCTGATGATGGTGTTGCTGCTGTTGGTGTCTCATATACTTTTGATGATCATTCATGGATTGGAATTTATTCATGCTACCCAAGGAAATGACACCTTGCATATTAGAGCTACTTGCACCCAAGATATCCTCACCTGTATCGGCTGCTTCTGCTGCAATATTCATACGAGCTTTTAATGCGGCACTGCGCTTATGTGTTCCACCAATTTGGTCATACATATTTCCATTCAAGAACTGATCGTCGGTTGTTTCTTGTTGAGGTGGTACGGAAAATCCGGTTCGGTGTGTCTTTTGAGGCTCTCTATCTGGTAAAACAATACCACGTCTAGCACGAGTACCTCGTCGTTTCCGTCTACAGAAGAGATATACATATATGAGCATTTCTCACTCTCTACTTTTTCATAGCAGTTCACTTTACCTAGCCTCTCTCATTCTGTCCTTTTCCATTTTTTCAACAGCGGCGTCGGATAATTCAGTGATGGAAGGTGTAAATGTTTCAATGGTTGTGTTATCACGCACAATATGCTTAAGACAAGGTAAAAAGCTGTGTCTAATTTCATCGTCAATTAGGGAATCATTCGTGAATTCGTAACCCACAAGTAGTAAAGACTTGATATAAATATGAATCTGTTCTCGAATCGAATGTGCAATCGCGGTTCTTTTTAAAAGAGGTAAATACAATGCCATTGAATTTATCTCTTCTCACACTTACTTGAATTCGCCTCCGAGGCCCAATTCAATGGTCAGGGTATTCGCGAATTCCTCAGGCGAGTTACGTGGACAACTGATATCCCACTCAAATTGATCTACCAATTCCCTATTTCCTACCGTGATATCTAATTTGATGATGGTACGTAATTCGATGCCTTTACTGTTGCTGTTGAATAGGGTGCCAGAGGAGATATCGTTGGATTCTTGAGAAATTGTGTTGAGTGCCTCTGTCTTTTGTTCGGGTGATTCCTCAGCGTCATCCTTCATCATGCTAGAAGCATTCAAGTTGTAGTCATCAATTTGTTCTTTGATTGCCTTTGCGATTTGGTCCATGAAAATGTTGGAAGGCAATTTCAAGTCCTCACACATCACTTCAGCAAACTGTTCTGGTGTAATTAACGATTCTATCATACGAAAAAAAAAAAAAAGTTTTTATATATATAGACGTGTGTCAGATTTCTTCCTGTACAATATATATATACCATTCAAGTTCCAAGTAAAGGTATCTCTCAATTTATATCCTTCGTGTTCTAAATCAATTCGAATAGGAACTAGAGTATCTTCCTTCTTGGCCTGTTCTTTAATGGCTTCTGCTGGACTACGAGACGATTAATAACCAACGTTTTAAAAGAGTGAATGGTAATACCGTACAATTTAAAGTCTCTTCTCTTCTTTTTGTCTTGAGGAAAACGAATTTTACTACGCGTCCCCGTCTTACCATTACCATAGCCTTGATAACCAGGACCAAAGGTAATGATGGGACCACCAGGTTGCATTCGATTTCTTCTTTCCAAACTAGCAACCTCTATCGATCTTTTTTTGGTCTGTGCTAATTCAATATGTTTTTTGTGTTGTAAATTCAATACATCTTGATAGGTTTCATCTCGGTATTCATATTGCTGTAAGTTTTTCTTTTGCAAATCAGTTTTGACCACGATGGCCTTGGCATGATTGGTCGCGGGTGTGGTAATAATGGGAACGATGGGAGGTTGAGGTGGCGTAGATGATTGTACTGAAGCAGCAGCAGCAGCAGCAGCAGCAGCAGCAGCAGCGGCGGCGGCGGCAGCGGCAGCGGGTGGTAACATGTTGGGAGGTCTCATCATGTGCATGTCTTTTTGACTATTATTCAACATGCGTTGTTGTTGTTGTTGTTGTTGCTGTTGTTGTTGTTGCATTTGGAATAATTGCTGTTGCTTATTGAACCCTTCATCCCAAGGTTGTTGCTGCTGTTGTTGTTGAAATCCTCTTTGCTTTTGTTGCATCATGGATGCTAACCTTTGCTGTTGTTGCTGGATTTGCAACTGTTGATACTGTAATTGTGTTAAATTCGATTGCATGCTTTTTCTTTTTTTTTTGTTTAGGCTGTAGAAAAAAATAAAAAAAAATAATAACAATAAAAAAAAATGCGTTTGAAACGAAAGGGAAAATTACTTTTTTTTTTCTTGCGCCCTTATTTTCTTGCTCGTAGCAAAGTCCTTCTATTACGTCATCCAAGCTGTCTTCTTTAGAGGATCAGAAAGGGAAAGGGAAAAGCAGTAAGGCAAAAGTGTATTATTGGGGTTTTTTTTTGCGATTTTATACATGTAATTTCAAGAAAATTTTCACACGTACATTTTTTAATCTGTCATGACACAAGAACGATACACAGTACAAGTACGCGCGCGTGTAATCGTGAATAGACGCGTGTGCTGATATCTGTCTCTAAAGAATGAAACCATTTTGGTGTATTCCCATACAACCACATCCAAAAATCGATTGAAAGTGACTGTGAGTATGCTCGCGGCGGGCCCTAACCTTGTGCTGTGTTTCCTCAAAAGATTAAATTTTGACAGCGGCACCAAAAACTTTTTATTATTTTTTATTCTTTCTCATCATCATCTAAATTAAAATAAAATGGTAAACTAAAAAATAGAATGTTATAGATGAGAAACGCGTATTAACATCAAGATGTAGTCTTTAGCTCCTGTAAACATCTTCCAGGATCAAGCAACCGAAGAAAGAGCTGAAAACGCTCGTTTGGTAAGTGATGAGTTTTATTATATAGATGCAAGATCTCTCTCTTTTTTTTTAACAGTCAACTCATATTATTCTTCACTAGTCTTCTTTCATTGGTGCTATTGCTGTTGGTGATCTCGTCAAAAGTACTCTTGGCCCCAAGGGCATGGTAATTACTTTTTACATATATATAATCTTGTGGAAGAAACTAGAAGGAAAATTTTTAATCTCGTCCTTTTTTTTTTTAATGATAATAGGACAAGATTCTTCAATCAGCTACCACTGGTGAAATCTTGGTGACCAATGATGGAGCCACCATCTTAAAGTCCATTGCTTTAGATAATGCTGCCGCAAAGGTGCTTGTAAATATTTCCAAAGTTCAAGATGATGAGGTTGGCGATGGTACCACTTCTGTCTGTGTTTTAGCTGCCGAACTTTTACGTGAAGCCGAACACTTGGTTAACCAACATATTCACCCTCAAACTATTATCGAAGGTTACCGTCTTGCCTCTGCTGCTGCATATAAAACCCTTGAGGAAAGTGCCATCGATCATAGTTTAGACAAGGAGCTCTTCCGTTTGGATTTAATCAATATCGCAAAGACCACCCTCAGTTCCAAAGTCTTGTCCCAAGACAAGGAGTACTTTTCCAAATTGGCTGTTGATGCCGTTCTCCGTCTCAAGGGTTCTACCAACCTCGAAAATATTCAAATCATCAAGAAGCCCGGAGGAAAGTTGATGGATTCATACTTGGATGAAGGTTTGGCAGAGAAAGAGAGAGCGATAGAGTGTGTGTATACTAAAAAGATACGTGTAAAATAGGCTTTATTTTGGATAAGAAGATTGGTGTTAACTGCCCCAAGCGTATTGAAAATGCAAACATTTTGATTGCCAACACATCCATGGATACCGATAAAATTAAGATCTTTGGTGCACGTGTTCGTGTCGATGCTACTGGTAAGCTTGCTGAACTTGAACGTGCTGAGCGTAATAAGATGAAGGAAAAGGTTGACAAGATCAAGGCGCATGGTATCAACTGTTTCGTGAACCGTCAATTAATTTACAACTGGCCCGAACAATTATTGGCTGATTCTGGTGTTGCTACCATTGAACATGCTGATTTTGAAGGTGTTGAGCGTTTGGCTTTGGTCACTGGTGGTGAAATTGCTTCTACATTTGACCATCCCGAACTTGTCAAGTTGGGTCATTGTGATTTGATTGAAGAAATCATTATCGGTGAAGACAAATTGATCAAATTCTCCGGTGTTGCTGCTGGTGAAGCCTGTACCATCGTTCTTCGTGGTGCCACTCAACAATTATTAGATGAAGCCGAAAGATCTCTTCACGATGCTCTTTCTGTTCTCTCCCAAACTGTACGTGAACCTCGTACCGTGCTTGGTGGTGGTTGTTCCGAAGTCTTGATGTCCAAGGCTGTTGATGAAGTTGCTGCAAAGACCGCTGGTAAGCGTGCTATTGCTGCCGAATCCTTCTCCAAGGCACTCCGTCAAATGCCTACCATTTTAGCTGACAACGCTGGTTTTGATTCTTCCGAATTAGTCTCTCAATTAAGAGCTGCTCATTATGAAGGTAAAACCACTGCTGGTTTAGATATGGTTAATGGTGTGGTTGCTGATGTTAGAGAGTTGGGTATCACTGAGTCTTACAAGCTTAAGAAGCAAGTTCTTTTATCTGCTTCTGAGGCTGCTGAGATGATCTTGAGAGTTGACAACATTATTCGTTGTGCTCCTCGTCAAAGACAAGGTTAAACAAGATTAACAACAAAAAATAGGAAAAATACATAGTTTGGGTCATTTGTAATAAAAAAAAAAAAACCATGATATATCTAAAGGATATATGCATATTATACACACACACACACACACACACACACACACACAGACACGAAATTCACTTTTAGTTTCAGATTAAGAAAAATATGTTACCAGAGTACTGGGTTTTAGTAATGCGAAACAAAAATGCGGGGGGGATTATTCTATGGGCCAAGTGTTTGATAGCATGTATCTCTGTGTCATGGTAGGCCTTGTATCGATTCGTATGCCAGGTGTCTCTTATTACGAAACTTTTTTTTTCTGGAAGTGCGCAGCCCCAGCAAGCTACAGAAAAGAATATTATTTAGCGCAATCAGGACATAATCTGGCTGCATGACCTGGGAGCGTGCTGCAGAAACAGCATTTCTCTGATATGCAATTGATAAGCAAGAGGGACATTGCTAAGTGACTCTTTTTTTTTTAGCGCATCATGGGATTTTCTTTTAATAAGGATGGCGTGTTGACCGTAACACATCATAAAATGGCGAATAAATCTTACAATTTCGGACTTTTTTTTTTCTACAAAAAGCAATAGAATCCTGGGTTTCATTGTTGCAGGAAATACGGGAAAGGCATTTAGCCGACAGAACAAGATAAATAAAACTAAATAAAGTATAGCTAGAAAAAAAATCATGGGGGGAGGGGCGCGATAAACAATTTAATAAAGAGATTCATGATTGCTTTTTCTAAAGAGATTGAAGTTCCGTTTCAGATAGTAAATAAAAGTGTGATTCTTTTAAAGTATTATGCATTTTTTCCCCTGTATTTAAATGACGTTGTCCAACCCATTGACATGAAAAGAAGATATTATGGTAATGAGCGGCACCTGAATGGATCCATGACGCACTTAAAATTGTTCAAAGGTCCGTCCTCTTCTTTAAAAATATTCCGGCAGCGCTGGGTGTGATGGTAACGATTCAATTAATAGCAACGCAAAAAAAAAAAAAAGTTGGAATCTTAATTAGAATAAAAAGGTGTGATTTTCTCACATTTTAGAGTGCATAAAAGTTTAAACCTATACTCGATAAAAAAAAAAAAAAAAAAAGCTTAATTTTAAAAGGCCTTATCAAAGAACGTAAACATTGGTTGTTTGGTTAACAACTGATGCCAGAACTCTTCTCCCAAGCCCCTTTATTATGTGAGTTGTAATATAAATTTCGTTGTCGTGTGGGGTAATTATGCCTCCCGTTACCGATATATAATAAGATACGCAGAGATTTATATTTGTTATATATCGGGAAACTAAATCTCCCCTCTCTCGCTCTCTGTTCCCCCCAAGGCCCCCCCCCCCCAAGGTTGCATTATCCATTTACACAAGAAATTGGAACTAAATGTTGCACTCCGTAACTCACATGTGTGGCACTATGGAAGCAATATGAGCCCTTTTTATATAGGACAAATGACTATGATCTCATAATGGGTGGTTTCAAATGCTTGTCAAAAATAAAGTATATATCGGGACATGAGAGATCTAAGCGAGGAAAGAGTGAGAGAAGAGAGACACCCGGCTCAAACAGGTAGGCGGAGTTATCGTCTGCAAAGAAAAAAAGAATACGTAATTTTAGTCTTATCTCTTTCCTAAATCCGACGAAGGAATGGGCAATGCGGCATCTCAAACCTATCAAATAACTCTTGCTCTTATATACAAAAAATAATATCAGGAACCCTGTGACTGAAACATTTTTTTTTTTTTTAAAAAAAAAAATATATATAGAACGGGATATAATTCTAAATTCTAATTATTACTTTCTTTCTTTTTCTTACTCTATAAAATAAAACACACACACATATATACATATACATATAAATACAATGGATCTCATCAATAAAGGCGTTGAACTTATCAGACGATCAACCTTAACAAAGAAACATCAAAAACATACTAGAAACCTGAGTGGAGAATCCGATGCATCTTCATCACCCACTAGTATTTGTAAAACACCCAGCATCACCAGCAGCATAACCAGTGATGAAGGAAGTTGCTATTCAGGTGGATACAATAGTAATGTCATTACCCCCTCACAAACACCTGGTAGAAATTCTGCTTCCAGCGCAACACAGATTCCCTTATCTTTCACAATCACTCCTGCCGTGAACACACCGCCACAATCACCTGTAAATAAAGGTAATGACAGATATTTCCTTTTTTAGCCCTATTTATTAATTTTTCTTATATATATAAAATAGACATACCTTCACCATACAAAGAACACTCTATTCATCACATGCCAGCATCTAATTTCCCTTCCTCTGCTATCCCCGACTACCTCTCTTCATCTCCTGTATATGCATCTCCACTCTCCCCTCTTCCTAGACTTGTTGAACAACAACCTTCCGATGGTTACTTTAGTATCCCTCCTTCCACAGACAGTAACGTCTCTACTCCCTCTTCTAAATTAGTGCCACAAAGATCTCCCATGAAGGGTGTTTATTCACCTCGTCCTGTACATGTAACCCGTGTTAGCACAAACGCTATCCCTCGTACTAAGCTCAAAGACAAACAAAGACGTCGTCAGCATCGTAAATTGAAGTTGGATGATTTCGTCCTGAAGCGTACTGTCGGCACTGGTTCTTTTGGTCGTGTGCATTTAGCCCAAAGTAAAGTCAATGGAAAGCATTATGCGATCAAGGCATTGGACAAATACGACGTTGTTAGACTCAAGCAGGTCGAACATATTAATAATGAACCTTCCATCTTGCGAGATGTGTCTCATCCATTTTTGGTTACCTTATGGGATGCATTCCAAGATGATACACATTTATTTATGGTCATGGACTATGTCCCTGGTGGTGAGTTATTTAGCATCCTGAGAAAGCAAAAGGTAAATAATAAAAGGCATAAACAATAATGCTCTGCTTAGTGTACTAAAAATCTCTTCATAACAGAAATTCTCTGAACAAGCAGCCAAATTCTACGCTGCAGAAGTAATTTTGGCCCTGTCCTACTTGCATGAAAATGGTATCGTCTATAGAGATTTGAAACCCGAAAACATCTTAATTGATGCACGTGGTCATGTTAAATTGACCGATTTTGGCTTTGCTAAACGTGTTGAGAATGTCACTTGGACTGTGTGCGGTACACCCGATTATTTAGCTCCTGAAATCATTCTCTCCAAAGGCTATACAAAGGCTGTCGATTGGTGGGGTCTTGGTGTGCTTATCTTTGAAATGGTGGTAGGCCGTGCTCCCTTCTTGGACAAGAATCCTGTCAATCTTTACCAAAAGATTTTGGAATGTCGTGTCGATTGGCCTGAAGATATCAGCCCAGAGCTTAAAGATCTTTTGCAAAATTTACTTACAGCTGATCTGGATGCTCGTTATGCTAGTGATCAAGTCAAGTCGCATGAATGGTTCTCTGATTACAACTTTGATCAAGTGTTGAAGCGTAAAGTTAAGCCTCCATATATTCCCAAAGTCAAAGACGATGGTGATGCCACTTGCTTTGCAAAGTATAAAGAACCTGCTCATCTCTATGGAAACATTCGTGGCGATCCTTTTAGATCCAAATTTCCTGCATTTTAAGAAATCCTCTCTTACTACAAATCTTATATCCCCTCCCCTCATTCTTCGCATTTTCTCATAATAAAAAATTATCAATTAATATGTCTATATACTATACTAAAAAACACAATCTTTTTTTTTTTCTTTTTTTTTCTTTCTTCCCCATGAAATATTAACCTTATACGGCTATCCATCTTACACAGGCATCAATCTAAAATTGTGCCGCTGATATCCGGGGTAAATAAATGAAAACAGACCATGACGTATATTTTTATTTCAACTGTCATTTACATTTTTATAACAAGCGTATCTGCTCTCCCCGAGGGACGTTTCTCAGTTCTTTATTGATTCATCGTAGTTAGACCGGTACATTTTATGATCTAGAAGGAATTTTTTTTCTTAAATTGCCTCAGTTTTAGCCTGTTTTTTTTTAAAAAAAAAAGTCAAGTGTTTCGCCTATGATTTTAACTTTATTATTAAAAAGAAAAAAAAATGACACCTACGTCGTATAGTAGATAAGAGGTCATGAATGGAGAAATGTATTTCATAATTATGCGCGCATGATTTTCATATGACACAATTGAGCCATTTTCTAATCCTTAATAAGCAAATGTTTACGATCTTTTTTTCTAATCGTTCATCACAAACAAAAAGGATTAAAGTTTGCTCTAAATCATCTTTTTTAGTCCCTTAAAAATTCTTTAAAAGGCAAATATATAAAACAGACGATTATGTAATATGACGGACTAAACACACGATCCAATTTTATTTTATTTTGTACACAGTTCTAATCAAGAGGAATCCAATCTCTAGGGTTCTTTAAAACTTCTTGTAAATCCTCCTCTCTTGAACCTTCCTCAGGCTCCTTCATATATTCCCAACGAGCAGTCAGAGGCAACGTCATCAAGATGGCCTCAATACGAGCACCAGGTGTTTGAAGACCGAACTTGGTACCTCTATCCCAAACCAAATTGAATTCGACATAACGTCCACGACGAAGTTGTTGCCATTCCTTCATCTCTGTGGTATACTTCATATTCATTCTCTTCTTCATAATGGGAATATAAGAAAGGTTGAATCTATTACCCATTTCCTTAATAAAGCTGAAAATCTCATCTGCAGGTTTGTCATCCAAATCATCAAAGAAGATACCACCGAGACCTCTAGCCTCTCCACGATGCTTGATGAAAAAGTATTTATCACACCATTGCTTAAAATTGCTGTAATATTTCTTGTCATATTTATCACAGCCATCCTTAAGCACCTGATGGAAATGAATGGCATCTTCCTCAAACAAGTAAGAAGGAGTCAAATCAGATCCACCACCAAACCACCACATTTGAGGTGTGCCATCAGGGTTTTCGATCTCGAAATAACGGTAATTCAAATGAACGGTAGGCGCATTGGGATTATGAGGATGAATCACGAGCGAAATACCTGCGGCGAAAAAAGGAACAGGTCCATCGGCACTGATATCTTTTCCACGATCATGACGCATCTGTTCAACTGCCGCTTTGGGTAATTGGCCATACACAATTGAAATACCTACACCGGCCTTTTCAAAGACATTGCCGTCTTGAAGCACACATGTGATACCTTCACCTCCTTCACTACGCTCCCAAGCAGTACGTGTAAATTGCTTTCCATCTAATTGTTCCATTTCAGAGACGATGCGGTTTTGAAGTCCCTTTACAAATGCTTCCATACGAAGACGCATAGGATCTTTATCCGTAATAGGTCCCTCAGCTTTCTACATGCAAACAAACAAAAAAAAAATATCAAATTCCTGTTTACTCTCGTCACTCAGTGTGTGTACTACTTACACGTTGTTTATCTTCAACTACAGCATCACAATAGACCTTTTTTGTATTGTTTTATTAGTTATTTCGATATAAGTTTGGAGACCATGCTCTTACCTCTTTAGCACTTAAAGCACCTAAACCGAGAACGGCGGAACCAAGTACAGCAACACCGGCCTTATTTCTCCACCCATTGTTGGCAAATGCGGTTCGGGCAGTAGAGTAGAAACGTTGGTTATTGCCGCTACTTTTTTTTTTTTTGACACGTCAATAAAGCCGATTCACACCAATGTATTTCTTTATACTTACAGCAATGGACGAATTGAACGTGCCGTATTAACAACTAAAAAGAGAGAATAATTTGACTTTTTTTTTAAAAAACTGTATCAAACTATCGTGTGTTTAAGATAAACTAACATAATGATCTACTCTTGAGCATGATGGTTACAATGTTTGTTCTAGAGATGATACAAAAAAAAAAAAAATTGGTTTTTCCAAGGGTAACGATTGATTTAAGACTCCGACTGTAACACGCATTTTAGCGAGAGAGGGAGAGCGAGCGTCTGAGGTTTCCCTGATCACTCATTGTTCATTAAGTTTCGTCTCTCCGAAATGAATTTTTTTTATAATGATCCCATGGAGTACGAATATACGCAGTCTGTGAAGGCTTCCTCAGCTCCATGCACTCCTGTCGATCATGAAACGATCAATAGCGATGCGATTGTGGAACAACTTGATAGCTTCACTTTGGATGACTCGGTACAAAATCAACAAGAGCCTAACTCTCGTCAAGATTCCACAGAAATGGTCAAAATACCTCCGAAGGAGCCAACACCTACCAAAGAACCAACACCTGCGAAGGCATTAACACCTACCATGGCACCAACACCTACACAGGAAAAAGAAGAGGTAAAAAAAAAAGAAGAAAAAAACATGGCCTGGAATCTGACTTTTTTCTCTCTTCCTTATAGCATTCTGTAGTTCCCTTTAAGACAGACTTATCATTTCAAAATGAACAACAAATACCAACGGATACCCCTTTAACACCAGCTTTATTGAACAACAACATTCTCAATTATTATTCACCTGTTCAAGATCCTGTGAATCACTTGACGTACGTTAAATATTTAATTATTTTTACCTTCTTTTGTGGTGCCATTTACGTATGCTCTGTTTTGGGCCAAACGATTCGACTTGACATGAATGAAATGATAGCAGCTAAGGAAGCAGGTAAAAACAAGCTTATTTGATGGTACGGGGGGGATGATAATATGTTTAGTAAAATAGAAACTGACGTTGATGGTCTGTTTTTTAAATATTTGAGGCATGTTGAGTAAAAAATACGATTGCGCAAGAAGTTTTGACCTGAATAACTGTCACTATGAGGATTTGGTCCCTGCAGCCATCCCTTTCTGTCGTGAGTGGGAGGAATGTATTCATGGACCCATTATCGTCAACCGTCTAGAGTTAATGGCAGACTACATTGGATCCATGTACTATGCATTTTTCTCACGACTGTCCTGGCAAGACAAGGTAGAATTTGTAGTACTCGCAACTATAGCAACCTGAATTCCCTAACATTCTTCTTCCCTAGATTGTTTTTCTTTCCTTGTTTTCTGCTTGTCTTTGGGCAATTAAATGTATACTCATTGCCCTTGTTGCTTCTTACACTTGATATAACTTAATAAAGTAGAGGAGGCTTATGTTCAAGCATCCTCACGTCAAAATGTTTGCAATTCGTTAAGACTCACTATGCACAATTTGAGAGTAGCTAGGGAATCCAGAAGATCCGTCTTCTGCGATCTTGAATAAAAACATGAGTTGTGGAAGATGCTCGATATAATCTATACAATTCATGCGACCCTTTCTTTCGTATTATGAGAAGGCAAAGCTTTGTTTAGTGTGCAAACATGAAAAGACGAGGACTCTCCGGACAATTGTGACAAATCCCTTTTTCTCATTTCAGATATGAACTTAAATAAACGTACTCGAGTTATACAGAATACCCACTTCATAAAAAAAAAAAAAAAGCACGGATAAGGTGCTATTAGGCATGGACATAAATTTTTAAAAATAGTGTGCTTCTCTTAGTTCCCAACAGAGAGTTGGTTAACAGGTCAGACCACGAGAAGGTGAAAGCACATCCTGACCCAAAAAGGGTTTTACTCTTATAAATTCTTGTGGTACTCTCGAAATACCCGTTTCCTCCTAGAATTACAGGCGACTCTAATATCTTCCAAGTGCTGCCTACCCACAATGCACAACAAAGGAAGTATAAAAGACCCAACTGCCACCGACGCCATGTTGGGGTGACGTTTTTGCCAACGCGTTCACAGCACGATGATTCGCATATTGGACCAACAGTTGGTTTAGGACTAGATACCCCGTACCCACAGGAAATAGTGACAAGGGTGGCGAACCAATACACACTATAGGGGACTCCACTATCTCTAGCGTAATAAAAAAAGAATGGAACCCCCAGCGTGATTTACAAGGTTTGAAATGAATGCCCCTTACCTAAAGACAATGAGGCTTTTTCCCAGCACCTACAATCGTGCTAAAGTACTGGTACGTTCACCTTACCGCTTAGACCACCTTGCAAGAAGATGTAACTAGACTGCGATAAGAGTAATGGGTCGAAGGAAGTACCATAAATGCTACAATTATAACCATGACAGAAAACCTGGGTCATTTAAGATTCATTCCAAGTCATAACTTTTAAAGAACCGGACTCCTTTAAAAGAGCTACACCGACAAACAGCCTGTCTTCCTGACGTTCACGGATTTTGGAATATTGCCCGATCACCATACTAGAAGATAAGAGTAAAGAAAGAGTGAAGAATACGAAAATGCGCAGCTATCTCCCTTTTACTGTGAGAATTTTTTTTGTTGTTTTTTGTTTGTTTATTTATTTTATAACGTCATATTGATATATGCGTGTGAACATGGCCTTCAATTCACTATTTTATCATGAGAGAGTAACACCACTAGATTCCTTATAAAATTCTGATTCTTACCATGTAAAAAACATGGTGTTGTGTAGAGTAATTTGCTTCATAAATCAAAAAGACTTGAAGAACAGTATTTACACTGTGCAGTCATCTGAAACGAAATTTCAAAGTGGATATGTGAGCCTTCATATTATTTAAACACCAAATATCATTATTAAGACTCATCGTCAAATTCTGCTACGAATCATGTTCGTAACATTATATATCACACGAACGGAAACCAGTCAATTCGAGAACCAACAGTACAAAATGGATGACGCTTACTGTAAATGAAGCCAATAGTTTACACCTCATTTGTGTTTCAATCGCTTTCTTTTATCAAATGGGAAGTTATAACTATTCCTAAAAATATAAGTGTACATCATTGAATGTAATAAAAGGGAGGATGACTTTCGCAATTAACAATTGATCAAAAAAACAATGTATGCATAAACAATAAACAAATTTCAGTCGGATGAATTACCAACATTTTGGGGATGAATGTCTGATTTTTTAAAAATGGATGAGGTCCGATTTAGACTTTTATAAAATCTCTCAATTTTAGCAGCGTCCCAAGCTTTTTGCACAGATAAGTTACACGGACCTCATCCATTTTTTAAAAATTGGCAAGAATGGTCTTTTTTTTTTCATTTTTCATCCGACCCATCCACCCAAACCCACAATTCTGGTTATTATAAAATAAAACGTCTGTTTCCCTTACAAGTGTCTCTTTAGCATATTTGGCTGTCTGGGAAACCACCTTTGATTATTATAATTTTTATTACCATGCAATCCTCAGCAGTGAATTACTAATTTTTTAACACTATTCATTGTCGATATCAAGTATTCTTATCGAGATATATAAATTGTCGTTACTCTAGATTGCAAAGAGTCTTTGTGCATCAACTCTTAATAATGTTCCCTGCATGTGCGTAACTATATGTAAATAAGAGTTATGAAGTATTAAAGACGAAGAGAGCGTTGTGCTACTGTAGAACGGGTTGTTTTTTGTTTAATCTGACGTGAGCTTTTTTAATTAATAGTGCCATCAAATATAAATAATATTAAGTCTAATAATAATAAAAACTAATGGGCAGCGGCGTTTTTGCGACGCAAGATTTCAGCTTCTTTAGGACCAAGTTGCATACCATCAGCAGAAAAGTCTTGCTTCCAGAGCACTTCTTCAGCAAATACTTTGTCTCCTAAAGCACAATTTTTCTTACATGTGTAAACAAAAAGAGAACCCCAATCTAAAGAGTCAGCAGCGATATGATTAACGCCAATGAAATTTAACAAGGTGGACAAGATTTGGAATTCAAAGGTACGAGGACCATGACAAAGTTCACAAGCGGGTATAGATTCCGGTTTATAATTTGCTTGTACCCATAATGGTTCACGAGTAGGCATATCATATTCTACACGATCATAACGAATCACTTGATCAGGATAAAGTTGAATTCTTAATTGAAATTGTAAGAAAGTATCATCTACTGCCACTTGTGTATCCTCTTCTGCTTCATCTCCCGCAAGTACTAAGGCTCTCGAGTCAGAAGAAGGCTCATCTGGGTTATTTTCCTTGAAAAATGCTGCCTGACTTTCCTCTTCTTCAGCATCCTCTCCTTTTCCTTCTGGCTCACTCACAATTTCCTTTTCAGTAAAGATGCGAGACGCACGAAGTTCTTCCACTACTTTTTTATCGGCCTCTGTCATTGGCTTGTTGCAAAACTCCTTATGTCTGCACATATTCCAATCTGTCATTTGATGTTCACGTGAGCAATAAGCTGTCATGCCACATTTTCCGCATGCTTTGGCTCCTCCAAGTCCACAAATCACACATTGCACAGGTGCTTTGAAAGTCTTTGGTGTAAACTCTTCATTCTCTTCATCTTCATTGTCAGATTCTACAGGTGGGGGATAATATGGGTTCTCGCGTGCTAATTGAGATCGGAACACTTTGAAACTATTTCACTCATGAATACGCAATTATAATCTAGATCAGAAACAAGACACATACCTACGAGTCCAATCCTGTTTAATACAACCACCCTTCTTACAACAAAATACGTATACTGTTCTATGGAAAGCTTCTGTAGGTTGATCTTCAGGTGTATAAAGCTATTTTATCGTTAAAACCCTGTTTTTTTTTTGGTACTTGGACATTTTAAGAATACATTACTTGTAATAATAAACTCATGGGCTGTTCACAGTTTCGACAAGTAACATCGTCAACGGTCAAAATAGTTTCAGGATTTAACCAAGCCTAGAAAGAATGTTTACTAAGGGTATTGGGAGAGTGTGACAGCATGACAACTTACGGGCTTTCCACCAGACTTACTAGGAAAAGTTTCTGCCGTCAAGGGAAATTCAGGGTCTTCGGCATAACCAAGTTGAGGAGCAAACTTGTCAAAAGTAAGAGCCTCACTCAACTCTTTAGGATCAAGTTCAGATACGTCACTATCAGTATCGTTAGCAAGTTTGTTTGACATTGTACAAAGGATACTATAAAGAAGAGGGAAAGCTTTTTTTTTCGCCCTTCTACTTTTTTTTTTAAAAAAGCCACCGAAAAACGGCCCGGAGTTTTGGGCACACACATTTTGAGGTTTGATACCAAAAGTGATCTACTTCACATGTATAAAAACAGTAGTTTTTCATTTCTGATTCTAGTACTACGAGTAGTTGACAAAAAAGCAAAGAGAACTTCCGTATCTAATAACCAATCAATGTCACGTTAATTCATACTTTTTGATAGAACGCCATCAGAGCACGAGTCACTGTGATACGGTTCCTTCAGAAAGTCCAGTGATACGGTAGTTCCATGAGATCCGGCTATATTTATAGGTGTTAATACATGCTATTGTAGCTGTTGGACAATTCATAGATATAAAACCTAATGCGTATGTATAATTCAGCCATTTCCTATCAGTTGGCAATTGGGGGATGTATATGGACCTCCGCGTCACAAAGGAGGATGGATAGAAAAGGAGGAGAGGCAAGTCTTCTTGCCGCTATAAATCTAGATAATTTACACGCTAAAAATTATATTAAAAACATTTGTGTATACATTTTCCTAGTTACTTTGACGCTTATGTCAGTTACTTTTTAGTGATTCAGGGTAAAAATGCCGAAATCCGCCTGTAAATGAATGTAATTGGCTAAGCATAAATCGCCCTTTTAGTCTGAAGTTTAAAATAAAAGAGTAGCTGGATTCCTTTTTTTAGCTCTTCTTTACTACTTTTAGCCATGACTGAAGGTATTCTCAACTTTGATTTAGATCCGGAACATGAGTTTCAACTATCAAAAAAGTTCAAGGCGTTCCAAATACAATACCTTGCAGTTTACTTGACAGTTATGGGTAAAGAAAAAAAAAATAAGTTAAGGGCAGGAATGAATAAAAACGGCCATCTAATACAGTTTTATATAGGTGCTGACTGGATTCAAGGTCCATACCTGTATAAACTTTACAACTCTTACGAATTAGACTTGACACAAATAGCCATGTTGTTTTTAACTGGGTTTGTCAGTAGTGCTTTTGCAGGAACAGCAGTAGGGAGCTTAGCTGATTCATGGTAGACCATAACCAAGAAAAATAACTATCCCATTTTTACTTACACCACAGAAAACTTAACATAGGGGACGTAAACGAGTGTGTATAGTATTTTGCTTTACTATGATGTCAGCCATCACACTGAGACTTGTCAATAGCTACCCGCTCTTATTTTTATCCCACATCTTATCAGGACTCTCTACAGCTTTACTTTATTCTGTATTTGAATCTTGGTATGTATCAGAACACACCAGTCGAGGATTTCCTGCTGAATGGCGTTCACGCACGTTCGCATTAGCTACATTATTGAATAGTGTAGTGGCAATTTTAGCAGGTTTATTAGCTAATTTATTGGTGGATATTTGGGGATTTCGAGCTCCTTATATTGCATCTATGGTTTTAGTTGGCCTAGTGGGTTTAATGGTGACCACCACTTGGTCAGAAAATTACGGTAGTAATCAATTTGTAAGTGTTCCATTGCTGGTTTAAAGAGAGAAGGAAGCTAAAATCAAAAGTTGTTGTAGAAGGATATTGATTTGATGCGAACATTACGCAGTGGATTAACCACCATGATCAAGAGTAAAAATATTATGATTATCGGCATTGCACAGACTTTTTTCGAGTGCTCCATGTATATTTTTGTGTTACTGTACATTCCTGCTATTGAAAATGCTACAAAAGGCGACGATTTGCCTCTTGGATATTTGTTCTCAACCATGATGGTTGCCGTGATGGTTGGATCCATGACATTTCAATTGTTTGAACAGCAAGCAAAGACAGGACCACGATTCTTTCTTCAGTTTACCGAAGATAGATTATTAACGATGGCACTTGGTTTAGCATCTTGCGCATTCATGTTAATGGCTTATCATGGAAATACATCGACAACCACTTTATTAATGGCCTATCATATGTTTGAATTTACAACTGGTTTGTATTATCCTTCCATCTCCTCATTAAAAGCTGAAGCTATTCCCGAAGAGACAAGAGCAGCTGTCATGACCTTGTTAAGAATCCCAATGAACTTAAGTGTCGGTCTCATCATGTGGCATGTAAGTTATATTTACTCTACACATAATCATAATGCGATGTTAATTTGTGTATTGTCTAGGTGGATGACATGTCTACTGCAATGATGTTTTCTATCTGCGGCATCATGACTTCCGTGGGTTGTTTCCTGGTGATAGCGTTCTATAGACATTAAAATTATTCCTCCCTTATATTGTACACTAAAAAAGCGGTCTTTTTTATTATTATTATCATTTTTTCTTGTGTGGGTTATTTCGAGAGTTGTTGTCTTTTACTAAAAGGCGAGAGAGACCGCGATGGTGATCTTCTGGGGGATGGTGAATCACGGGGACGTCTGTCACTATAACTACAAGAGGGTCGAGTATCGTCCTTGAAACTACGTTTCTCATCCTTGATACTACGCTTATCGTCATCCAAGATATCTTTTCTTGGAGAAAAATATTCTTGCTTCGCTCTGCTTCTATTGACTGGCGAGCCATATCTATCTGCAGAAGAGCCACGTCT
Organism: Mucor mucedo; assembly: GCF_025094135.1. Lineage (NCBI taxonomy): Eukaryota > Fungi > Mucoromycota > Mucoromycetes > Mucorales > Mucoraceae > Mucor > Mucor mucedo. Next base: position 39,380 of record NW_026252311.1, on the reverse strand, counting down.
ATCTCTAGATCTACGTCTGTCTGATGAGCGATGGCGTCTACGTTCATCTGGTGATCGGTGGCGTCTACTTACTGGTGAGCGATGTCGTCTGCTATCTTCAGGTGAACGACGGCGTCTGTGTTCTTCTGGTGAGCGATTTCGAGAACGTCTCTCTGGAGATTCATCTCGGCGATGTCTACGGCGATGCTTTGATCGCTCCTCTTGTTCACTCTCATCGTCACTATGATGGCGACGTCTCTTTTTTTCACTTTTATGTTTATGGTGCTTCTTATGCTTCTTTTTCTTTTTTTGTTCATCTTCATGCTCTTCGGATTTTACTACAGGTGCTGGGGCAAATGATCTAGCATTATTTAATAACGGCACAGCATTGCTACTAGTCGCGCCTTGTAAACGACTAGCTTTACCATAACCTAAACCCTTTTCAGACGAATCAAATTCAGGTTGTTCGCCCTCATCCGAATCGTCGTCTCTGTTCAAAGCATGTTTTAAATCGTCTTGAGTGACATTACTCTCTAAAGTTTTCTTCTTTCGAACACCACTAGAAGCAGAATTAGTACATGTGTATAAACATAAAGGAGGGGGGGGGGGTATATATTTACAGTGCGATAGCCATAGCTTCAGCTTCAGCTTCCTTAATTTTAGCTAATTCAGCAGCGTTGGCTTTAGCTTTTGAATCGTCTTTTCCATCTTTTGCATACCAAGTAAGATCTTTGCCTATGCTTGGTTGTGAGTAAAAATCAAAAGAAAAAAAACTTTAGTATCTCTTATATTTTACCTTTCTGCCAACGACCAACAGGTGCCATCAAAGAATGGCCAAGGTAATTTTCACGGTGTTTATCTCCCTTGACATCGTCCCAATTGAACTAAAAGATTTGTTTAACAAAATGCTTGTTGAAATGTATTGTATAAAGATTTTACCTGATCTTTACCTCCTCTAACACCTTTATAAGTAGTGTTAATAAAATTATTTAGTATATATAATGATTGGTTTACCTCCTCTTGATGGGTGGAACATTGTTGATATAGTGTAAAGAAAATGAAAAAAAAAGGACAGAAAGTGATGTGTATTTTTTTTTATCACAGTCAAAGATTAAGTGACCAATCAAAGAGTGGGGTCATGCTTTTCTTATATAATGGTTCTGAATGAAATCTCATAACCGCAGTTTTACACCCCTTAAAAATGTTGTACAGATGCCTTTGTAGTATTAAAATCGTAGCCATGCAAGTATATTAGAATAAGTAGATATCAAGGCAATATGTGAATAAACAAGTCTATGGCTATTGTGCATTTATATCGCTGTAGATGCCATAATTTCTTCAGTATAATAAATCGATTCAGCATAATCCAACAAGGCAGTTTATTTATATATAAAAAAAAACCCTGAGTTTTTTATTCTTTATTTTATTTTCTAAATGGAAGGTATGTGAGCATAGAAAAAGTTGTAGTTTTGGTGCCTTCTAATAAAAAAAAATCGATATCTGTATTTATTTATATGTCTAATAGTTCACAGCAGTTTTGATTGCATCATAGCAACGGATCATGCTTGGTACATAAAACTTTTCGAATACTAAAGGAAACGGTGTGTCCCAACCACAAACCCGTTGAATAGGAGCTTCCAAGTTTAAGAAACAATGTTCCATGACGGTAGCAGAAATTTCTGCACCCACGCCAGCGGTCTTTGGAGCCTCATGAGCAATCACCAAACGACCGGTCTTTTTTACCGACTCAACAACGGTTTCTACATCCCAGGGCATGATGGTACGTAAATCAATCAGTTCACAGCTAAGACCTGGCATCTTTTTTTCGGCCAGCTGTATAGCATTTTCAAGTGTGTACATTTGAGATCCATAACCAATCACTGTAACATCTTTACCCTTTTTAACAACCTCTGCTTTTCCTAATGGAAGCTCATAATCTGCTACTGGCACCTCTTCCACTTAAAAATAAAATAAATACATATGAATAAAGACTTTACCCAACGTCAACTAATAGATGTAAATGTCATACCTGCAGCACGGTAAAGAATCTTGGGCTCAAAAAATATAACTGGATTTCTATCACGAATTGAAGCTAAAAGTAAACCTTTGGCTTGAATGGGACTTCGGGGTGTAACAATCTAGTGTAACCATTCAGGGCGTGAGAAAAAAGAAGCCGACAACGGTGAGAATTTTTTTTTTTATACCTTTAATCCGGGACAGTGAGTGAAAAAGGCTTCAGGACTTTGAGAATGATAATGACCACCATGTCCAACAGCTGAAGAAGGAGAACGGATAGTTAAACCACCAACATTAAATTGATTGCCTGATCTATAACGGAATTTGGCGGCTTCGTTTACAAGCTTTAAATAGATAATGTTAATAAAGGGGATATATAAATATGAAAAAGACATTTACCTGATCAAAAGCGGGAAAGATATAATCTGCAAACTGAATTTCAGCAATGGCTGTATGACCTACTGAAGCCATACCAACAGCAAATCCAGCAATACCTTGTTCTGTTAAAGGTGTATTGAATACGCGATCACGTCCGAATTGTTCTGCTAAACCTGACGTGGCCCTAAATACTCCACCAAACGAAACATCTTCACCAAATACAACTGTTAGAGAAAAAGATAAAAAGTTGGGTTAACAAAGGTTTTATCCAGATAGTGTGAATATCTTGCCTGCTTTTTCATCTGTTGTAAGTGCAATAGACATTGCATCATTTACTGCTTGAAAAAGGTTCATCTTTTTGGTCTCGCCTGTAGATTTTGGATAGATTGAGTATGGATTTAATGAACAGTCAGATATACTTACTATTATTTGCACTCATATGAGCCAGCTCAGGTGAACGAAATGCTTCGGTAGGTTCTCTTTTCAATAAATGAGAGAAGGCGACACCTTGTTGAATACCATCATTGGCTTGAGTGGCAGCTGCATAATTCCGGCTCTTTAAAAGCAAAGGCTTCAGGGCAGATGCATTTTGAATCACTTTATTTAAAGTCAACATGATAACGCAAGAAGGAAAAAAAAAATGTGAAAAAAAAAGAAAGATAAAAAAAAAAAAAGAGAAAAGAAAAATAAAATGAATACAAGATCCATCAAAAAAAAAAAAGAAGAGAGAATGAGCGTGGGAAATTTGGAGTTCAGATGACGTCTAAACTCGGATTTCGTTAAATTCAAGTTTATCAACAGATTTGCATAATAAAAGAATAGCACCAAATTGTATATCTTTTTCCCAAAAGTTCTTTTCTTGAAATGATTTCCTTGGAGACGAATTTTTAACGGCCTTCCATTTCTTTTCATTCATTTCAAAATTAGCAATGATGGCAGCTTCTTCTGTTGTTAATCTTCGTAACTGCTTTTTCATCTTGAGGGACTTGTAAACATGATAAAATCTCCACATCTCTGGTGCTGGATCCTTTTTCCTCTCAATTTGATAATCATACCTAGTTGATTCATAAAACGATAATAAAGCAATGCTTGTTTCACACTTTCCATTTGTACCACCAGGATTCAAGTAGAGTGAGTTTAGTTTGATTGATTGAAATCGATGATCTGGCATTCGAATCACAATAAATGCTGATCTACGAGGTTTTTCTTGCACAGAATTAGTGATCCATAGATTTTGTAAATTCTTACAAGATTGTGATATAAAATCCATGATATGGTCACCCAAAATAACTTGATTCAATTCCAACAGTTCTAACCTAAACCTTTTCTTTGACTTTTCATAGCATTTGGTGGTTGTAATCAATACTTGAGATAAATGTAGTTTCTCTAATTGCTCTACATTATCTAATAGTAAATCTAGTCTAAATCCATTTTTTAATTGTACATCGCAATCCAGTTTCAGTTCGGTCAAGTGTTTACAAAATTTGAGATTCTTGAATAGTGATAAATCTGTTTTCTTACCGGTCCAAGACCATTTAAGATTTGCTTTGGATAATAGGCCTGTTTGCTGAGTTACAGCCTTAAAGGATGAGGCAGGATCGATTGTTGACCACCAAGCATAATCAGTCATCTCCACTTTTACGTTATTTTGGTGAATATCTGATATTTCTTGAAAGAAAGCATCGTAGGGGAATGGAAAGACTGAGGTACTAATCTTTCTGAATTTAATCTTTTTAAGAAATATACACAATTGCGCAAATCCCATACAAGCATCCATCGATTGTTCGTATAATTCAATCGTAACATTTTCATTATAAAACCAATCAAATGTAATATCGAAATCAAGCGTTTGTACGTGGTAAAAAGCTAAGCTTAAAAAAGTGATCATTCTCCAATTCTTAAGATGAACATCGTCTAGAGTTAATGATATAGCTGAAGTAAATAATGGAAATGTTGTGGTTGAGCCCATATCGTGTTCGTCCAGTGGTAGTGTAACACATGCGAGTGTAAGATGCTTCAAGTGAGGTAACTGTGCACCCAATGCCATAATCATCTTTACATTTAAATTGACATAATTGTTGCCTCGAATAATCAACTCTTCAAGTTTAGGTATACGATTCCAAATAGAGGTTGTCAAGTTATTATTCAACAGGTAATCTGTTGATTCTCCGCTTATGGATAGATATGTGAGTTGTGATGATAAGTGTTCGATAATAGGCTGGAATATAGTCTGTCTATTCAATGTTGGTAATCTCTTTAAATGTTTCATTTGTAACCATTTTTCACTGTATCGCATATATTTCCAGAGCTTTGGGTCAAAGTCCAATACTTGTAATTGCTTGAACAAGTCTGGAAAACTTTCTAATTCATCTCGCGTTATCCCAACTGCATGTTTTTCTTTTAATCTAGTACCGGAATCGTATGCAAAAGTCAACTCCTTTACATGATCACCAAGTGCATCTTGAATGAGGCTCGACATTTCAATCGTGCGGTAGAAGAGTCGAAATTGATTACGACTGTGAATGTGGACTTTGGTATATAGCAAGTCAAGAAAGGGTCCATACCAGGCATAGCAAACACGTATACATGACCCTTGTTCTGATAGGGTCAGGTATTGACCTACCTCTTTAATAATATCTGTTGGGAGATACATTTCCTTCAAAATGGGGGGTGGGAGAAAAAAAAAAAAATATAACCGCGGTTTTTTATTATTTATTTATTTTTTTCATTACTTAGAACTCAACAGCAGCAGGGAACTCAAAAGTGACATCCTTACCAGTGAGCTTCTTATAGATTGCAGAGAAAGAATCAATCTTGTATTCAAGAGAGGTAGCATCCTTTGTATCAAGGAATACCTTGAGTGTCTTACTACCATCCACCTTTTGGCGAAGTCTCTTACCAATAATCTCGGTAGGGAACACAAGATCGTCCAAGATAGCATCATGAACAGCAGTCAAAGTACGAGATCTGGGACGAGGTTGTTTGCCAGTGTTACGACGAGTAGGAACAGCCAAGATACGTCGCTGGGCAACGAACACAATATGACGGTCTGAAAACTTCTTTTCAAGCTCACGAGTAAGCTTAGTTTGGACCTTTTGAACTGCCTTTTGAATAGGAGCAGGAACAAATACAACAATGGCCTTCTTACCACCACCGAGCTCAATCTAATTACTCATTAATACTGCAGCATAAAATACACAGAGGAATATTTACCTCCTTGGCTGCTGTAATAGTAACAAATCTTGATTCAGGAACAGAGCTCTCTAAATCTACAAGGGCTTGAGCAACAGTAAGCTCAAGCTCATCGGGTTGAACACCACCAAGTTTGACAATCTTGAGAGACATTATTTGACAGCTATATTTTATTTGTAAAATGATGAAATTAATTTTGACATGAGCGTTTTGCCAAATATTTCAATTTTTTTCTTTTTTTTTTTTTTTTTTTTTTTTTTGTAGGGTAAACTTTTTTCACACCCCCTCGCAAGTTACGCATCCATCCATCGCAAAAAGCATTTTTATTTTACAACCCGTTATTTACATCCATGTTTGAAAATGCGTAACTGCTTATTTTTTAATTTATTGATTTTTTACATACACGATATAAGGGAAAAAGGGGGAGGTTCTTTGCCTTCCCTTTTACCCCACTATTTGTCCTATTTCGCCCAGAATTAAGCGGTCTTTTAAAAGACCCTTCCTGCAATGGCTCCTCCCACTGCTCCTCCATAGAACACTATGCCTGTGCGAACAAGTAATTCGATACCTAGTTTTAACGTCTCTACACGGATATTGGAATTGGCTGGCGCATTGGCGAAAAACAATCGATGTCTTGTATGCGCTGGGAACGATAACTTGCTTAAAACACCCACCGTACCTATTGTACCCACTGTCGCCGCTATGGTCGAATTTGGTTCTTCTATTATTTTATGTCAGTTTAAGTTTTCAAATAAATGAGAATACGTTACCTTGCTTCTTTAGTACTTGAGAAATTTGTCTGTCTGCCGTATCAAACACTTTGGCCCATGTAAAATACCCAATGGGTAAGCCGATAATAACTGGAACGAATAATGCCATTTGTTGAAAAGTGCAATGACGAACACAAAAACCCCTCCAAACTATGTGCAAGGCGGTAACTAAAAACGTGCCCCCCGTGTGTGTAGCTTTCTTTTTTGTATTAGACCTTTTTTTTTTTTTATTTATTTTAAAAAAAAAAGGTATGTAAAGAAGGGATATAAATATATATAATGCTTTTTTTGTCTATAATAATATTAACTAGTGTACAAATGGAAAAATGCTTGATGTAAAAAAAAATAAAATGTAAATGAGAAAAGTTTATGCAGCAGGAGCAGCAAAACCAGATATCCAGCCAAGTGGATGTGTGTTACTTGACCAACTGCCATTGGCATTGTCAACCCTTTGAATTATATCACCAGCAGAAGCATTCTCGAGGCAGTAGCGGAGCAAAAGCTGACGAAGACGTTGATAAGAGTTTCTACAACCAGCCTAAATAATACATATTAGTACAAACAAGTCAAAAAAAAAAAAAGGGGAGGCCTATGAAGTACTTACAGTTGCTGCACGCTCATACCAGACAAGAGATTCTTGTAAATCAACTTGAGTTCCCAAACCCTTTTCGTAACACAATGCTAAATGATATTGTGCAGCCACCTGACCCTGTTGAGCCGCAAGACCAAAGTAACGTACAGCCAATTCGGGGTTTTGTTGACATCCTATGCCACCCTGTAAATGCAATGCTAATTTCTGTAAAGCACGAGCATGGTTTTGTTGAGCCGCTTTACGGTACCAATAAACTGCCTTGGTTGCATTCTCTGCAACACCAATGCCGCTGGCATAACAAAATCCAAGGTTACACTAGATTGTAAAACGTGATGAGTTAATCATAAAAAAAAAAAAAAACCTATTTTTATACTTCATACCTGAGCCCATGGGTTGCCTTGCTTAGCTGCCTTCAAGTACCAATAGGCCGCAAATTTGGCGTCCTTTTCGATACCAAGTCCTTCTTCATAACAGAAACCTAAGCTATTTTGTGCAAGAGGGTTGCCTTGTATAGCAGAAAGACGAAACCATTTGACGGCTTCTTGCTCATTCTTCTCAACTCCCATACCGTTTCTAAAAGCAAAACCTAAAGATAACTATATTTAAAAAAAAAGGTGATGTTAATCATCAATGCATATCTATTTGTTTGTTTTTTTATCTATTTTTTTCTCTTAAACGTACCTGGGCTGGCGCATGGTTGTATTCAGCGCTACGGAAATACCAATAAACAGATTCACGTTGATTAGCTTCTACACCCAAGCCATTCTGATAACAATAACCCAAGCTATGAAAAGCAAAGATATTTCCTTGGTGGGCAGATTTAGTATACCAAGCGACCGCCATTTGTAAGTTTTTGGTGACGCCAATACCATTTTGATAGCAAAATCCGAGATTATGTTGAGCTCTTGCATGGCCTTGACGAGCTGCTTGACCGTACCAGTATGCACCTTGGACGGTGTCCTTTTCGGCTCCGATGCCATTCTGATGACAATAGCCCAAATTACATTGAGCCCAAGGATAACCTTGTTCAGCGGATTTTCTATACCAGTTGGCAGCCATAACTTTATCTTGAGGTAAACCAATGCCATCCTCAAAGCAATATCCCAAACTGTTTTGAGCAAAAGCGTTACCCTGCTCTGCAGCGAGCATATACCATGTAGCGGCTTCGGCATGGTCTTTCGGTACACCAATACCATCCTCGAAACAGTAGCCAATATTATAAATAGCCACAGTCTCCCCCTGGGCAGCAGCACAGCGGTACCATTCCATGGCTGTACTTTCAGACTTTTCTACGCCAAATCCCTCGCCATAACAATAACCTAGAATTCCTTGACCACGACAATTGCCTTGCTCCGCGCTAAGTTTGTACCACTTGAATGCTTCGTGTTCATTCTTTGAAACGGCGATGCCGTCATGATAGCAAACGCCATAACAATATTGGCTAGAAGAACACCCGTCCTCTGTTGCTGTGCGACGAATCCAGTTGATGGCATTGGGACCTCTGGCATTAATTTTGGACTCCCAATATTCTGCCTCGATGCGATTGATTTGCACACCGGGTCGACCGTATTTACGTAAAAAAGCTAATCGAGCGATGCCTAATAAAGTGGCGTCACTTAAGGGTAAAAGATCGATGCCATCATCCTTAAGCGAGCTGTTATTTTCGGTTAATGCGGTTTTGACGGACATGATATAGTAGCGTTCAGCTTCTTGAAAGTTGATGCTAATCCCGAGTCCAAATTCGTAACAAAAACCGAGCACGGCTTGTGCTCCAGAATGGTTTCCTCGATTGGCTGCATCTTGAAGACAAAGAACTGCAAATTTCTGGTCTTGCGATTTGTTATGACGTCCGTACAAATGATTTTCAGCCATTTGAAATAGGTCTTGTGGCGATAAATGATCTTCCATTGATATCAAACTACTCTTACTCACAATGCTACTAGATGAAATCGTTGATGTCTTTGTGTTGGTGGTAGAAAAAGAAGGCGAATTGGAAGATACTGTGGATGATGAAAAGGTGGACGATAAGTTGGATGAAGTCGATTTATTAAACTGGTGATGTGTAAAGTATTTACGATTGAGTTTTGAAAACATTCGTCGCGAAGCTATAACTATATGTGACAAAGATGTGGAAGGCATGGTTTAAAGGAGAGAATAAAGAAAAGAAGAGAAAAGACAAGAGGGGAAAATTACTTATTTATAATAAAACAAGTGTCACATTTTTGAAAATGATCGTCTGTTGCTTGACCGTTACTTTTTTTTTTTTTTTTTGTGTTTGTTTTGTATTTAAACATGGCTTGTGTTCATCTTCCACATAATTTTTTTACAGTTGTCATGTGGAAACACACAGTACTTCCCAAACAGCTAAAGTACGGCTGCAGATGTCCGAATTACTTGATACTTGTGTCACTTGTTAATTTACTATTATAATAAACTTGAATATGTCATTTTAGCCTGGTTATTAATAGGTAACCTCTTTTATTTAATACACTTATTGTTTAAAGCTGTCCAATCATTAAATAGACATTTATCTATAATTGATATCTACTCCGTGTGGACAATTAAGGGGTGGGGAGCGAAAAAAAAAAAGTAAAAGAGTGGCGGATTATCAAATAAAATTTAATAATAAATAACAATAATATTTAAGACTCTTCCATTATCCGTTATAATCGAAATTTTTATTTGGGGTAATGTATGTACACAAAATGACCGTGCGCGGCCATCTCTTCTTTAAATATATTACAGAGTAAATATTACTGTAGTATACTGTATAACTTCGGAATAAAAGTAGCTTGGTTCTCTTGTCTCGTTTAACGTTTCACACTTAATGTCACGATTTTACTTTTTTTGTTTCGATAACATTTTAATTGCTGGCCTCATCGGTAGACCCAACGTTCAATACCGGTTTATTGGTGTTTCAGACATTGGTTAAATATATAATAGACTCGATAACTGTACAGCTACCATTATTCGCCTGTGCTACAATCATGGCTGAATCTTTTTAGTGCCGACCTTTTGAAGTATCACGAAAAAAAAAAAAAAAAAATGTTGTCCCTATATGAAATGGTAGCAATTGTATATCGATTGTGATTGTATTCGCTTACATGGTTACAAAGTGAAACATATTTTTTGCATAGATGCTTTTAGTGAGCACACACATACATACGTATACGCATAAATACACACATCAATTTGAATAAGCTCTTATTATATCTCGATTTTGTTTTATTGACAAAAAAATTCATGACGCCCATTGTGACTTTAACCTTTTGTATGCTTGGGGGGATCGAGTCCTTCATCTCTATATTAGGGGTAAATAAACGGTTTATTATTGTTATTCGAGACAAGTGTTTTTTCTTTGTTGATAATTTGATGAGGTTAACGGGAGCTCAATCCCGGTAGGTTGTACTTACACAAAAGTTATTACTTGTTAGCTGGTTTCAGTCATTCTGTTTTGTTCTGTTCTCAGTGCCATACGATAACAATAGGAGTGTGATGCGATCATCACATTAACATAGAAAAATAAAATTGCAACGAATGGTCAAGTCGTTTTTTTTTAAAAAAAAAAACCGAAGCTGCAAGAAAAAAATTCCTAAATTGTATGCGTCCCATGATGAATTCCAGGGTTGTTTAGGCTAATTTTGATAACCCCATCAGTTCATTTAACCTGACCCTTTTTTGACATTTCAAAACATATGCAGTTGTTTTCAATTACCGTATCGGAGAGTCCCCGAATATTCCCTCTCCGGTTGTTTGTTTTTGGGCCTGTTCTTGCCAACTTGGGACAGTTAGAGGTGAATTTCACATGCATAGCATGCGGCACAAATGATGAAGTAAAGCTCAAATTTGTGATGTATGTTCGCGTACAAAACCCAACTTTATAAAAATACGACATTGAAAGTCCTTCTAGACGCATTGATTGATTCAACATATCTCAGTTGAAATAAGTTACACATATGCAAAGTTTGACTTGTTGATCAAAGTTTATATAAATCAAGTTTCCATGTGTACTGATGTAGAAATACTTTATCTATTACTATAAACACTGAAAATCCTAATTTGTTTTTCTACTCCAGATTAAATGACATAACAATCGCACAACGTATCACACAAAAGCGTATCATTTATTTTATTATTATTTACATAATATCAACGAGTTGATGTTTTTCTTTGGCTAGAGCAAGAAGTGCTTCATATTCTCCCGAATTTTCACACATTTTCTTGAATAAGGAATTCGGCGTGTTCAACAAATCTAAAGGGCTTGCAAATTCCGCGATTTCTCCATCATCCAATACCAGAATCCTGTCATATTCTATTACTGTGCGGAGTCGATGTGCAATGCACAAAATAGTACAATCCGCAAACTCTGTAGCAATTGTTTTTTGAATCGCTTCATCAGTTTCGAAATCGACACTAGCCGTGGCTTCATCCATAAATACGATGCGATTTTTTTTTAAAAGGGCACGAGCAAGACAAATGAGTTGTCTTTGCCCTTGAGAAAAATTTAAGCCTCCTTCGCTGACAGGGCTGGAGAGATCAGAAAATATGTTAAAGTTTAAATCTTCCATGCTTTCATCATGACATGAGGAATCAATGTCCGCCGGAATTAATTCCACGCGTTTCAATGCAGCAATTACGCTTTCTTCGTCAAATTCGTCAAAGGGATCTACATTTGACCGTAAACTTCCAGAAAATAACACAGGATCTAGTTAGGGAGAAATGGGATTAAATAAGGATAATATGAATAAAAAGCCTATTTTTTTTTTCTTACCCTGTGGAATAATTGTCAAATTACTACGAAGATCTTGAGTACCAATGTCGCAGATATCAATCTCGTCTATAGTAATACTGCCTTCTGAAGGTTCAACAAATCGAAAAAAAGATAGAGCTAGCGTCGATTTTCCGCTACCTGTTCTGCCTACAACCCCAATTTTTTCTCGGTGTTTGACAGAGAATGTAAGGCCTTTTAAAACGGGATCTAAACCAGGAGCGTACCGAACCACAAGATTCTTGACTTCGATTACTCCTTGACTGGGCCACTACAAGGGGAGCGGAAATTAGTAATTGAAGTTCCATGTGTATATTGTATTACCAACCTCCAAAGGAGGCCTCAGGTCCGTAATCGCTAATGCTTCTTGATCGATTTCCATATATTCGACAATTCTTTCAACTGCATTAAAACTCATTTCAAGACGCGTATATCGTTTAATAGCCATCGTCATCTATTCCAAACGCATTCATTAGCAAAATTTTGTAATATACGTTTTTGTTTTCTAATTCTATACCTGTGAGGTGTAAGACAAGACAAAGCTCAGACAAAAGCCGGCAAGTGAGGCGTCCATAAAGTCCAAACTTAATAAAATAAAAATACCAGTACAAAAGTTGACAGCCGCACCGAGCGATGAAAAACGAATTGCCACCCACCGATTACTAATCCAAACATAATAGTAAGGTCTTGAATTTTCATCAATTTTTCTAAGCATTTCGTTCATAAATTGCTGTGTTGCGCCATATGCACGAATTGTAACAACTCCCGCCAAGGTTTCACCAAAATGTGAAAATAACGGCGACCTTGTCACAGAGTCCATGCGTCTAAGTTCTCGCGATGCAGCACTGTACCTTTTACCAATCATAACGTTCAAAAACGTTACCAAAATCATAGGAATAACAAATGCAGGCAGCACAACACATACCGTCAGAATCGAGGTAAAAATAACTAACCATTGGACGATAAAATACATAATATCATTTGGCACACCGGAATCAATATACTCGAAATCTTTTGAAAACCGGTTAAGAATACGACCAATAGGTGTTGTATCAAAGAAACGCATTGGAGCGCGTAACACACGACGAAGTAAAATTTGATAAATAGTTTTACTAGCTCTTAATGTACCATAGTAAAGACTTGCAAAGCGGCCAGCACCAATCAGTATATTTGTCATGGTGATCAGCATATAGATATTTAGGTACATATCCAGTTGATCGCTACCAGCATCTTTTATAAAAGCTTCCGAATAAGTACCGGCTGTGGTTGTACTAAAACTATTTTCGATAGTGGAAGGTAAATTTGATGGATTCATTAATAAAGGAAAGTTTCCCATCGCCGATATTAAAGTTCCATTACTGGACGATTCACTGGAATGCACCCATTTTTTGATCCACCAGCTTTCTGCTACATCAAGTCCGCGTGAGCCAAACACAAAACTCATTACAATACACCAGTACCATGGATTTCCGACCGCACGTAAATACATTGCATACAGTTTAGCTTTGATGTGACCAACCACACGAGCTAAATACCGAAAAAAAAAAACTAGTGTTAAGATTATAAATGTCACTCTTTTCATCTCCTGGTTCTTACTCTCTTCCTGTATCAAAACCCTAGGAGGTGCTTTGTCTTTTACTGCGTTCTTAAGCAATATAGAATCCAAACTAACTAAAGTCGATTCGGTGGTGACTGTTACAGGCTCTCTTTCGCTTGTTTCTGAATGATTGTCTTCATCTGTAATGCCTACAACATCATCCAAAATGGTTTTTAAGGTACCATCTGCTTCTAGTTTTTCAGGTGAGCCACAAAGATTTATACGGCCATTCTCTAAATGTACAACATAGGCAGCTTCGGGAATACATAAACCAAGATGATGGGTAACAAGAATTCTTGTGCGACCTTTCATCAAGGGGCCAAGGAGACATTTGTTCTGGATATGCCTGGCCGTATGAGCTTCTCAAAAAAGTTAACAAAATAATATTGCACTACATTCATCATCTTACCATCGACAGCACTAAGTACATCGTCCAGTAGCACATTTTTAGCCCTTGAATAAACCGCACGAGCTAACGCAACACGAGCTTTTTGACCTCCAGATAGTGTAATACCCTTCTCTCCGACTTCCGTCATATCACCATCTTCTAAAATATTCATGTCTTTATCCAGAGAGCAAGCGTACAATGTATCGTCATAACGTTTTTTTATCATAGGTAGACCAAACAGGATGTTTTCACGAATCGAATCATTTTGTAACCAAGCAGTTTGAGATACATAGGCTACTGCATGATCCAATATCCAGTCTCTTTTGTTAATTGTACCTACTCGGTCCGTATTGTTTACCAGTGTATCAGAAACAGCAGTTCTAGGACAAAAACTTTCACCTTCCAAAAGAGTTGTTTCTCCCAATAAACTCAGAAGCATTAATGTTTTTCCTGATCCAGTTGCGCCACATATAATACTGAGTTCACCGTTAGGAAAATGGGCATCAAGATTGTGGAGCAAGAAAGTATCAGCCTCTTCAAATGTCGATGGAGTTATAGTAAATTCAGCCGTAGAAGCAGCACGAGGTAACACATCATTGATGTGACTGGGTAGGCTAAGATGACTATTGTCATCTAATACATCGTTCCCTTCATCAACATGTGGTACATCAGTCCAAGAAACTGTGGCATTTCGAAACCCAATCCTTACCCTGCAGTTAGGGTCCAGGTTAGTTGAAGGCGGAGAAATTTCTTCTTCGTCCAAATAGGATTCAATACGTCGAACACTAAATGCAAAGAATTAAGTTAGATAAAAATATTAATTGAATAATACTTTAAATCTTCTTTTACCTGATTAGAGCTTGAAGAATATCAACAAAGGTCTCCGGCAAACTATTTAATGCAGATCTTAGCTCTGTAAAGATAGTTATGGCAGTAAACGCAATAGGAGCAGTCAATTGTTGACCTTGGATTTTTGTAAAAGAATAAAACGATACGATCGTAACCAAAAGCGGTGTTCTGTAGTTTTATCGTCTGTTAGTGAGAGTATAGAATAAACTTATTCATCAGGCATTCTTACCCTTGCCATAAGAAGTTGAATAAAACTTCGCTAATATAGGTCTTCTTCAAATGTCTAATTTCTTCGTTTCTTGCCTCCAATACACGTTTTTCCCAACTCAATTCCCAAGCAAAAAATTTAATTTGGCGAATACCTTGTAATACTTCATTCATAAGAGAGACACGTCTGTCACGAGCTTCCATTAACTTTTCTTGGGTTTGCGCAAAGAAAACCGAATTATAGTGGTTTAAGGGCAATGTTATAATCATGACCGATAGGCCTAATAGGCAGGAAGAACCCAGCAATGAGTAAAGAAAGGTGATTCCGACGAATAATTCTATGGGTGCTTCGATGATTGTAAACCAGGATGTCGTAAAATCTGATATACGCTGGGAATCTGTGCTCATTAAGTTTACAATTGTACCTGTTGTTGTGTTACCAGTCTCCCCAGTCGTGCTTGTCTTCTTATCGTCAATTGAGCCTGTATCTCTTGCCATATCTGGAACATCCATACGTCGAAGTGTTTTTCGATAAATTTCCAAATTCAACATGCCTTTCATTCGTACTCGTAATGAGGAAGAACCTAAATTGTTATTAAAATGAGCTGTCAGGAGAAAATTTAAGGTATTTATACGTTACTCAAATAATAGAGCTGTCCCACAACTATACTCAGAATCACAAGTGATAATGATAAACCCGATACTATAATCACGCCTTTAATAAAATAGAATTCATCCTCTTTTCCCGCATCCATATCTTGAATCAAATTTAGAAACTTGTTTAGAAAAAATGCCGGACCATAGTATAGACCAGCTGCAATGATAGTACACACCGATTGCATGATGATAGCGGATCTGTTTGCATGCACTAAACGATATATGAGAGATTTTTTACGTTCTTCTCTAAAAATGTAATATAGATTATAGGATCTGAAGCTATGTGGTAAACTTGGCAGCAGAACATGCTGAGCATTTGTGTTTACACTGTCAATAATAGGGGTAGCCCAATTAAAATACAAAATACTAAATATGGATGCTACTGTAAGGCCTGCTACTGGAGTTTTATCGCCATCATCTTCCCCTTCAAAGAAAGGGGGCCCTTGATCAATGGAGCCGGTACTATAAAATAGATCTAATGAAAAAATTATGCCCAGCACAAGAGGAAGACCTTGGGCAAGCGAAAGCTGACTATGGAATAATCGGAATGAATCCCAAAGACGGTAAAGTGACACGAATAATGACATCATATAGAAAATAAACAAATGAATATTGAGAATCCATCCCCATTGATTAGGCAGTCTATATCTTCTTGAGTTTACAGAAAGAGCAAGTATGTAAATCCATGCTATAAGCACAAGCGCTGTGGAAATAATAGTGGACACCGTTGCACTGCCATGTTTGTTATTGTTAGATAATTGAATTACCGCTTCATACAGGTCGTAAGCACTAATAGCTGTCATCACCATTGTTCCAAATAGTAACCGTGTAAGTCTAGAACTATCATCAAATGGTACCTTGTAGTCTCGAATGTGATCCAATTTTATAGATGAAGGGTCTTTTCCATATTGTAGTGAAACTGTTTTCTGATAATAACGACGTTGTGTCGATAGTACCACTGAACTTATGCAAGCCACTCCCGCTAAGCCTATCGCCGACCAAACTGTGGCAGGATATCCTTCGTCTAACATGTCTTTTTTTTTCAAATATGAAGCCAAAAGTGAAAGTGAAAAGAAGAAAGAGGATAATCTTTTCCATGAAAGAAGCCAAAGAATCCGAGTCAAAAATAGCGCAATTTTCTGTCAAATACGTGACTGTTCGAGCATAAAGCTAGCCGAGACATATTTCAGCCTTTTTTAGGAGAACATCGTCTTAATCACTGCCAATTCACGATTAAAAATGTAGTTCGCCCTACATTTACCAAGTTTCGCCGCTATTAAGTAGCAACGATCGTCATTATTAGCGTTGACAGAGCACATCATTAAGTCTAAGGTCTCAATCACGCCCCTGAGATCATTCTTTAACCCAAATGCAGGGAAGCCGATTCTTAATTATGCACACCATCGTTTACTAATTAGTGTTTAGGGAGAATACAGCCTAAAATCTTGTACTAAACATGTCTCTGTATTAAAGTATTCTCTAACACTTAAAGTTTCCAGTATCGAAAAAAAAAATCGTAGATGAGTATTTTTCCGGCCATGATGGTCTACACGTCGATTGACATGCCATATCGTCTAAACTTCGTAGGACGATCGATCTCTGTTTTTCATAAAATCTGCTTCACAATCATTAAAAGATACTACTGGAACGCAGATAGACAATTACCAAGTTCTGAATTCCTTGAAAGGTTTTTGCAAGTGTTTCTATTTTAAGTAAAGGCCCAAGCATTATGGAAGATGAAACAAACACTTAAATCATTCTGACATATAAAGCTCTTGTTTATCAGCCTACAAATAAAGCTGGTTCACACACTTTATTCTTCTCCTTTTCTTTTCTCTTAACATATTTCTTCCATCGTATGGAAGTAACTGATAACGTAAAAAGGTTAGTTAGTAATGACTCTTGTTTGTTTCAAAAGACGTTAAATCGAAAAAGATATATTGCAATATTGCAGCTGCGGCTAGTCTTTGCTATAGGAGGACGATCTCTTAGGCAGGGTTCTTGAGTTTTTTTGGAACTCAAGAACCGTAAATGGCTGTGATTGGGCTCTAAATAGTCGTAATGATACTGGCCTGCTGGTCTTGACCAGAATTATTGTAAGCGATATATAAAAAATACATTTGATGGCAAAAAGCGTAACAAGAAATTCCTCCGTCATCAAGATAATCACTTCGGCTTTAATCAACAGCACAGATGATTACATTGTTGCAGACAGTGAATGGTCTAATGGTTGTCGATCAGATTTAGTACTGGAGCCAAAATCCCTGTCCAGTGATTTATCCCCTATCATCATTGAATTTCAACAATCAGTCAACAACGTATTTATGAAACGTGCCACTGAATACGCTTTACAAGCTTTTAAACGTTACCAAGTCGATCCAATCGTATTGATTATTTGCATGAATAACGTTTCCAGTGACATAGAATCATTAACCACACCAAGCAATATCCTTGGATGTCGTTCTTATCCTTCCCACAATTGGGCTAGAAATGGAAATGTCTAGAACTCAAAGGTATTTTTTAGAATCACGTGAAGGTCTACACGTCAATTGACATGCCCTATCGTCTAAACTTAATAGAATCATCGATTTTTCTTTTCTATAAAATCTGCTTTACTATCATTACAAGCTAGTACTACTGGAGGGCAGATAGACAACTACAAAGCTCTGACTGCTTGCTTGAAAGGTTTTGCAAGTGTTTCTATTTTAAGTAAAGGCCCAAACATTATAGAAGATGAAACAAACAATTAAATCATTCTGACATAAGCTTGTTTCTGGATGATAAGAAATCATCCTGACATAAGCTCTTGTTTATCTATAAATAAAGCTGGTTCGCACACTTTATTCTTCTCCTTTTCTTTTCCCTTAACATATTTCTTCCATCTTATGAAAGTAACAGATAATGTAAAAAGGTTTGTTTAGTAGTGACTCTTGTTTCTTTGAAAAGACATTAAATTAAAAAAAAATAAAGTTGCGATATTGCGGCTGCGGCTAGTCTTTGCTATAGGAGGGCGACCTCCTAGGCAGGGTTATTGAGTTTTGGAACTCACAGGCTGTAAATGGCTGGGATTACACTGTAAATAGTTGTAATCATACTGGCTGGCTGGTCATAGCCATACGGAGGTCTAGACATTTCCGTACCAGTCTTCTTCAACTTATAAATATATAAAGTACTTTAAAGAAAAGCCTTTATCCGATTGGGAAGAAAAAGATTTCATTCGCTTCTATAATGGCAACGATGTCAGCGAGATCAAACAAAGGGGTTTGCAAGCATCCTTCTTATATTACCTGAACTGCATAATTGTACAAGATTAAGATGTGCCCGATGATATGAAGGAAGTTGTCAAATTGAAACGAAAAAAGTATACGCGTAAGTAAAGCTAAACGAAGTGGTAAAATAGTCCACTAATACATCACTTTTTACCAGTCATCTCCCAGCAATACCCCCCAAAACTCTTTACGCTTTTCTTACGGACAGCCAGTTTTTCCTTAGGGACAGCCAAAGTGCATGTAGTCGCATCGTAAGATATGTGATTTGGATGTTTTGTAGACCTAGGAACAAGGGTATACAATCAAAAACAATGTAACAATCACAAAAATACGTCGGTGTACCTCGAGGAAAATCCCAAATTTTACAAATGAACCTTTTGAATACCCTTCCTATGGGCGTAATGAAATATGTTCTTATATAGACATTGTCATTATTAAACGTAGCATAGCACAGTTTTTCGCTCATGCCTCGTGTATCACAATGCTTTATCTGGAATCCTATTTTTGAAAAAAGACAATTAACACCAGGGCCTGATCAAGAACCACTTTAGTACTGAAAACTTGAAGATGATCCATAAGGCAACCAAGTCTGAAATCACAAGCGGCAAGATTAGTTTCAATCAAAATTTGTATTTTTCAGTCAAAGAGGCGATTGATGTAAATGATATATGAATATGTATTTTGCACATTACAAAACTAATGTATATACTTGTATATCTGTTTATATAAGCTTGAAGAGGATGAAGAGGAATTGGACTTCTCAATCAATCTGCTCGCCCTTTGCAAAACTGCTTACCGATATGAAGCCAGAGCAATTAGTTAAGGCAATTGTTTATTTATTTCCAGAACTTATTTCAGTAAAAAATCTTTACAGTATCTAAAGCTCATTTATCGGCCAGTTTTGTGCACCCAGTCATAAGATCCCTCTTCTCTAGTCCTAACGACATCAGCCATTGGTAAATAGATATTCCTTTAATATGTTGAAAACTTCAACTGACTGCATTTGATTCATAGACTATAAGTTCCTATATTCATCAAATTGACTTGAATCGTCCTGACTATAAAGTTGATGAGTACATTCACTATCAGTACAGCTCTACTCCTGTGTTTGGAGAGCTTAAGACTCCTGTCTATAGTTCCAACTGTGGTGACCTAGCAAGGCTATAGCCATATTAGAGCTAACAAAGGTTTATCCATGCTGATACCATTTGTGATATAAGCTTAACAATAAATGTCATAGTAAGAACTATAAGGATATTACATCACAAGTCTAATTTAGTACGTCTGAGAAAGACTTAAAATTTAAGAAGACTTAACATTTATTAGAAGAAGACTAAATTAGTGACTATGTAATAATCATATACATTTTTGGTTAATCAGTGATAACTTCAAGATAGCACTAGAGATGTGAACACAGCAGACAGTCTTTTATATAAATACTCGTATATTTCATTTATTAATAAATGACAAGCTTATAAACAGTCTCAAACTACTCCTATAGTCTTTTTATAATTTAACCTTACCTTAAAACACAACACCAACACTAAGCTCCTTATTACTGGTTTATGTCGCTTGGCCATCTTTATGAAAAACGAGATTGATGAAAAAAATCTTCGATTGACAATAGGATTTCAAGTTGTTGGTAAGTTTTACGTCATCGTGTTGAAAAATTATCTAACAAAAAATGTGTTAAGTTTTATACATTTATTTTTACGCAATGGAGTTGACGTCTTCTCGTATATACAAGTTTGTTGAGTTATTCTCTGTACAGTTGCCAAAAAACATCAATAACTTACAGGAAACGCTCCTTCTTGACCCCATATCCAACATCAGTCGTATCTGTAAGGAAAAATGTGTCATGTCTGTCGTATTTGACGCCCAAATAAATCAAATACAATTACTATTTAATCTGTCTTGAGTTGTAATATACCTTATATATTATAACAGACACAGTACTAGTTCTCAAAATCTTCTACCTGGAAACCATAACCTACATTGGACCCCGGCTGGCTGATTTACTGCCGTTCCTTCCAGCACCTACGATGTGTAATCAAGTGATCCAATCATCGCACATATTGCTAAATGGATAAATGATTCCTCTGCTAAAAATTCCGGACATACAACCATAGGATTATATAATTATATTCTATAGGCCATGTTCCATGTCGTCACTAATTTATATTTCAAATCCAACAATTCCCAGTCTCTGGAAATGTTTATTCGATGTACGCAGAAATTAATGGAAGTAATAATTTAAAATAAAAGGACCTCTACTTTGACAAACTCGCCAACTGATAGTTAAGGATTGAAGAGTCTCATTTCTTTACTTGTTTAATTTTATCTTTATATTTTACCCTTTTGTACTCAAATTATCACCAAGTCGGCTGCAAATTCGCAACCATTCCAATGTCCGACCCTGCCATTTAATAGGTTATCTTGTTCAGCACTCATCAATTGAAGAGTATGGAAAGATAAAAAAAGATATAATAAAAATGAAAGAAGAGTTTCTCCGAATGATGAGAGCAGCAGAGAGTTGTTATTATTGGTATTGGACTCAATCATTCCGATGGGTTTTTAGTTTAGGTAGCGAGAAAATTAAATGGCGATACTTTGATATAATGCTTGCGAAAATTGAGTAAATTCAATACTTTCATACAGGTCTCTTAGGGACAGCCAAATTTTCTTAGAGACAGTCACGGTGCGCGCAGGCATGATGTTGGGATTATGATGCTTTAATATACATCAAGAGGTCAATATAACTTAACAACTTGAAATATATACACATTTGTCACAACCAACATGGTTTAAGCCAGTATATGTGTTTTACAGCTTACTTTTAGCTTCTCGTTTGGAATTCACCTTAATATTTCTGCGTAAGATTAAGATCAAACGAGTTCAAAGGCGAAAGAGTGATGATGGAATTGTCAAAATAAGCATAAATCGTTTAATAAACATTTAAATTCGTAATTTTTACACTGTTTTTGATTGTATATCCTTGTTCCCAGGTTTACAGAACATCCAAATCACATATCTTACGTTGCGACTACGTGCACTTTGGCTGTCCGCAAGAAAATCGATTTTCATATTGTACGTTAACGCAATGGATTATATCGATGTCACATAGAATATAGATAACTTAAAGCCTCACTTTACAGGTAGTTTGAGCTCAAATGAATCCAAACGCCTAAAGAAAAACATGACAAGGTGGTGCTAATACCAATCACGAAGAAAAAATGTCTGTTTGTTTCAGCTGTTATTAAGTAGCCATGACGGTGAAAGTTAAAAGCAACGCGTCAACTACAAGGCAACAAAGGCAGATAAAGTACATGCCTTATTAGGAAGCAACACTATCTCTGTTACAAAAAGATGAAGTTGGAAACAATTGTTAGCCAGAATACACGGCTGTATTTTTGAAAGGATATGATTATACTCGCAATAGTACAATACGCCCTCAATTATTTGTGAACTATCACACATCTATACCAATAATATTGTCGAGTTCTTTAAGTCCAAACCGACAGCCTATTTGCAGTTCACAATCTCAAAATTATTTAATGTTCAGGTTTTTGAATCATACTACTTTATTGGGTAGTTACACATGCCTAATAGGTTTAAATTTTTTAATACAAAACCATCATATATAATAAGAGGTTGATTAAAGCCAAGATGAGACGTATAAAACTTCTAGACACTGTTGTTCCCTTATTAAGTTGAAACAGCCAAAAAAAAAAAAAAAAAAAAAATGACACGACAGTGCTTAAAGCGAGATTTGGTATTCAAGCTGCCTAATCTTTCCAAAATGAAGCTTTGGCTTAGCGCAACTCTTGTTTTGTAATATTAAAAGGCAAGCTATAAGTCCTGGACCCCAGTTTGGTGGTTAGACTAAAAAAAACCAAATACCTCACGATTTTTTTCACAACATACAAACTGATATTGTGCGGAAAGTATATCAAATTGAATCATAAAATACAGTAGCTTGTACTACAAATTTATGGGCCCAATAAGATAGCTTAAAGTAAACTCATGTAGTTTTTGCTACGGCATGTAAGCTATTTCTTATCAAGATTTGAAGCATGAGAAGTTCCATGATGCATGTTGAGCGGCATATGATTGGGCGATTAAAATTAATGCTATATTTTTCCAGCGAGGACTAAAAATTACCGCCCTGTGTTGTCAGACTAAAGAGCAAAAATAAATATAGTTTAATTGCTGTTTAGTATAAATGATAAAGTTTCAGGGATTTTTTTGCATGATAGTGAAGAGATATTTAATTAAGAAATGTCTTTATATGTAAGGGATCATAAAAAAAAGTTTCCAGATTATGCAAATATTCCAGACGAATGAAATTAGAACATGGCATCTCTCGGTGAATAGCTGTGGAGAAACAGGAATTAAATTTAGAATGTGTGGGTGGGAGAATTGCTTTTGCATAAGCGATTGAAGATTGGTTCTTTATTTTTTCCCTGTTAATAAGGAGCTTATATAAATCATTTTTCCTTCTTAATTAAATTTTTTTCGTTTCTCTTTTTTTCTTTTCTTTCATAGATATAATGATAGCCTCTCCTCCTTTACAACCGGTTGACCCTTTAGAAAAGCAAACCTCAACTGAACCAAATGCTACGCTTCCAGGTACCCCGCCTGGAGAAAAGGCTGCACCAAGTGACAAGGGAGACTCACGTCAGGTATGTCAGGGTGAATTTGAGCCGGAGCAGCACTTTTATCCCCGAGTCTTGAATGCGCAAATCCACCCGCTAGTTCAGTCATTTTTTACTTTGGGAAACGAGCGTATCATTGCTCGCTACACTCATTTAAACCCTCAAGTTAAGCCGAACGATTTAAAAAACATTCTATCCTATACCCCCACCCATTTTCAATGGGCCGGTAAGTCATTATATCTGTCTATAAACCAGAGGCATATATTCACACCGTATGTAGGTTCTGACTTGTTCAACGTAACCACTGCCTCCGGCCATCGACAAATGATTGTAATTGAAACAAACTCATGTCCTTCTGGTCAAAAGTCTATGCCCTTATTGTCAGAGACAGATGAACATAATGAACAGGGTGGTTATCGTCTTGTGATAGAATCTGCTTTTCAAGACCAATTATCGAAATCGGATCTGAGTTTAGGCGGATTGGCTGTGGTTTGTGATAAAAACATGATGGAATCAAGTGGTTATGCTGCAGTTCTGGCGGATGTCGCGAAAGAGCATGTTTGGCTTGCTGAATGGCATGTTGATGATCCAGACCCTGATGTAAAGTGGGTGGACCGGGTATTACATATCAGAGACAAGGAAAAAGGTAATGGTCTCCCATGATACGCGGATAAATGCATTATAATGCTTTACTAACCGTCCGTGATAGTTTGGCACCCTATCCGTGCTTGCTTTCGTTATCTTACTCAAAAACCTTGGAATCGGTTTCCTTTGAAGACAAAGACCATTGTTATGAATCAAATTATCAGCTGCTTAGCGGGGGGTCGTAACAAGATGATGGCTGCAAGAGCATACGATTTTTACAATTCAGACATTGTAGCTACAGGTTTAGAGATCAAAACGCCTGAAACAATAAACAATGTAACTCGTGGAGAAATTCCCCTTTGGTTAAATTCAATGGGCGGGCATGCAGTGTTAAAGGTACCTTATAGTAATGCCGGGCAAGGTGTTTATACAATTACAAACAAGACTGAGTTGGATGATTTTATGAGTCAAGACCATCATTATGATAAGGTAAATATTGATTTTTTTTGCTGCCTGTTTGTTTGTTGTTAATAAATTCTCGTGTACATTAACATCTCAATCCAAGTTTATTGTTCAATCTCTTGTAGGAAATGCAACATGGTCAAGTGTAACTAGATCTGGTAAATTTTTCCATGTTGGAACCATTCCGAATAAAAAAATCAATACGTATGTTAGCGATCTTCGAATGATGGTAACTGGTAAGCTCAACCGATTCTAAATGTTGTTCCAGCGACTGAAAACCTAAAATAGGAAGCTCACAAGGGTTCCGTCCTATTTGTATATATGGTCGTAAAGCTCGACTTCCACTTACAGGTGAACTGCAACCTGACGCTAATACTTGGGACATGCTTGGTACAAATTTATCTGTAAAACTCCCTGATGGTGGCTGGACGACCGATACCTCTAGATTAATTTTGATGGATCGTAAAGACTTTAACCAGCTTGGATTAGGAATAGACGATCTTATTGATGCATATATCCAAACTGTGCTGGCTGTAATTGCTATTGATCGCATGGCTACAAGACTGATGGCAAATGGAGAATTTGATTATAAATTATTTGAAAGCTTAAATCCTGATAATGCATTAATGGACGAAATCCGAGAAGCGAACGGGGATTTTTAAGCAAGACAGATAAAAAATACCGAATAAAAGAAAGAAAAATAGTTATGATAGGGTGTACATCTCACTCCGTTCTCCTTTTATAATCTCATATTTACTTGATCAATACAGTATTTTTAAGCTTTTTGAGAATAAGTTAATAATAGTAATATTAGTTACGCTGAGTTTGGTTGGGATCATCCGTGTCACTGTAAAATAGTCTTATGACACATAATATTAAGTTATAAAATGTGCGACAGAAGACGTAAATAGTGCACTAGTTTTAAGGAATTTACACTTAATAATACACAAACAAAAAATAAGGAATAAACGCGCAAACTTTTTATTTAATGCATGTCGACGAGCACGGCCATTTACTCAAATCGACTTGTTACACTCTAATTTGGCCGAGACAAAATCATGGAAACATAATATTTGTACATGTACGTGCTATTAAACTTTCAACAACCCGAATCTAAGTCCTTTTGCTAAAAGTTTTGCTTATACTTTATTGATGTCTCGGCTTACTAAATTACAATGCAAATGATTTGTACTCAGTCTCACTTTCAATAAAAACTAAACGAAGAGGTGTGAAGCATAAGTCACTGTTTTCTCTAAGGCGCTTGTTTACGAGAAAACATAAAGAACTTACATTCTCTTCCACGCTTGAAAAGAAGCTTTAAGTTTTTATAAGAAATGATTTTCAAGTGAGTATAGACTTAAAATCCAAAAAGCGCATTATTACCTTCAAAAGTCAGTCACAAGCGTCCAGTTAAGAATTGAAGGTGGAGCTTCCAAACCTACAAGATACACAGATTGATGTGGATACCGCCTTTTTATCATTATTCCAACATACGCATATGCAATGAAGGCCATACAGATATATTTACAGGCCTTCTGGTAATTAATAAAGCACTGGCGTCAAACGTTACACTACATATGCCAAAGACGAAATTGACCTCTTCGACTTCTGTTGCTCGCTTTCAAATTTCTTCAAAATGAGGTTTTGTACACACGAAAGTCTATCAGAGGAGGGGAGGCGTACCAAATAAAGTGATTTAGTTGTTTATAGGCAGTACTTCTGATTTAATCAAATTGCATATAAAAATGATCGGTAAGTGCAAAACATCAGAAATTGATATTATTACTTTAGCGGTAA
The DNA here is from genome assembly GCF_025094135.1 of Mucor mucedo. NCBI lineage: Eukaryota > Fungi > Mucoromycota > Mucoromycetes > Mucorales > Mucoraceae > Mucor > Mucor mucedo. The sequence goes on along the minus strand of NW_026252311.1, from coordinate 13,219 downwards.
GCCATTCGAACTGAAACTAAGAAGGTATATTTGAAAAAAAAGAGCGGTTTATGTAATATGCAAATGTTTAATACACGAAAGTGTCAGATACAGTAAGAAGGCGTCTACAGAAAGCAGAATTAAAAACCGTCTTCATACTCCTCTTGACCACATTAACTAAGCTAATAAGACAATTATTACTTTGCAGATGGAAGCAAAGCGGCACCGGTCCGTTTTATCAAAAAGGCTTTAAAAAGTACTGTGGGGGAAAGTTTGGAGTTGCCGCTGATAGACGGGTATTTTACGTGTCAAATTTGTAATAGCTGTAAAAGTAGATATATGGAAAATGTAGTAACCAAATAATCAAAATGAGGAGTACACTTGGTATTGAAACGCAAACAAAATTATTTTAATAAAGTATGGAATAGCTACCCGCAGCATATTGAACATTTTTTTATTTACACAAAAAACAATGATGTTTTTTTGCACCCAGGTACAATTTAAGTTGTATCTCTTTTTCAGGTTTAAAAGATATAATAGCATGTTATTTTATAAATAACTTTTGTATTTTCTTTAAAAAAGTTATGCTAGAATTCGACTGGAGTCCTTATTTTTGTAAGCTATTGTCTAAAAATGAATTTTGATTCGCCCGAAAAAAACTAACGTTGTCGGATTTTAAGCGCGATGCTGGTAGATTGAGCAAAAACAGGCTAGAACAAAAGTGAAATTCGCCAGATCTTCTGTAGCATCAAGACGCACAAAGTCAATTTTATTGATTAAGGGGTAGATTATCTGTTTCTGTTACAGAACGAAAAATTTTTTGTTCACCGTCTTTTTAGTGCCTTTTCCATCCCGCCACGCGTTCTATTTATATATTAATCTCGCAAAGTACTAAAAAAAGGAAAAGAAATAGATAAACGCTATTTACAGATATATGTTAAAAACAATAATGTTTTGATGTAAAAATAGGAAATGCAAGGGGATATAACAGCTAAATTGAATTGTACAGTAAATATACATTGGTTTGATGGAAATAGCGGAAGCATAATTACAAAGGTACGTAAAGTCGTGCTTGATCTGTAACCCCCATTGTGTTTGTTGTGCCTATAGACATTAAATTCTAGGCTTTCATTTAGCTCAGCCACATTTTGTTAATTAAGAATTCCATTTAAACACAAGAGGAGATCACGTAGCATCAATCCACAGTGTCAGACTCTTATAAACAATATCAATAGCGACTCTTTACATGTTTGAAGTGTGCATTCATTTCGCATTAAAATATAAACAGCCGACAGTCCGCTACAACCCTTTCGTCCATTTACCTAATAACACGATGGCATGCTTGTTATTTGTTAGGGGATACAAAGATTGCAGGTATCCGGACTTGCTCTGAATCCGGCTTTTCGGCAAAGTGGTAGCTTTCTTCCGGGATATCGAATTCGCAACAGCTTCGTTATGTACTCCTAATAGTAAAACTTAGTTTGAAAAATATAACATGAAAGTTAAGAGAAACTGAAAAGGGAAGATTACCAAGTGATTTGAAGGCGGTGGCTCTGATATGCGCTCAGTGTGTCTTACACATTTTCTAAAGCGATTTATAGGGACTAAAGGTATACTTCTTATGAATATGCTATGAATCAAATAATCTTTTGACTATGTGGCCTTTTTTTTTATTTCTTTTTTGCCACGATTATTGCTGGGGGACAATTATTTTCGGATCTCAAAGTAGTAATCTGACAAGATAATTTTGAATTGATCAATTTAATGTAATTTCCAAACCGGTTTGTGATAGGAGTATTCTGGTTGTACCGGTGTCTCGGTGTATATATGTACAGCATCCATTTTAGTAAGGTTGTTGGCTGTGATTATGAAGAAAACACTATGTTGAATGCGCCTTGAATCAAATATACTACATTGTTTAAATGTAATAATAGTACGATGTGGTAGTATGAAGGTATGCCAGAAGAATAGGGGTAGACATGTGGCGTCTGAAAAGCGATAAGATGTACGGCTTTATTCAGAATTGGTGATACAAATGTTTAATATTTTGTACAGCATTGTAAATCGCGCTCGTTAGAACTGAATATTGGAATTTAAAATGTTTGTGTGTATATTTTTTTTACTCTCCCCCACCCCCGCCCCCCTACCATCGGCAGCAACTTTACTTTTTACAATTGTTTTTAAAACGTACATTTTGGTTTAAATGTTGGTATCCAGTAACAGGGGGAATCTCCCATGTTTACATTTGCGGAACTTGGAGGCTGTAATCAGAGCTGTCAGGGGGATGGAAAGGGAGCAATGTATATATATTATTGATTGACTTTTCTAGAATGAGCTCCTTAGCTAGTTTAATGATGTACGCTATCAATATTATCTTTCGATGGAGGTGTTTCTTTTATCGTGGGTATATTGTGTGTGCCCCCTGATTTTCCCGCAGGATCAATCACGTTTTGAACACATATAATCCATCAAAATTATCTTTTATATGGGTTTGCTTACCGAAACAACTGAACATTATTTTGAACTGGAGTGACCAGAGACATTGAGCAGTCAGCTGTATTTGAAGTGCATAGATCGACAACAGATAAAGTTATACCCTCTGTAAGCTTGCGTAATAAATAGCTTCCTTTATTTATTTACGTTATAGAATCCATCATTAAAGTACGAAACGCCAATTGTAATCGTGCATTACTGGTAATTGCGAAAAATTATTCTATAACGTTCTATACATAAATTATAATTTGTCCCTCTTGGGTTTCGTGTGTTTTTTAAGAAAAAAGAATGGTTCTGAAATCAATTTGTATATTACATTCGTTTTAAAAATAAAGCTACTATTGATAACACTAATTTCTTGCATATGTAAAGTCGTAAACTTGGATGCACGGCAGTAAAGTTTTTTTTGAGTCCGGGACCATATATACTTTGAGCTTAATTCTATTTTGCTTATAATACATATATTTAGTTATGTGTCTCTCTTTTGTATTTATTCATTTGTTTATATAGAAAGACCCATGTTTTTTATTTTTGATAGTGTAAAGATGCCTCTATGTCTTGCTGTTAGGGAAAAGAAAGACCTGGGCGCAGAACACAAAAGTACATGTAATACCCAAATTATGATACGAGTTTTTTTTTTTGCGTTCAATCAAATCCGGTGAAACCTTTTTCCTTCGTTATTACACCTAAGCTGCCGATTGATATGAAATTTGTTTTTATTATCCCATAGTTGAAACTGGTAGGTAATACGTCCAAGCAATAAAAAATTACAAAAAAAAAAGGTGTATGGGCTGGAATAAATTTTTATTAACCTTTTTGAAGATTGCAATATGGGAAATTAAGGGTGAGAATTATGTACAGTTGAAATAATGCATAAAAGAAAGAGTCATGTAAATCAAGTTTTTCTGCAATAATATAAAGGGCATATCAAAATACAACGTACAGAAAGGTGACGTGAAAATGGGGGGGGGGTATGGATTTTTAACAATTAAGGGTATTTTTGTATTTTTGGGTTTCCTTTTTTTAGGCATCATTGTAACTATCATTACCATTTGTAGCAGTATTAAAGTATGATGGCCTCATCATGTCGGCATAGCCATTCACCATATTATTGTATTCGGATGATGTAGTGCCAGAGGGTAGAATATTGTCAGGATTAGTACTAGCAGTAGAGTTATTGTAGTAGCCATTATTAGTTAATCTTGGCTGATTGCTCCTGTTTGTTTCGTAACCTTGCTGATGGTACTCGGTTGCAGGTGTATTTCCACTATTAGAATAATTGGTCCCAAATGAATCTTGATAACTCATTGCCATCAACTGATTATAGGACCCTTCAGTGGCATTTAATTCCTGCTGCTGCTGCTGCTGCTGCTGTTGTTGTTGTTGTTGTTGTTGCTGCTGCTGCTGCTGCTGTTGCTGCTGCTGTTGTTGTTGTTGTTGTTGTTGTTGCTGTTGCTGTTGTTGTTGTTGCTGTTGTTGCTGTTGCTGCTGTTGTTGCTGCTGTTGTTGTTGCTGTTGTTGCTGTTTTTGTTGTTGTTGCATGGATTTATTGGTATTCTGTCTAGTATTATTACTGTCGTTTGATGAATATCCCTGCATTGGAAATGATGATGACCTGTGAGCATTTCTTTGAAAGTGATCAAGAGGTGGATGCTGTAAATTGAAATGGAATCCGTTTGTAGCATTTACAACATGCTCTTTCTTATGATCGTACACCGAATAATTCTTTTTGTCCAAGTCAGCGTTACTATCAGCAATTGCATATAGTTTAGCTCTGTCTGCTGAGTTTGCAGAGTTTATCATGTTACTATAGTTGTCTTGGAAACAACGATCTGTTTCCAGGTCTTCGTTAAATTGGCTAGGATCTATACCTAAATCACTTGCTAACGATTCGATATTCACTTGGAGCATGTCAATGTCTTGAGTAATTGTCTGGGCAGATCTAGTTGCGGAATTTAATGTCTTTGAAAAATCTATCAATGATGGTTTATTGTCGTCCTCTGTGGCTGTTTCGTGCGGGGATTGAGGATATTGTAACGAATCTGTCGAAGATGAAATGGATGTATGTCTGTCATTTTTGTACACATCATGAGAAGATATCTCCGGTGGAGTAGGTGGAGGTGCATTGTTGGAATATAATCTCATAACAGATGAAAGTATGTTTGTCAATGATGATGCTGGTGTTGCAGATGGCGATGACAGAAAATCCGACTTTAATCTGTTGGCTGAAGATTCGTCAGGTTTTGTTGACATACCAGCTAGTGAAGCAGCTTCTTCAATTAAGCCTTTTGGAAGCGCATCCGCATTATCTATTGTAAATGATTAGTAAAATGATAAAACATTTACTTTGATTTTTTTACTTTACTCATACTGATTGCCAAGTGATCGTTGGCAAATATGGCTGTTAGGAATTGTAGGATTTTTTCAATGGCTTCTTGGTGTCTTTGATATTTTTCTCTGGCATTCAATGTTTCTTGCCAAAGTATCTCATTATCGCGATGTAAATCTCTGAGGTCTGTACCTATTGTTGATTGATATTTTTTGACAGTAGCTAAATCATCAACAAGCGTAGATAGACTAATATTCTCAGTATCTACAGTCTCTCTATCTCTATTGCGTTTACGGGTAACGAGGACTAAAAGGTCTGGTCGTCCTCTCTGAAAATGAGGGTTACTGAATTCCCAGATTTCATGTTCGCTTTCTGCTATTAATACGCCCTGTTGAAGGTGTGGTACTTTGTGAAAATCGTACATGTTCAATTGACGTACAAAGGATGCAAAAGTATTATGCTTATAAAATCGAGGTAACACATTTTTTGCAAATTCTTCATGTTTTTCCACTAGACTAGAAATGTCAACAATAAAATAAAAAAAATAAAACGCTAAAAAAATTTTTTACCAATAAAAGAAGTGCCGTCTTTAGACCATCGAATCAAATCGTTTGTTGTTAAATCTTCAACCATACTATTATATTATTTTTTAGTATATTTTTTTTTTTTTGGTGTATAAATAGAAATAAAACGTACTTGTAAAGTTTGTTAAGAAAGGCTGGAACACTTCTCTGTGCTATTAATCTAGGTGGGATCGCACCTGGTGACGTAAACAGAGTGGATGTAATTGAACGCATTTGCGGTGATGACGTATTCCCATTCTCGATTGGAGCATCAACTGCTCTCTTCTTTTTTGTGGTGATATTGCTTTTAACAGAAGTCATGGAGGAAGAACCAGAATCAGAGGAACTTGCAGTTGAGAACAAGTTGGTGGAAGGAGATCCTGATGAAGTAGATGAGGAAGAAGAATGAGATCTCTTTCTATTTGCAGGCAACTTGGTGTTGGTTTTATTGACTATTGTGCGTCTTTTTAACTGTTGTTGCTGATTATCCATCTATTATGAAAATAACAAAAAAAAGACGGTTTTTTTTTTTTTAATATGGGTATTTCAAACAATTAGCATTTAATAGTACCTAAAAAAATAGTGATTTTTTCTAAAAAAATAAATAAAAAAGTGATGAAAAGGAAAGAGAAAACCCCACGATTGCCGATTTCAATGAGATGCGTATTTTGCTTTTTCGGTTCTGGGTCAAAAAATCTAATAAATTGCCCATCTGATCCAAAAATGGAACTTTGGGCGTTCCACAATGCGATAAGTGTGTATTTTCTAATAGGGGCAATACGGGGTTTTATTAGGGGGGTCAGATTATCATCCTTTGCACACTTTCCAATTGTCTCCTTGTTATTAAAAGCTTAAAATATTTTTGCTTGTTTACCTTTTTTATTTTCTTTCGACTGAAAAATTTTTCAGCATTTTTCCAAATTAGTTATGGGCTTGTTGCGAGTTTAAAAAACCGTGTATTTTATTTTGAGGTCACTTGTGAAACCTGTATTTGGTTTAGGGCGTTTTGGGGATTGCATTGCATATCAGATGGTCTCCTTGGAAATAACAACTGAATAATCATAGAAGCCATTTCTCTATTTTTACGGCATATAGCTAAACACATCTATATATTCTACGATCTACTGCAGTCTTGGTATCTGTGGCTACTATTTTTTTTTTCTTCTATATCATTCTACATTATTGTTTTCTTACTCCCTTTTCCGTATATTAGCTAAAAGGGGGTGATTGTACCCACAAAAACGGTAGCAAATGAACAACCCAACCTCACGGTAGAGTAGTACATGCACTGTTTTCAAATGAAAATAAAATCATTTTATCTCCAGGGATACACACATAGCCGCTGGCAACCAAAAATAAAAATTAAAAAAATTAAGATGCCTATGTTACACTACCACGAGAACATGATTGAAATGAAAGACCTTGCAGGAGCTCGCTTATCGTCAAACCTTCGCTCGAGGAGCTCACGTTTTTTTTTTTTTTTTTTTTTCATTTTTTTTTTCTGTCTAAGCATACCTCTTACATAATTTGCTTTTTAAATTAACACTCAGATAGCGTTTAATCCTATAGCCTCATTATTACTGCAGATTCAATTATAAATAATAATCCACTTAACGTTCCACAGCTCCCAAATGGATTAAAAAACAACCTGCTAAAGGATTTCAGAAACAAAGGGTCGATCGAAAACACATCATAAAGGTACTCTATAAAGAAAGAAAAAAATCTCTTTTAATTTGTCACGCTTTAAAAGACAATTTACATATATGCAATAATTATATATAAGGGTCACTTACAATCGCTTCATCTTTGTCAAGTTTGATAAAGCTTACGGGAGAGCCGGCAAGCTCAAACAATGGAGACATGCTGCAAATTTGAATTAAGCTGAGTTTGTTTTTAATATTTAACATGACAAATCTTTTGAATGACAAACTTTGTATATCTAAAAAAAGACATTTTGACTGATATTATGAAGTTATAGGGTATACAATGTTATGACTAGTGTCTATTAGGCTTTTATTGATTACTAGATTGGCTAAGATTATATCGTAAATCCATTTCGAGACAGGTGTCGTCCACTTAGGTCAAAACTTATTATAAATTTGTATCCGGGAAACATATAGTAGCAGACAACGACACTCCGAAAGGAAGAACTATTTCTCCCAAAAAGTTTCCATAATCCAGAATCTTTTTATATAAAAAGGGACAGCGAAAATTACCCGCATTTTTCCAATAATTTTCTTTTTTCTATATACCAAGATATTTTTTTCTTACATTACCATATGTCTGCAGATAATACAACTTCTCTAATTGTTGCTCTCAAGGGCACATCCAATATCGAAAAAGACGGCCGCATCATCCGTTTTGGTAACGGCGCTAATTTAGATACCATTCGAGGCCTTGCTGCCGAAAAATTAGGCATTGCCGTTGGTTATACCGATATTCAACTTTTAAACGAAAACGGTGACTTATTAGCTGGTATAGACGCTGCTAAAGATCAACAAGTTGTTTACATCGGCTTAAAGCAACAAATAAAAGATGTCATTCCTGGTCCTGTCAATCTTCCATTCGTGGGTAGTTTATACGAGTTACTTCCCAATCTGTAAAGTAGACATATACACCTTCATATTTTTTCGTACGTACTAACAATAACTACTTTAGTACTGATGGTTGGATGCGTCAATTCAAGAAGCATGGTTCCCTCGTAGAAGTGAATATCTTGGGAAGAAAGGTCGTCGGTACAAATGATCCTGAAATTGCTGAACTTTTCGCAAAGGAATCTGAATATTTTACTAAAAAGGTTGGCGCTACAGGTTTGAATGAAATTAAGGCTTTCGCTCGTCAAGGTCTTTTTACTACTGACACTGAAGAAATGGATTGGAAACTTGCTCATAAGCTTTTAATGCCTGCATTTAGTCCTCGTGCAATCAAGGTAAAACCGATCGTATGTTACACGATATGCCTGTCAAACTAACGTTACATTTTAGGTTTATCAACAAGAAATGGGTGAAATTACTCAACAAGCTATCAAAATTTTCGAACAATTTGCTCCTTCAGACCCTGTCGAAATCATTGATTGGACAACTAACATTACTTTCGAAACAATTGGTCGTGTTGGTTTTGGTTATGACTTCAACTTGCTTGCCGAACGCGATCAACCACCAAATGCTTTTATCGAAGCTATGGGCTTTTGTTTGAACCAATCTATTCAACGTATGCAACAAGCGCAATTTATCAAGCTTTTACCTATCGAAGCCAACCGTAAATTTGAACAATCTATCAAACACATGCATCGTATTGTGGACGGCGTTATTGTTGAACGTAAGAACGGTGAAGACGCCAAAGATATGGAGAAAGATTTATTAGGCTATATGTTGAATGCTCGTGATGAGAATAATTTGGGCTTATCTGATGAGAATATTCGTGATCAAGTCGTTACTTTTTTGATTGCCGGTCACGACACCACTGCCAATACACTTGCCTGGACCCTTTATGAATTAGCAAGAAACCCTGATATTCAACAAAAGGTGCTTCAGGAAATTGCCGATAACCATATTACTTGGGATGTCTTACCCACTTCCGAGCAAATTTCAAATCTCAAATATATCCATCAAGTGATCAAGGAAGTACTTCGTGTTTATCCACCAGTCAGAGTATTGGGCAAATATTGCAAAGAAGATTGTATTGTACCCGGTGGTTATAGAATCAAGGCTGGCACTACCTGTGCGCTTCATGTATATGCTATGCACCATAACGAAGACGTTTATCCTGATCATAGCCGATTTGATCCTGATCGTTGGACTCCTGAAGAAGAACAAAAGCGTTCTCGTTTCTCTTGGTTACCTTTCAGCACAGGTGTCAGAGGTTGTATTGGTATGGCTCTTGCCTTACAAGAAGCAAAAACTGTTTTGGCTATGCTCTTAAATCGTTTCGAATTCCTTTATGATGGTCCTGATGTTCAATATGATCCCAAAGCTGCTACTACTAAGCCCGTTGGTCTCCATATGAATATTCATCCCCGTGAAAATTTCCCTAGCCCAAGTTCTGAAGCCAGCGCTGCCAAGGAAGCACAAAATACCGCTAAGCCTGTTCCAGTTCGCAGCCTTCCCGTTGTGTCTCGCGATGCTGTTCCTACTGATGCCAAGTTACCTCCTATCACCTTTTTGTATGGCACACAAACTGGTACTGCTCAAGATTATGCTAATCAATTGGCCAATCAGGCTCAAAACTTTGGTTTCAGCAATGTCACTCTCTGTGAAATGGACAAATGGAAGGTGATTCAAGATGGAAAGTTCAGCCCAGAAGATATAAGTAAGCGCACGGATAAGGAAATTGTTGTGATCTGTACCGCTACTTATAACGGCCAACCCCCTGATTCTGCTGAAAAGTTTGACAAGTTTATCGATGATAAAAGCAAAGAAGAAGGTCACGGAAGTCTCTTGAATGGTCTCTCATTCTCTGTATTTGGTCTTGGTAACAAGAACTGGCGTACTTACCAACACTTTCCCATCAAAGTCACTGAGATGTTGGAAGAACTTGGTGCTCATCGTTTCTTTGCTGGTGGTGAAGGTGATGCTGATAAGGACATGGATGCCGTTTTCAATGAATGGTGTGCTCATTTCTGGACTCATACTTTGGATAGCTATGGCATCACTGCCTCTGAATCTAACTCAGTTGTCCCTGCCGCTGCCACAACTGTTGCTAGTAAACAAAGTGTTGTTAAAGTAAAATTCATTCAACCTAGCGAAACTGAAACTTGGAATAGAGCCACTAGAAATCAAAATGGTGAACCCAATGCTACCCTCTATACCAACCGTGAAATTCAGAAAGAAGGTTCTCCTCGTAGTACTCGTCATATCGAAATCGATATTTCCAAGTTGTCTGCTATTGGTGATAAGAATCGTCTTTATAACTCTGGTGATCATTTGGAAGTTTTCCCTGAAAACAATGAAGCCACCGTCGAAGCTGTTGCCTTAAGCTTTGGTTGGATTTTAGAATCTGTATTTGAAATTGAACAAGAAACACTTTCGAATGTATCTCCTCGTTCTCTTGCTGCCAATGTTAAAGGTCCCTGCACCGTTCGTAACATGCTTACTTATTACGCTGATATTACCTCCCCTCCCTCTCGAGCCGTTCTTGCCTGTTTCTCTGCCCAATTAAAATTAACTGCTCCCGATACTGCTGCTACGTTTGAAAAGCTGATTATGCCGGATGAGAAGAATCAAGATCAATATCCCGACTTTATTAAGAAACACCGTACTATGTTAGACTTACAAAATGCTTATCCTCAAGTCAATCGCTTAGATTTGGGTCAATTTTTGGCCTCTGTTCCCGTGATTCAACCTCGTCGTTATTCCATTGCTTCTTCTCCTTTGGCTTATCCCACATCGGCTCATTTGACTGTAGGTGTTGTTGATGACATTTGTAATAACAAGCACTATAGTGGTTTAGCCTCTTCTTATTTGAAAAATGGAAGAGAAAGCATGGTTCTTCGCGCTGCATTAAAATCCTCCAAGAGCACATTTAGTATGCCTAGCGATCCCAATGTTCCTTTAATTATGATCTCAGCTGGTACCGGATTTTCTCCTTTCCGTGGGTTTCTTCAAGAACGCAAAGCCCAACTTGAAGCTGGAGAAAATGTAGGAAAAACTGTTTTATTCTTTGGCTGTCGTCGTTCGGATCAAGATTATATCTACCAACAAGAATTGGAACAATTCGAGTCGGAAGGTGTTCTTACAAGTCTTCACACCGCCTTCTCAAGAAATGAAAACCAGTCACCCATTAAATATGTTCAACATGCACTTATCTCGAATGCTTCTGAAATCTGGAACTTACTTTATCCCACAGATCCTGAGGCTAAACCTGCTGCTATTTACGTCTGTGGAAGTGGTGCTATGAGCCGCGATGTGCGTCGCGCTTTTGTCAATATGACTATTTCTTTTGGTTTGTCTAATACCGACGAAGAGGCCGAGAGATTAATTGATAACCTTATGGATGAGAAGCGTTACTTGTGTGATGTCTGGGGTTAAATATCATTCGTCCCCCCTTTTTTCTATAAAATATAAATAAAAATATTCAAAGCATGATCCTTCTTAAAAAATCTTTACTCATGACATAATCAATCCCTTGTTTATCTGCTATAATCGAAGGAATCGATATTGCTTGCATCGATAGTTTGTACAGGTTACTACATGGGACGAGTGTATATTTTTAGACAAATGTTTTGGTTTTAGCTCGATCGTAAACACAACAGCTTTAGTAGGTTTCACCCCTTATCACCTTTTTTTACACCAAAGTAGAAAAACATACCTGAAGTCAACTTCCTTTAAAAGAATAGTATGACGACACTACAGCTGCTAGTGCTATCATCCTTACTAAAAGGCAAGCTCAGAACTACTTGACGTAAAACGAGTTTGCTGTTTTATAAAAAGGAAAGGCGATGTCACTCCTTTAAAAAAAAAATAACAGAAAAGCTCGTGATAAAAAGTAACGATGTAGTCTTAAATATTAGTGTAATAATGCATTAGAATTGCAATAGATGACTCATGTGTCCAGTCACAATCATGTAAAATCGCATACTTGCAGTGCTCGGCCTAGTAGATTTGTCAAATTTGAGATCATCTTCATTTATCAGGATTTTTTTTAGAAATTGGACATTTTTTCAAAAACAGTTATAAATAATCATACGTCAGTTTTGTTGCTTCACCGTCTGAAGCGCAAAAAAAAAAAAAAAAAAAAAAAAAAAATCAATTGAACTTTTCATGGCCTACACGAAATGGCTTATGAAATTTAATTCACGCTCAAATTTCGTTAATTGACCACCTCACTCCCATTGACGGAAAGTCTTGTGCTGTTATAAATTTCATTTGCAAAGAAGCTTACACTGACAGCTTACTTATGGAGGAGGATTTTTTTACACCTCAGAAATTCCATCATTCTAACTCTTTAAATGTACCTTTTCAGCAAGATTCGCTTATGAAAACTAATGTAAAGCTTATATACCAGTTCCTTACAAGTATAAGCACTTGATTATTTACGCTTAGACAGACTTTATGCAAACAGGAAAATTTCGGTGTAGGTCAATGTTATACAAACAAATCGTGTTTAATCTTGGACTACTAGACCAAATATATGATAGCACAACTTGTGAAGTGCATCAACTGGGATGTTTAATAGAGTATGTAAAATTGACCAAGTTGATTCGACATACAGCCCATTTCCATATTCACGCGTAACAAAAATAAACCCTTCATTCGATTGGTAACTATTATGAGCATTGAGTTGGACAAATTTAAATACAATTTAAATTTTTACAATAGGTGTACAACCATTTAATGAGATAGATGGCGAAAGCAAGTGCTTTGTAATATTTGCTAATTTTTATTGATTGTTCGTGGATGCACCATATTTCCAGGAGTTCGAAGTAGTGACATTATAAGTTACGGCACTTTACGCATATGTTTTAGATATGCTGAGTAAAGAAGTTGGTGCTTTTACAAATTCAAAAATAAAAAATATGAAAATAAATAAACAAAATAGCAGGCGAGAAGTGTAAGCAATTTGGCAAAGCAATCGAAGAGATTCGACGCATGTCTCCAAAAGTATCTTCAATCTTGCGAAAATTGGAAATAAATATTTTGGTTGAACGAAATGATCATACAGGCTATGGACCAATAGTATCAACTTCTACTGTAAAATACGCAAGACATGCAAGACCAAATGATGACTATATTTTAACCCCTTTGATGTAGAATCATATAATTTTAAAAATGAGCGGCTATGAAGATATCGGGTGAGCTTAAAGAAAGAGGAACCATACCGACAAATGCTTCTATCATCCGGATCATAGCTTTGCTCC